>NC_092343.1:358577070-358891570 GCF_046630445.1 Rutidosis leptorrhynchoides
AATTGCGAGGTATTTGACCTCTATATGATACATTTTACAAACATTGCATTCGTTTTTAAAAGACAATCTTTCTTTACATCGAAAATTGACAGGCATGCATACCATTTCATAATATCCACTATCCAACTATAAATTGATTCAATAATAATCTTTGATGAACTCAATGACTCGAATGCAACGTTCTTCGAAATATGCTATGAAAGACTCCAAGTAATATCTTTAAAATGAGCAAATGCACAGCGGAAGATTTCTTTAACACCTGAGAATAAACATGCTTTAAAGTGTCAACCAAAAGGTTGGTGAGTTCATTAGTTTATCATAATCATTTATTTCCATCATTTTAATAGACCACAAGAATTTCATTTCCAGTTCTCATAAATATACGTCTCATGCATAGAGACAAAAATAATCATTCATATGGTGAACACCTGGTAACCGACATTAACTAGATACATATAAGAATATCCCCTATCATTCCGGGATCCTCCTTCGGACATGATATAAATTTCGAAGTACTAAAGCATCCGGTACTTTGGATGGGGTTTGTTAGGCCCAATAGATCTATCTTTAGGATTCGCGTCAATTAGGGTGTCTGTTCCCTAATTCTTAGATTACCAGACTTTAATAAAAAGGGGCATATTCGATTTCGATAATTCAACCATAGAATGTAGTTTCAATTACTTGTGTCTATTTCGTCAAACATTTATAAAAGCGCATGTATTCTCAGTCCCAAAAATATAAAGGGTAAAAAGGTAAATGAAACTCACCATACTGTATTTCGTAGTAAAAATACATATAACGTCATTGAACAAGTGCAAGTTTGGCCTCGGATTTACGAACCTAAATTAATTATATATATTTATGTGTTGGTCAATATTTGTCTAACAAATTAGGTCAAGTCATAGTGTACCACAATCCTAATGCTCGAGACTAATATGCAAAAGTCAACAAAAGTAAATTTGACTCAAAATAATTTCCAAAAATCTATACATGATTAATATATAGTTTAAATATCGTTGTTTTATATTTTTAAATATTTTTAAAAGATTTATTAGAGTAAATAATATAATTTATTTATTAATAAATAAAATTTTATATTAAATTTATATAATAAAATATACTTATATATATATTAAGTAATAAAATTTATAGGGTTCATTTAATATCATAAAGATAATATGATAGGTATTATTAAAGTAAGTTATTACACGTAGTAAAATATGTTTGTATCACATATTTATTTGATAAAATAATATCTATAATGATAGTAAGTAAAAGTTGTATTATTTTGTAATAACAATTATTATTATAAAAATATCAATATTTATAATTACTAAGATGACATTAGATAAAACGATAATTCTAATTATGATAACTTTAATATTTACGATAATTTTTAATATTATCTTTAAAATAATAATTCTATTTAAAATAATAATAATAATAATGATATTTTATAGTAACAATGAAATTTCTATTAAAATGATAATTTTTGTTAAAATGATAGTTTTAATACTAACGATACTTTTAATAATAATAGTAATGATAAAAATAATAAGAACGATAATTTTATCTAAATCAATATCTTATAACATTTTAATTTCATCATGATACTCTTACCCATTATTTCCTAATCATTTTGTTTAATAGCTTTTAATCGTCTTTTATATCGTGTTCATAATAATGATAATAATAGTAATCAAAATAATTAGGTGTTACAAATATTTGTTTTAATTACACTAATATTAATAATGATAGTTACTATAACATTATTAACGATAATACTAATAATTATCTTAATGATAATATAGTAATAGTAATAATAATAATAACAATAACAATAACCATTTTTAAATAATGATATATATATTAATAATGATAATAATAATAATAATAATAATAATAATAATAATAATAATAATAATAATACCAATAATAATAATAATAATAATTGGATAATAATAATAATACTAATTATAACTTTAACGATAATAGCGATAGTAATAATAAAAAAAATAACAATTTTTAATGATAAATCCCTTTTATTGATAAAGATAATAATAATGATAATAATAAGATAAAACTAGAACGACGATAAAAACGACGATAATAATAATCATTTTTAATAAAAATATCGAAAATTCAATTGATTATAACTTCTAATCCGTTCATCGAAACCATTCGATATCTAAAGGAAAAGTTCTTAATTTTTCGCTAGCTTTCCAAGGACATGCATATCTTATACCTTATCTCAACCGCAAGTGTAACTAATTCAACATTCAACCTAACCTGTCTAAGGGCAATATCAAAAGTACAAGCATGCATAATCCTAAATACTTGAGCACTAGTCAGGGATACACTATTAGTATGTAAAAGTTAAATTATGAGTACTCACGTATCAATATTGAGATTCAATATTGCAGGAAAGGTACGTAGACGCAACGGAAATGATAAACACTATATTGACCTCACGAGCATACCCATGAACCATACTCAATCACCTCCATAGCTATAACCCATAATTTCCTTAATCCTATCCCACTCGAAAAACAATTTCGAAATCACTCGGACAGCACTCCGTCGTAATATTTTATGTATACTAATAATATCTTGAAATAATACGGAGTAAATATATATATGTAAATCGATTGAGAGAGTTTAGAGAAAAATATTTTTAATTTTCTATGAAATAATGAAACCTATTGAATTCTATTTATAATAGATTTTTGAATTATTAAAGTGAATTATTAAAATATGAATTATTAAAGTGAATTATTAAAGTATGAATTATTAAAGTGAATTATTAAAGTATGAATTATTAAAGTGAATTATTAAAGTATGAATTATTAAAGTGAATTATTAAAGTTAAAGTAAAGTAAAAATAAAGTAAAGGTAAAGTTTAAGTATAGTAAAAGTATAAAACTATGTACGTATAATACGCGTATAAATATATATAATATTAATTTAAATCGTTATATATATAAAATAAAATATAAATATCGTTATCTTTATCATACTAGTTAAGTAATGAGTTGTCAAAAGTGGTTCTAGATATTTATAAAAGTTATATACGTTTTAATAATAAAGTTCTTTTTAAACTGAAAACGTTTTTGTACGTTTGAAACTAAATAGATCAATCGAGTCTTTATGAGATTCAATCTTCCACTATCCTTTGTCTAGTTCTCAATGATTGACAATTTGTTCTTATTTATAAATCACTTTACCATTTTCCGAATATTGTTAAAATGGAAAGATTTCTCAAATCAACGTGGGCCTTTCAACAGAGACTTATAATCATAATTCAATATATCTGATAATTCAATCATTTGATCTTATCTTCTAATTCCATTGATAAACATTTTGAAACAGATACAATCATATAAAGTATTTTATCTAATATTTTGTTTACGTTTCAAGTTATAATATATATAAACATATACATATATAATCATATTCGTTTAATGGTTCGTGAATCGTTGGAACTTGGTCGAGGTTGAATGAATGTATGAACATAGTTTAAAATTCTTGAAATTTAACTTAACAAATATTGCTTATCGTGTCGGAAACATAAAAAGATTAAAGTTTAAATTTGGTTCGAAATTTCCGGGTTGTCACAGTACCTACCCGTTAAAGAAATTTCGTCCCGAAATTTGAGTGGAAAGGTCGTGAATGATAATAAGTATGTTTTCATGATGCATACGGGCTAAAAATTAGAGTTTTATCATCAGCGAATAATTTGGATAAACAATCCATTTATATGAAGAGTACGAATGAAGCTAACATAGAAGAGTGAAATGAGTAAGTGTAGA
Organism: Rutidosis leptorrhynchoides; assembly: GCF_046630445.1. Taxonomy (NCBI): domain Eukaryota; kingdom Viridiplantae; phylum Streptophyta; class Magnoliopsida; order Asterales; family Asteraceae; genus Rutidosis; species Rutidosis leptorrhynchoides. The sequence continues at coordinate 358,580,880 of NC_092343.1, forward strand.
TTCATCTTATCATTTGACGTAGATATGATTAATTCCCAGATTTCAAGGGATTTGAAGAAAATCTTCTTAATAAGATTTGACTCTCCGGTAATCAAGGGAATTAGGATCCGCTTTAAATGCGATCGTCCATTTTAATTGTTCTGTCGGATATTTACTTATAAATTCACCTCCTTCGTTTCCTTACAACTCACACCTTCCGTTGATGCATTTTATACAAGTCCCTAGACATCTACCCACGTCCATTGCAGGTACAACAGTTTACAGGCCACCATGATTGCTCGTTATTATCCTATACGTGTTTGTATGTGGTTACAGGAACTGCAGGAACGAGATTTAGATGTTTGACTATGTTAGACTTAGTTAGACGTACGAGTGAAGCCTCACTAGTACGGCTGACAGGCTCATACGCACGGTTGATGCTGAGCTAAGTCACAATTACAACCTAAATGAGAAGACACGAGTGAGTGATCACCCGTACGGCTGATGAAGCCAACTCGTACGTGTGATGAATGAATCGTATAGGTGAGTCAACATCAGGGGTATATAAAGTCTTATGTTCTTCATTTTAGGTTAAGCCTCTCATTTGTTACACACACTCAGATCTAGTTAGCTCCTCCAATTTTCTCTCAGTCCAAATCACCCAGGTGGTGAATAATAGCTCTAGGTGTTGATCTAATCACACTTGATTAAGTTGTGGTTTGACTAAATTAATCAAAAAAAATTAACCTATTCACTAGAGGGTTTGATTCACTTATTCCGCCATTGTGTGAGTTAAATCTGTTGATTTCTAAGTTCCTAGTCATGTTTCATCACCTTCTATTCTTTCTCCCTCAACTCATATTTTAAAGTATTCATCAATATGCTCCATCCAGTTCTGATTCTCGATATACTTCTAACTTTCATATCAGTCATTCTTCTTTTTCATCTACCGCCGGAAGAATCTATTTACTTCTACTATACTCTTGGGTTTATAGTGTTTCTAGTTCTCCCGTGTCTTTATATTGCTATATGCATCGATATATATGGTTTATAATTTCTGGTTTATCGTTGGGCTTTATATGTTCCCTTATATTTCAAAGTCTCGTTGTAACATCCCAAATATTTAAGGTATTATTTTATGTAAATTATTATTGCTAAGAAATTAAATGGTAAAAGTCATTTTATGTTAATGGATGAAAGTTAAGTTTATTGGTTAAGTTAGGAAGGACTAAGGGTGAAAAGTTAAGATTAAGGACTTCCCTAACTAGAGTTGTGGTGGGGAGGGTAGAAAGTGTCAATAGGCCAAAGTTATTTTAATAAAAAGAATCAAAAAGCTGGAAATTAGACTATGAGTGCAAAAATACAGAGAATCCTCCTGCTACTGTGTGTGTGTCGACTTGGGTAGAGGAGAAGGAGAGATTCACCATTTTGTGAAATTAAGAGCATGCAATTGAAGATTTGTGAAATCTAACACACCTTAATCACTCTAGCAAGCTTTAATCTTCCAATTTCACTCTCTTTGTGCACAATTAGGATTCTTAAACTCTAAAAGACAAGGTATGAATTTTGTGTCTAATTATTGCTTGCATTGTATGTTAATGATGAGATTATGCTTAAGAAAGTTGCTATTTGTTGAGTTGTGCACAATTGTTTGAGTTAGAATGGATTTGTTGATGATTTTGGAAGTAATTACATGTATGAACTTGCATTATAAATGTATGGCATGATTATGGTGAGAATGATGATGTTCTAGTTAGATTTCTAGTCATGCACACCAAGTGTTTGTTAAAATGTCTCAAAGAGATGATTATGTGTTCTAGCTAGAAATTGTGATGAAGGATGTTCATGTATGAACTATGGTAATTGTTGTAGATTATAGAAATTGATAATTTGACAAGTTAATGGTGTTAGTAATGAAATTGAATTACTATGCACATTTGATGTTTAATGAAAGGATTAAAGGAAAAGTTGCATGATAAAGCTAAAAGTGATGAGTTAGTAATGTACATGATTAAAAGGTGATGTTTGATTGGTAACATGCTTGTTTTAGAAAAGATGAGTTCAAGGTTAGAAAGTATGTGTGTATGTATGTATGTTGTGATTAGGGGGTTGAGTGTATGAGTAAGTATAAATGATGTAATGATCCAAGAAAGTTATGATTTTGATTTAGTTATGTGATTAATGAGATTAGCTCATATATAGGTGCTAATCAAGGAAAAGAGGTCACAAGTGATCAAGGAAATCCATTTAAACAAGGTGAGTTTATAGGGGGTAATATGGGCGGGTCAAGAGTGGCTTAGTGTTCTCGGATTGCATCCGTGCAAGAGAGTAACGACTAAGTGCACTAGTTATGTAGCTTAGATAGAACTATTGGGTTAGCTCAATAGTTGTATCTATGGTTGATGTTTAGCTTAGGCAAGGTTATCACATTGCTAGTAATCTTGCCTATGGTTCGTGTTAGCTTAGACACTTTGGGTGTCTACGTATGAGATGATGATAGCTTAGGCATATTTAGTATGTCTATGGTTAGCTTAGACATGATTACTAGGTTCGGCCTAGTAAGTCATGTCTATGGTATGAATGATCGGATCCGAAAGCATGCAAGCAACCTAAGGGTTGAAGGATAAGTGTTTCGATTATGCCCAAATGATTTATGTTTATGTTCTATGTTTATTGCTTTCCTATAACTCACTAAGTGTAAAAGCTTACCCCCATGATGTTTTATGTTTTAGGTACTAAAGTCCATCGTGAAGGTAAGGAACCCGTGTGAAGCACTCGAGGAGCATTGGCATTAGAGTAAGTGGTATTGCAAGTCCCTTTTGTAATCACGCTCTATGGTTACCGCTTATCAAACGCCATGTATTTGAAGTGTCATGTTTGTCATTATTGAATTTGGGACCAAATGATGGTTTTGTTTCATGAAAACACGTTTGATGTCTAAATGTTGTTATTAGATGGTATACGATGTTAGAAACTGATTTCAGATGTTTGGGTGTGAATAATGTTGTTTTATATGTGTTTGAAAATGATGGAATGTGCAAAAGTTGGTTTATATACAATGTTGCAGGTCAGGCACCCGGAACAGGGTTATGTCGCGCCGCGGCAAAGGGGTCCGCGCCGCGGCAATACACTAAAGTTCAAAACAGAACCAGGGTTAAGGAGTCTAAAATGTTATGTGCTGTGTCGCGCCGCGACAAGGCTTGCCGCGCCGCGGCATAAGCCTTGTCCGGCCAGTGACTTAAAAAAAAAAAAAAAAAATTTTACTCGATTCAAGGCGTTAAAAGTTGGTATCAGAGCTGTGGTTTAAGGGACTTGGATAACCCACGATAGGGATTATCTAGGCTTAAACCATTGTTGTGAAAGGATAAGCGGTTTAGGACTTGCATAAGTGTTATAGTCGTATAGTTGTGCCATGCTCCATAGGGTAGAGTCATCGACTAGACCCGTAGTATAATGATTGGTATATGAAAGGAGTTTGATACTCGCTAGCCATGATGTCGTGGTAGACTAGATGTGTAATGAAATGGTGTAATAACAACAGGCCATTGTTATTACTTCATTTTAGTACACATGAACGCCTACTATAGTTATGGTGAAACGAGTTAGGAATTCTTTCGAATGGTTTGATTTTGTTGAATAATGGTGTTACCGGTATTTGAACTAATGGGTTGATTGTGATTTTCAGTATGGCTATTGTATCACCAAACCGAGGTCAAGATGAGGATGATGAGTACGTCCGCACCCCATCCACGGAGTCTATAGAAGACTCTCACAACGAATCGGAAGAAGTTAACATGCCAAATGACATTTCGGGGCAAATAGGGCAAGCCTTGATACGTTATACTCCAACTTTGTTAGAGAAGATTAAGACGTTGATCAATGATCAATTAGATGAGAAGTTAAAGACTTTTGTTGCTAATAACCCTACCTTAAGAGGTGAAGGGGGAAGTGGAGTAAGGCAAGAAGAGGTAGAAGCCCCTAAGAGAAAGGATGACCGTTTTGAATATAAGAACTTCGCAAATTGCCATCCTCCCGAGTTTCATGGTAAGGTTGACCCTATTGTTAGTCAAAGATGGATTGATGAGATTGAAGAAACTTTCATGTTGTGTGAATGCCCCGAACATTTGAAGGTAATTTATGCGGCTCATCAAATGAAGGGTAGTGGTTACGAGTGGTGGAATTTCATAGTTAAATCTCATGGGCGAGACGTGGCTACAAGTTTCTCATGGGACAAGTTCCGTGAAATGTTTATGAATCAATTTGCTCCACCCGCCGAGGTTAGTAGGTTGAAATCCGAGTTTATGAATATAGAGCATGGAAGTAAGTCGGTGACCGAGTTTAATGCCGAGTTCAATGATAAGTCTCGATTTTGTCCGGACTTTGTGTCGAGTCCCAAGTTGATGATGGATCATTATCATGAGAAGTTGAATCCCGAGATAAGTGAGTTTATCGACAAGAGCACGTATAAGACTTTGGCCGAAATGATGAATAGAGCACTTGTTAGAGAACACGAACTTAGGAAGAAGGCGGCGTTTAAGCGAAAATTAGATCAAGACTCCAAGGTAATGCAAAATGTTAGTCCGAAAAAGGGTAAGTTTGGTTTCGAATCCCCGCACAAGTCAAAAGGGGGTTTTGTGTCGGGTAAGAGCGGCGGGAAAGAAGCCAAGTCGTGTACCAGGTGTGGTAAGAATCATACGGGTGAATGTAAAGCGGGTACCACCGATTGTTACTCTTGCGGGAAGCCGGGTCATAGGGCCGCCGAATGCCCTAAGAAAGGTAAGCAATGTTACTATTGTTTTGAGAAAGGTCACTTTCAAGCCGAATGTCCGGAATACAAGAAGGATTTAGCTAGTGGTAGTGTTAAGAAAGAGGTTAAGACGGAACCGAAGACTAGTGATAGCCGACCAAGGGCCCGAGCTCATCAGATTACCGCACTCGAAGCGAAGGAGTCCCAAAATGTGGTGTCAGGTACCTTTATTGTAAACTCTTTACCTGCGCATGTTTTGTTTGATTCCGGTGCTACGCGGTCGTTTGTATCATATTCTTTTTGTAAGCATTTTAATATGACCCCAAGTATGTTAGAACACCCATTAGAGGTTGAAATAGCGGATAATAAGACTGTGATGGTGTATAGTATCATTAAGGGGTGTGAAATTATTTTGGATGATGAAAAGTTTGTCATTGATTTAATACCCATGCATATGGGGGAATTTCAAGTAATAGTGGGCATGGATTGGCTAGACGACAATGAAGGAATAATTTTGTGTCGTAAGAAAATTGTGTTAGTTCAATCACCTAGTGGGAAGGTTATATGGATTTATGGGGAAAGAGCTAAGCGTGCTATTCCTATATGCACGTATGCTAAGGCTAAAAGGTTTTTGTCTCACGGGTGTTGTGCGTTTTTGGCACATGTTGTGGATAATTCGAAAAAGATTGTTGATTTAGATGATGTACCGATAGTTAACGAGTTTCCGGATGTGTTTCCAAGTGAATTGCCCGGTGTACCTCCCGAGCGTGAGGTAGAGTTTAGAATAGATTTGATACCCGGGGCCACGCCAATTGCCAAAGCTCCATATCGATTAGCCCCATCGGAAATGAGAGAAATGATGACTCAATTGCAAGATTTGATAGATAAAGGTTTTATACGTCCTAGTAGCTCACCTTGGGGAGCTCCGGTTTTATTTGTGAAAAAGAAGGATGGAACTATGAGAATGTGTATTGATTATCGAGAATTGAATAAAGTCACAATTAAGAATAAGTATCCGTTGCCAAGGATAGACGACTTGTTTGATCAATTACAAGGTGCAAGTTTTTTTTCAAAGATAGATTTAAGGTCGGGTTACCATCAATTGAAGGTGAGGGAAGAAGATGTCCCTAAAACGGCTTTTCGAACAAGGTATGGTCATTATGAGTTTGTGGTTATGCCGTTTGGATTAACAAATGCTCCGGCCGCGTTTATGGATTTGATGAATAGAGTTTGTCGACCGATGCTTGATAGGTATGTAATTGTGTTCATTGATGACATTTTGGTATATTCTAAGAGTGAAGAGGAACATACGGTACATTTAAGACAAGTATTAGAGACTTTAAGAAGAGAAAGATTGTTTGCTAAGTTCTCTAAGTGTGAGTTTTGGCTTCGTGAAGTTCAATTTTTGGGTCATGTCATTAACAAGAAGGGTATTTGTGTTGATCCGGTTAAAATAGAGGCAATTATGAGATGGGAACCACCTACGAATCCTACCGAGGTTAGGAGTTTTCTAGGCTTAGCGGGGTATTATCGACGGTTTATACAAGATTTCTCGAGAATAGCCACCCCACTCACTAAGTTGACTCGGAAAAGTATGCCATGGAAATGGGAAGAAAAGCAGGAACAAGCGTTTCAACTCCTTAAGGAGAAGCTTGTTCAAGCTCCTATATTGGTTTTACCGGAAGGAAATGAGAACATGACGGTTTATTGTGATGCTTCTAAGAAAGGCTTAGGGTGTGTATTGATGCAAAATGGGAAGGTCATAGCATACGCTTCCCGACAATTGAAGGAACACGAGAAACGTTATCCCACACATGATCTAGAATTGACGGCCGTAGTTTTTGCTTTAAAGATTTGGCGTCATTATCTTTATGGTGTTAAGTTTTCCATTTATACCGATCATAAGAACTTAAAGTATTTGTTTGATCAAAGGGATTTGAACGATAGACAAAGGAGGGGTCTTGATTTAGTGAAAGATTATGATTGTGAGATCTTATATCACCCCGGAAAAGCGAACGTGGTGGCGGATGCTCTTAGTAGGAAGTCGAGTCATCAACCGATTAAGATAACAAGTTTGGCTATGGTAATAGCACCTCAAATACTTGATGATATTCGTGATGCACAAGGTGAAGCATTATCGCCCGAGAACGTGAGAAAGGAAAGGATCAAGGGGCAAGTTAATGATTTTATAGTGGATTCTCGTGGTTTAAGGCTTAGATATGGGAGAATTTGGGTACCTTTGCAAAGTGGTGTTAGAAGTGAGCTCCTTGACTTAGCTCACAAGTCTAAGTATTCGATTCACCCCGGTGCTACGAAGATGTATAGAGATTTAAGGAAAGACTATTGGTGGCCGGGAATGAAAAGGGATATAGTTAAGTATGTGCACAAGTGTCTTACTTGTCTTCAAGTGAAGGCCGATCATCAAATGCCTTACGGTAAGATGCAACCTTTAGAGGTACCGGTTTGGAAATGGGAGCATATTACGATGGATTTGGTGACTAAGTTACCTAAGACCCCTAGACAACACGATGCGATTTGGGTTATTGTTGATAGATTGACTAAGAGTGCATTGTTTTTGGCAATAAGAGAAGCTTCGTCCTCGGAAGCAATGTCTAAGTTATATATGAAAGAAGTTGTTGCAAGGCATGGAGTGCCGGTTTCCATAGTTTCGGATCGAGACACTCGATTCACATCTCGATATTGGAGGAAATTTCAAGAGGAAATGGGTACTAGGTTACACATAAGTACCGCGTTTCACCCGCAAACGGATGGTCAAAGTGAAAGGACTATACAAACTCTTGAAGATATGTTAAGAGCATGTATCATCGATTTTGGTGGGAGTTGGGATACTCATTTACCTTTAGTTGAATTTTCATATAACAATAGTTATCACTCTACGATTGGAATGGCACCATATGAGATGTTGTATGGAAGGAGGTGTAGAACCCCGATTTGTTGGGGCGAGGTAGGTCAACGAGAATTGGGAAGCACGGAAATAGTGCAACAAACCACCGAGATGATTGATCAAATTCGTGAAAGAATGAAGGCGGCACAAGATCGACAAAAGTCATATGTTGATAAGAGGAGAAAGCCGATAGAATTTCAAGTAGGTGATAAAGTGATGCTAAAAGTTTCTCCATGGAAAGGCATTATCCGTTTTAGAAAGAGGGGAAAATTGGGTCCAAGGTTCGTGGGACCATTTGAGATAGTGGCGAAAGTTGGGAAGGTAGCCTACCGTTTGGCTTTACCCGATGAATTGAGTAATATACATGACACGTTTCACGTGTCGCAATTGAGAAAGTGTTTGGCGGATGATTCAACCTATGTTCCTTTGAATGAAATTGAGGTCGATAATAAGTTAAGATATGCGGAGAAGCCGATAAAGATTTTGGATCAAAAGGTTAAGCACTTGAGAAATAAATCGGTTATATTGTTGAAGGTATTATGGCAATTTAGAAAAGGTTCCGAATGTACATGGGAACCCGAAGAATGGCTCATGAAGTATTATCCATCGTTGCATCAAGAATGGTTCGCGAGGACGCGAACGATCCAAGAGGGGGAGAGTTGTAACATCCCAAATATTTAAGGTATTATTTTATGTAAATTATTATTGCTAAGAAATTAAATGGTAAAAGTCATTTTATGTTAATGGATGAAAGTTAAGTTTATTGGTTAAGTTAGGAAGGACTAAGGGTGAAAAGTTAAGATTAAGGACTTCCCTAACTAGAGTTGTGGTGGGGAGGGTAGAAAGTGTCAATAGGCCAAAGTTATTTTAATAAAAAGAATCAAAAAGCTGGAAATTAGACTATGAGTGCAAAAATACAGAGAATCCTCCTGCTACTGTGTGTGTGTCGACTTGGGTAGAGGAGAAGGAGAGATTCACCATTTTGTGAAATTAAGAGCATGCAATTGAAGATTTGTGAAATCTAACACACCTTAATCACTCTAGCAAGCTTTAATCTTCCAATTTCACTCTCTTTGTGCACAATTAGGATTCTTAAACTCTAAAAGACAAGGTATGAATTTTGTGTCTAATTATTGCTTGCATTGTATGTTAATGATGAGATTATGCTTAAGAAAGTTGCTATTTGTTGAGTTGTGCACAATTGTTTGAGTTAGAATGGATTTGTTGATGATTTTGGAAGTAATTACATGTATGAACTTGCATTATAAATGTATGGCATGATTATGGTGAGAATGATGATGTTCTAGTTAGATTTCTAGTCATGCACACCAAGTGTTTGTTAAAATGTCTCAAAGAGATGATTATGTGTTCTAGCTAGAAATTGTGATGAAGGATGTTCATGTATGAACTATGGTAATTGTTGTAGATTATAGAAATTGATAATTTGACAAGTTAATGGTGTTAGTAATGAAATTGAATTACTATGCACATTTGATGTTTAATGAAAGGATTAAAGGAAAAGTTGCATGATAAAGCTAAAAGTGATGAGTTAGTAATGTACATGATTAAAAGGTGATGTTTGATTGGTAACATGCTTGTTTTAGAAAAGATGAGTTCAAGGTTAGAAAGTATGTGTGTATGTATGTATGTTGTGATTAGGGGGTTGAGTGTATGAGTAAGTATAAATGATGTAATGATCCAAGAAAGTTATGATTTTGATTTAGTTATGTGATTAATGAGATTAGCTCATATATAGGTGCTAATCAAGGAAAAGAGGTCACAAGTGATCAAGGAAATCCATTTAAACAAGGTGAGTTTATAGGGGGTAATATGGGCGGGTCAAGAGTGGCTTAGTGTTCTCGGATTGCATCCGTGCAAGAGAGTAACGACTAAGTGCACTAGTTATGTAGCTTAGATAGAACTATTGGGTTAGCTCAATAGTTGTATCTATGGTTGATGTTTAGCTTAGGCAAGGTTATCACATTGCTAGTAATCTTGCCTATGGTTCGTGTTAGCTTAGACACTTTGGGTGTCTACGTATGAGATGATGATAGCTTAGGCATATTTAGTATGTCTATGGTTAGCTTAGACATGATTACTAGGTTCGGCCTAGTAAGTCATGTCTATGGTATGAATGATCGGATCCGAAAGCATGCAAGCAACCTAAGGGTTGAAGGATAAGTGTTTCGATTATGCCCAAATGATTTATGTTTATGTTCTATGTTTATTGCTTTCCTATAACTCACTAAGTGTAAAAGCTTACCCCCATGATGTTTTATGTTTTAGGTACTAAAGTCCATCGTGAAGGTAAGGAACCCGTGTGAAGCACTCGAGGAGCATTGGCATTAGAGTAAGTGGTATTGCAAGTCCCTTTTGTAATCACGCTCTATGGTTACCGCTTATCAAACGCCATGTATTTGAAGTGTCATGTTTGTCATTATTGAATTTGGGACCAAATGATGGTTTTGTTTCATGAAAACACGTTTGATGTCTAAATGTTGTTATTAGATGGTATACGATGTTAGAAACTGATTTCAGATGTTTGGGTGTGAATAATGTTGTTTTATATGTGTTTGAAAATGATGGAATGTGCAAAAGTTGGTTTATATACAATGTTGCAGGTCAGGCACCCGGAACAGGGTTATGTCGCGCCGCGGCAAAGGGGTCCGCGCCGCGGCAATACACTAAAGTTCAAAACAGAACCAGGGTTAAGGAGTCTAAAATGTTATGTGCTGTGTCGCGCCGCGACAAGGCTTGCCGCGCCGCGGCATAAGCCTTGTCCGGCCAGTGACTTAAAAAAAAAAAAAAAATTTTACTCGATTCAAGGCGTTAAACTCTGCTTCTGTCTTCTATAATCATTATCATTAACAGTTAATGCTCTCTTTTATTTGCTGCAATTTATACCCCAATTTTTATTTCGAAGTTTTGTCCTTTTGTTTCTTCTTCTTGCGATTAAGCACCGCTTGTAATGGTCCAGAATTCACAGATATGAATTTCAGAATGAACATTGTTAATGTTCTAGGAAGGAAATTGTGATGGCACGATCTTGACTTGTCAAATTACTAGAATACCTTGGAAAAGGCCGAATCATCAAGAAATATTTTGTTGATATTTTAGAGGTTAAATAGAATACAAGAGTCGTATAACATGGCACATGATGATATTATGATCTGTGAATCATCACGTTCCATTTAGAAACTCAGCATGACTTACTGTAATATAATCACGTTGATCAAGTGTCATTATATTATACTAATTCATGCTTCAGTTCCCAACACTACTTCAAAATATTCCTATTTTAAACTTGAATGTTTCAGAATTTAGAGACTAAAATAGTTTCTTTTATGATGTAATACAGATAGTGCGAAGAGGTAAGTGATTTCAAATAAGAAAAATTAAGAAAATATCTTCAGAAATATGGAGGATATTTATAATGAAAGATATGATGATATTTTAGAATTTCTAATATCAGAGGATGATGAAGAATATTGTCCGCAGGGGTTTAGAGTCAGGAGCAAGGTATTCGTTAATTACTTCAGCAGGTACTGAATCATTTGGATCCTTTGAAGTCAGGTTCAGTCTTTGTAATTTGTCCAAAGCCTCCTTCCTACTTTGCTCAATCCGTTTTCCAGTTCCAAAACTTCTCTTTTTCTGCGCTTTACCAGCACACTTCATCATTATCATTCAGATTTTACCGTTTAAAGTTGTTTTTAGTTTTTGCTGCTTCATCAGCATTTTTCCATTTTCGGAGAACCAATTCTTAGTTCGGAGTGTTTTTCAGAAACTTCACATTCAAATTAAGTCCAGAAGATAGACGTTATATATACACATATAACTGTTGGCGTAGACATGCTGCGAGATTTCAAAATACTGATTGCTAATTCCCAATGATTCGTATGGCAATTCTCATTACAAGATGCGAATGAGTAAATGATGGGGTTTCAATAAATAATTATAATGACTTTTTGGAGAGGCTAAATTCAAAGGGTAATGAAGTTGTTGGTACATCTGCTAATAATGTGGTGGAATGTAAAAGGTTCCCTGGTAACGATGGTGTATATCTCAAGGTTATAATAAGGTTAGTCTGACTGAAAAGTCGAAGTTGACTTGCTGGAGCTGTGACAAAACTGGCTACTTTGAATAGGAGTCGCAAAGTTATTTTTGCTAATAAATGCCAAAGAATCTGACGCGGATACGTTGTTTAAACTTTTACTTTGGTTTCAAGAGTTTTTCGGGTACATAACTGTGGGTAACATGTGGTTGGATCATCATCTCGATTGCTCATCATTCGAAGTGTCTTCAGAAATTTTCGAAGGGTTTGAACACAGATTGTAATCGTTAACATACATTTGATGTTCTAACACAGTTTTGAAGTCAAAATATAGCTTGTGAAAGATGTAAGGATCTAAGAGTGATGATTTTGGTCATATCTCGAGTTGAATTTTGAGATTTCAAAATCGGAATATGTAATTGAATTTTGAATGAGTATGGTTGTTTTGATTTCTATAAAATAATGTATATTTTTGTGAAAGTAGGGAGTATAATGGATAATTTGCTGAATCAGATTTGAAGAATGTAATATATTATTTGTGAATTTATATATCTCTCGGGTATTACCTACCCGTTAAAAAAAAAATTCACAATTAATATTTTGTACAAAAGAATTTTATTATAGTCTTTATGAAAATATATATATATATGTATATTTTCTTCAGATGTAACATAAATTTAATGAGTTAATGTTAAATTAAACTCATTTGATTTACGGTTGAAACTAGAATTTAATAATCCCTAAAGGCTTTAAAAAGTACATAACTTTTACACAGTATTTCTTTAATGACATTGAAATTATGAATCAATACTTCGTTATTTGTTGATGTATGATGTTCGGTTCGTGGAATTCTTGTGAATTTCGGAAAGTACGAATGATGTTATCTGAAAAGTTTCGGGTACATCGATGATGAAAGTGTAAAATCAAATATATACTTGATTTATTATGAATTGGAATTTGTTGAATTGCGATAGAGATTGTAGTTAACGCTGGTTAAGTTGCGGCCGAAGGACGTACATTATTGCATATTTGTAATATGAATTAACCGAGTAGTTAAGATTCACACACAATAGTTTAGCACGGAAAGATTTATTTCAATATATATATATATATATATATATATATATATATATATATATATATATATATATATATATATATATATATATATATATATATATATATATATATATATAATATACATATAATTTCTTGAGAGGGAATGAGTTAATTCTTCATAACTCGTTGATACAATATACACGTTATTGATTCGTAATGATGTCCACTGTGATTCTTGAACTGACGAAGTTTGTGATGTTATCGGTGTTGTTGATTCGGATGTTGACTGTACTGACGATGCTGGTAACTCTGACGGTACTGCTGATGCTGTTGGTAAAGCAAGTTTAGCTTGTTAATCAGACACCATTTTTGTCAGGGTTTCTACTCTTCCTTCTATCATTTTTGGTTCGCTTAACTGATTTATGGTTAGGGCTAGATTAGATAATCTCTAAGACTTTAGAGATTACATAATCGCCGCAGAATGTTTCTCCAATGAAGTTATGAATTAATACTTCGTCAGTTATTGTTGTTGGTACTCCTTGGTATCTATGGTGCGTATGACGTTGATGCTAGTGGGACAGATTGTGAAGTTGAGGTTTACGACGTGGTTGTGGTTGGAGGTGCTAATGGTACTGTTGGCGTTGATGATGGTGGTACTGGTTATGCTGCTGATGCTGCTGCTGGTGTTTGTAATCTCGGCACCATATTCTCCAAAGCCACTACCCGAGCGCGAAGCTCGTTGACTTCTTCTATTACACCGGGGTGATTGTCGGTTCGGACGAGTGGATAAATAAAATCTAAAATTTGATGTAATATATAATCGTGACGAGATACTCTGGAAATGAGCGAGAACATGGTGTTTCGGACAGGTTCACCGGTAAGTGCTTCAGGTTCTTCGTCAAGAGGGCAATGTGGTGGATGGAAGGGATGACCTTCTTCTTGTCTCCAATGATTGAGGAGGCTACGAACCCATCCCCAATTCATCCAGAATAGGTGATGACTGATTGGTTGATCTATTCCGGTCACACTGCTTTCGGAGCTTGAATGGGATTTCATTTCGGAATCTGAGTGACTTGAACTGATGACGAATTCCATTTCGTACGATTGGATAAAGGATTTTTTTTTTTTTTTTTTGATATGAAATGATTTTGGCTAACGGGTGGTATTCTAATTACATAGAATATATATATATATATATATATAGATCAAAAGATTTCGTAGATTATGGAGGACTTTGCGGGATATGTCAGACAAAGTTTAAAGTAACAGATACGATAAGATATGATTTAGCAGATATGCTAAGATATGAATTTTTGTCTATACACTATTCATGCAATCAATGCAGCAAGACGTGTCTTAGACTAAAAATGATAAGCAGGTAATTTCCTGAGGATGATAAGTAGTTAATTTTTGACACAAAATGATAAGCAAAACTTTTGACATGCAGACACGGTCGAAGTCCAGACTCACTAATGCATCCTATCGACTTATCAGTTAGACACACTAATGCAGACCTGGTTCGCTAAGACCACCGCTCTGATACCAACTGAAAGGACCCGTTCATATACATTATAAACGATTCACAATAGTTGATTACATTGCGAGGTATTTGACCTCTATATGATACATTTTACAAACATTGCATTCGTTTTTAAAAGACAATCTTTCTTTACATCGAAAATTGACAGGCATGCATACCATTTCATAATATCCACTATCCAACTATAAATTGATTCAATAATAATCTTTGATGAACTCAATGACTCGAATGCAACGTTCTTCGAAATATGCTATGAAAGACTCCAAGTAATATCTTTAAAATGAGCAAATGCACAGCGGAAGATTTCTTTAACACCTGAGAATAAACATGCTTTAAAGTGTCAACCAAAAGGTTGGTGAGTTCATTAGTTTATCATAATCATTTATTTCCATCATTTTAATAGACCACAAGAATTTCATTTCCAGTTCTCATAAATATACGTCCCATGCATAGAGACAAAAATAATCATTCATATGGTGAACACCTGGTAACCGACATTAACTAGATACATATAAGAATATCCCCTATCATTCCGGGATCCTCCTTCGGACATGATATAAATTTCGAAGTACTAAAGCATCCGGTACTTTGGATGGGGTTTGTTAGGCCCAATAGATCTATCTTTAGGATTCGCGTCAATTAGGGTGTCTGTTCCCTAATTCTTAGATTACCAGACTTTAATAAAAAGGGGCATATTCGATTTCGATAATTTAACCATAGAATGTAGTTTCAATTACTTTTGTCTATTTCGTCAAACATTTATAAAAGCGCATGTATTCTCAGTCCCAAAAATATAAAGGGTAAAAAGGTAAATGAAACTCACCATACTGTATTTCGTAGTAAAAATACATATAACGTCATTGAACAAGTGCAAGTTTGGCCTCGGATTTACGAACCTAAATTAATTATATATATTTATGTGTTGGTCAATATTTGTCTAACAAATTAGGTCAAGTCATAGTGTACCACAATCCTAATGCTCGAGACTAATATGCAAAAGTCAACAAAAGTAAATTTGACTCAAAATAATTTCCAAAAATCTATACACGATTAATATATAGTTTAAATATCGTTGTTTTATATTTTTAAATATTTTTAAAAGATTTATTAGAGTAAATAATATAATTTATTTATTAATAAATAAAATTTTATATTAAATTTATATAATAAAATATACTTATATATATATTAAGTAATAAAATTTATAGGGTTCATTTAATATCATAAAGATAATATGATAGGTATTATTAAAGTAAGTTATTACACGTAGTAAAATATGTTTGTATCACATATTTATTTGATAAAATAATATCTATAATGATAGTAAGTAAAAGTTGTATTATTTTGTAATAACAATTATTATTATAAAAATATCAATATTTATAATTACTAAGATGACATTAGATAAAACGATAATTCTAATTATGATAACTTTAATATTTACGATAATTTTTAATATTATCTTTAAAATAATAATTCTATTTAAAATAATAATAATAATAATGATATTTTATAGTAACAATGAAATTTCTATTAAAATGATAATTTTTGTTAAAATGATAGTTTTAATACTAACGATACTTTTAATAATAATAGTAATGATAAAAATAATAAGAACGATAATTTTATCTAAATCAATATCTTATAACATTTTAATTTCATCATGATACTCTTACCCATTATTTTCTAATCGTTTCGTTTAATAGCTTTTAATCGTCTTTTATATCGTGTTCATAATAATGATAATAATAGTAATTAAAATAATTAGGTGTTACAAATATTTGTTTTAATTACACTAATATTAATAATGATAGTTACTATAACATTATTAACGATAATACTAATATTTATCTTAATGATAATATAGTAATAATAATAATAACAATAACAATAACCATTTTTAAATAATGATATATATATTAATAATGATAATAATAATAATAATAATAATAATAATAATAATAATAATAATAATAATAATAATAATAATAATAATAATACCAATAATAATAATAATAATAATTGGATAATAATAATAATACTAATTATAACTTTAACGATAATAAAGATAGTAATAATAAAAAAATAACAATTTTTAATGATAAATCCCTTTTATTGATAAAGATAATAATAATGATAATAATAAGATAAAACTAGAACGACGATAAAAACGACGATAATAATAATCATTTTTAATAAAAATATCGAAAATTCAATTGATTATAACTTCTAATCCGTTCATCGAAACCATTCGATATCTAAAGTAAAAGTTCTTAATTTTTCGCTAGCTTTCCAAGGACATGCATATCTTATACCTTATCTCAACTGCAAGTGTAACTAATTCAACATTCAACCTAACCTGTCTAAGGGCAATATCAAAAGTACAAGCATGCATAATCCTAAATACTCGAGCACTAGTCAGGGATACACTATTAGTATGTAAAAGTTAAATTATGAGTACTCACGTATCAATATTGAGATTCAATATTGCAGGAAAGGTACGTAGACGCAACAGAAATGATAAACACTATATTGACCTCACGAGCATACCCATGAACCATACTCAATCACCTCCATAGCTATAACCCATAATTTCCTTAATCCTATCCCACTCGAAAAACAATTTCAAAATCACTCGGACAGTACTCCGTCGTAATATTTTATGTATACTAATAATATCTTGAAATAATACGGAGTAAATATATATATGTAAATCGATTGAGAGAGTTTAGAGAAAAATATTTTCAAGTTTCTATGAAATAATGAAACCTATTGAATTCTATTTATAATAGATTTTTGAATTATTAAAGTGAATTATTAAAGTATGAATTATTAAAGTGAATTATTAAAGTATGAATTATTAAAGTGAATTATTAAAGTATGAATTATTAAAGTGAATTATTAAAGTATGAATTATTAAAGTGAATTATTAAAGTATGAATTATTAAAATGAATTATTAAAGTTAAAGTAAAGTAAAAATAAAGTAAAGGTAAAGTTTAAGTATAGTAAAAATATAAAACTATGTACGTATAATACGCGTATAAATATATATAATATTAATTTAAATCGTTATATATATAAAATAAAATATAAATATCGTTATCTTTATCATACTAGTTAAGTAATGAGTTGTCAAAAGTGGTTCTAGATATTTATAAAAGTTATATACGTTTTAATAATAAAGTTCTTTTTAAACTGAAAACGTTTTTGTACGTTTGAAACTAAATAGATCAATCGAGTCTTTATGAGATTCAATCTTCCACTATCCTTTGTCTAGTTCTCAATGATTGACAATTTGTTCTTATTTATAAATCACTTTACCATTTTCCGAATATTGTTAAAATGGAAAGATTTCTCAAATCAACGTGGGCCTTTCAACAGAGACTTGTAATCATAATTCAATATATCTGATAATTCAATCATTTGATCTTATCTTCTAATTCCATTGATAAACATTTTGAAACAGATACAATCATATAAAGTATTTTATCTAATATTTTGTTTACGTTTCAAGTTATAATATATATACACATATACATATATAATCATATTCGTTTAATGGTTCGTGAATCGTTGGAACTTGGTCGAGGTTGAATGAATGTATGAACATAGTTTAAAATTCTTGAAATTTAACTTAACAAATATTGCTTATCGTGTCGGAAACATAAAAAGATTAAAGTTTAAATTTGGTTGGAAATTTTCGGGTTGTCACAACATGGGCGGCGGGGTCACATTTGGTTGAGCTAATAGTGGCGGTAGAACGTTGTTCTTGTAGGGATCATCGACCGTCCTGCAATATTAGATGACTCATTACAAGTAAAGTTGGTTTTATGGTAACGAAGACAAGGTCAAAGCGTTCGAATGGGCAATTAATGCAAAGCTTGGGTTCTCACATCAATTTTATGTTTGGAATGATATCCCGTGAATCTGTAATGGAGACAAGGTCGTGCTCTTTTGTTTGCATCTTGTTTATACGTTAAGTTTTAACGAGGTCAAGATGGTTATCTAGAAATTAAAACATGTTTCGGGTGTCAAGCTCGTGTTGGATAGTTTCAGTTTCCCAAATCAAACACAAAGGCTAAGTGGGTTAATCGTCAAATGTATGTTATGCTCTTCAAGCTCAAGCATGGAATTTTTTAGCTTGGGTTCTGATCAATAAGTTTTAGTTGTTATACAATTGGTTTGGGGGTTGTAACAAGGTTGTAACGGGTCTTAATTTGGGGTACTATTTAAGTTGTTTGGTCAATGGGAGGTTTTTTAATCCCTCCAGTTTGTTTTTTTTTTTTTAACAGCGATTGGGATCACTGTTGAGTCCCCAAAATAATTAAGGATTTAATTATGACAAAACGGAATTTATTTGCACTAAGATGTAATGTGCAGCCATCACAAGTTTGTTTTTGTATAGACAGCAAATATTGCTATGTCGAGTGTCTAGTATGCTGCCTAGTCTACCAGCAGAAGGTAGACAGTATTCTTCGAATCAGCACAGGATTTGTACTTAGCAATTCAAGAATATCAAGTGACTCAGCATAGAAGAACCAGCATAGCTGGATAGTAGCATACAACACAAGACAGCTATGCTCCATTACAAGCATAGTAGTTTCCTGAGTGGTCTACATCAATTGTACTATTCATCAGAAGTCGAAGACAAAGTTGAACAGAAAAGGACACGGGTCGACGGCTGACAAGTGACCTTACAAGACCACGTGGGAATGCAGAAATTTAACGCATGTGCAGACATGTGTTATACTTTGTCAACGACTAGGGAACACAACATTCTATTTGTTTAAACAAATAGTGGTGTCAAACTGAATTAGGGTGTTCCTGCCAATAGCTACCAAAGAGAAAAGAAGAGAGCACGCTCTCTGACACAATTGTCCCCACAAGTACAGACATCCTATGTACCAGTGGACAATAGAATAATTACACGATTAATAGGACCACTATAAATTGGTGTATCCACTATTGTAACAACTAGTGGTGTGGGTTTATTTATTTAGAGTTCAAATGTGTAATAGCTTAGAATATCCTCAATAGCTATACTTAGGTAAATCTGTATCAACCAACTATAATTCCGCCAAGGATAGTTGTAATTCTTTGTGATTTAATCAATAAAGAATAAACCGTTGAAAATTACCTTTGACTCTATTTAATTTACTTGCGTGAATACTAAACTGTCTAAGATGTTTAAGTTAATTAAAAAGAATTGTATTCCCCCCCTACAATACTCCTGTTGTTTATCAAGGGACCAACAACTGATATCAGAGATTCAGTCTTGATAATTTAATATCTTGGATCTGAATTCTCTCATGGCTGCATATTCAAATACAGCTTACCTTGAAAATGGCTCATCCAATATACCAACCAAATTCAATGAAGATGAATATGAAACTTGGAAGGCAAGGTTCATGCTTCACCTTGAGTCTATTGACCTACTCATGCCTGGTATTGCCACAGATGGTCCATTTATCTCAACTGAGACTATTGATAGTGTTCCAGCTACTGCTGACACTCCTGCCATTCCTGGCCGAGAGGTTGTTCTCACTCCAGCAAAATGGGATGCTGAGGACAAACGTCGTGTTGGACTTGACCCTAAGATCAGAACAATGTTAGCTATAACATTACCTAACCACTTGTTCAAACTGATTAAAGGAAAGCTTAATGCTAAGCTTATGTTAGATTATCTAGATGTTACTTATGAGGGCATGGATGAGGTTAGGCTGAACAAGATTATTGCTTTGAAAAGAGAGTATGAGATGTTCTTTGCCTATAAGAGTGAGACCCTTAAGCAAACCTTCATTAGGGTTAACTCCTTAGTTGCTGACCTGCTTACTTTGAAAATCACATATACTGATTTTGAACAAGTAAACAAATTCATTGACTCATTGGCTGCTAAATGGAAACCTGTTACTGACCCTCTGAGAACCACCCAGACTTTAAAGAACTTTAACATGTCTTCTCTCTATGGTACACTTTGGAACCATGAGAAGGCAGAAGCTAAACTTGAACTTAACTTGAAAGATAGATGATACTGCTCTTATTGCTTTTGCTAAAAAGAAAGCTCAAAACGCTTTACTGGTTCAAAAGTTGATGGCAGAAGAAGAGTCAGCTGAAGATGAGGTGGATAGTGGTACTGAGTCTGAAGAAAGTAGTGATGATGAAGATGATATGGAAGGGTTTGCTGAAAGTATGGCTTTGCTGGCTAGGCAGTTTAAAAGGTTCAATCGTAATAGAACCAGCAAGTCATACAAAGGAAGTAAGAAACTGAGTGCTAGGTATAGTAGCAAATCAGTCAAATGTCCTAAATCTGAGTGTTACAATTGTGGGAAGGTTGAACATTTTACTGCTGAATGCATGTCCAGGAAACCTTCAACATCACATGCTAACTCCTTCTTAAAAGCTAATAAGTATAAAAACAAGTACAAAGCTATGAAGGCTCAGATGAAAGAAAGTGCAAAGGCTGATAAAAAGGGAAAGAAGCCAGAAAAGGTTCTAGTTGCTGAGCATCATGACTGGAATAAAACCAGCTCTTCTTCATCTTCTGACAGTGATACTGATGATGATGGTGCTGGTTATGCTTTTGGTAAAAATCTGGGCCAAGGAGGTCGAGGAGTCTGATGAGGATGATAATGGTAGTATATTTATGGCTGATATGAGGGAAGCTGACTTGAAAAAGGATTCACCTTAATGGAAATCTGAAATGTTGTATAAGGTTGATAATTTTCGAACTTATACTGATGATGAAAAAGCTGAAATGTTTGACTACCTAAGAGTTGATTTGTGTAGAGACAGCAAACGTGAAGAAGTTTTGAAAACTGATAACAAATCTTTAAATGAAAAACTTAAAGGCAAAAATGATGAAATTAAAATCTTGAAAGATGAAATTTCAAAACTTGAAAAACAAAATTTTGCTTTAAAGTCTCTTCACGTTGAGGCAGCAGATGTCAAGAACCAGCTAAACGATCTAAAAAAGGTTGTTGCTTCATGGTGTACATCTGCTCAACGCACAGCTAAGTGTGTGAATGAGCAGGTGTCTGCCCAAGTTGAAGCCTTCTTTGTTGGTGACTATGCTGCTGCTGCTCTTGCAGAAGTTGCTTTTATGGACCCTACTCTTGAAACTGATCCTGAAGCTGTCTTTGCAAATACTTTTTCCAAGATAGTTAAGGGTAAAAAGGTCTTAACAAATAAGTTTGTCATATCTACAGAGACCCCACTACCGTCCATGAAAAAGATTTTGGAGAGTGAAGTTAAAGCTAAAGAAATCAATGCTTCAATTGATGAAACTACTGATCCCTCAAACATTTACTATATGACTCCCAAAGAAAGACGAATCAAGAAGGAAATAACTGAGAATGACAAGAGAAATCCAAAATCAGTTAAGCCTTCTAGCTGCCTGAATGCTGAGCCTACTGCTACTATTCCTGCTGGTCAACCAGTAACTACAGACAAACCAGTAAATTCTGATACTGGTAAGTCTGAAGTGATCTCAGCTGGTAAACTAGTAGCAACAGACAAACCGGTAACTTCCCACACTGGTAAGTCAAAATCCAAAGGCAAAGCAGCAAACCACACGAATGGTACTGGTTCCAAGCCAAATGCTACCCATAAGGGAAAAGCTAATACAGTAGAGTCAAATACTGAGACATCTATCGTTGAGATACTGACTGTGAAGCTCAACCAGCTGCTACTGCTGTTACTCAAAGCCATCAGCAGACCCAGTCACCCAGTACATCTACTGCAAACCAGCTACCGAGACCAAAAGTGAGAAAATGCTACAAATGTAGCAGCAAAACTCACTTGTCCCATCAGTGTACCTGATGTGTGCGAGGTGTAGTACGAAATAGTTATATATTTACTACGAAATACTATTAAATACGATACAATTTTATACAAGTTATTTATTTATTTATAGAGTGGATATACCTAAACCTTGCTACAACACTTATAGGCAGTGTACCTAATCGTACAGTAGTGTAGTTTTTAGTAAGTCCGGTTCGTCCACATGGAACTAGCCAAGTTTAACGCTATATTTTTTTTAAAACTATATTTGTATATATATATATATATATATATATATATATATATATATATATATATATAAGTAGTATTATTATTTTTATTACAAAAGGGGGTTTTTACCGTTTAATGATCGGTTTGTCGATTTTATGTCTTAAGTCACAGTTAAAACCTAATGTAAAATATTAAAAATAAATATAACTTAATTTAGAGTGTAAAGTAAATGACAATAATTAAAGTGCGAAAAATTAAAGTGCGATAAATAAAATGACGATAAATAAAATTGCGATAATTAAAAAGTACGATAATTAAAAGTGCAATAAATAAAATGACAGTAAATAAAAGTGCGATGAAATATGAAATAAAGGAATTATGCTTATTTAAACTTCCGTAATCATGATGTTTGACGTGTTGATTTTAATTTATTACCATGGGTTAATTGTCCTTTGTCCTGGATTATTCGATATGTCCATACGGTTTTGTCCATAATAGTCCATCAGTCATAAATATAAAGTGCGAGAGTCTTCGTCAAATTATCCTTATACCCGAAGTCAAATATTCCAACTAATTGGGGATTCGAATTGTAACAAGGTCTTAATACTTTGTTTAATGAATACACCTGGTTATCGACTGCGTGTAATCCAAGGTTTTACTACTTTGTTAACAATTACACCAATTACCCTTGAATGTAATCCACCACTGTTTTAATGAGTCCATTAACTATTAATCCATTCCCGTGTCCGGTAAAATGAACGATAATTCGTATTTATAGATATCCCGCCCACCGTACCCGATTAAGCATATGTGGTTATATATAAATACGTCAAATTATAAGTCTATATATTAAATTAACGAGGTATCATTTAGTTAATATAAAGCCCATTAATAGCCCATAGTCTAATTTCCACAAGTGTCGTTCTTTTATCCAAACCCCAATTATGGTCCAAAGCCCAATTACCCCGTCTTTAATATTTAGCCCAACATCACGATTACTTCAATTTAAATAAGCATAATAATAACTTGGCTACGAGACATTAATTTAAAAAGGTTGAACATAACTTACAATGATTAATAATAGCGTAGCGTTACACGGACAGAATTTCGACTTACACACTTACAATATTCGCTAACATAACCTTATTATTATTAATCTTTAATTAAAATTAAAATTATAAATTATATATATATATATATATATATATATATATATATATATATATATATATATATATATATATGAGAGTGTGGATAGAAAAAGATGTAATATATTCGGCCAAAACACGCGAAATTTATAGATGTGGCCAGACTTTTGGGGCCATGCGATCGCATGGGTTTTGTTCTTCCAGGCCATGCGATCGCATGGCCAGCTGGATCCAGCCCAAATGCTTTTGTTTTCTTGTTTGCCGACGGTTTTAATATATAATATAATATATATATAATTTTAAGAATTAATTATATATTATATTATATTCATGTGCATAGTTGACTTGTAATTTTTAGTCCGTTGCGTCGCGCGTTGAGAGTTAGCTCTGGTCCCGGTTCCGGATTTTCGAACGTCCTTTCGTACTATTTAATATCTTGTACTTTGCGTTTTGCGGCTCGTACTCTTGTAACTTTTAGACGTTTCTTATTAATAAATTGAACCTCTTGGATTGTACTTTGTACTTTTTAGTTTTTTGGTCGTTTGCGTCTTCAAATCGTCGAATCTGTCTTTTGTCTTCACCTTTTATTATTTAAACGAATATCACTTGTAAATAGAACAATTGCAACTAAAAGCTTGTCTTTCTTGAGGGATAATGCTATGAAATATATGTTTGTTTTTAGCATGATCAAATATTCCCACACTTGAGCGTTGCTTGTCCTCAAGCAATATAGTCTTGAAATAAAAATACTATAATCACTTCTTTATTCTTCACACTTTGTACATCAGTGATTTCGATTTGGCGGTATGAACAATGATAGTAACGTTGTGGTTTACAGTCCTACATGACTTATAAAAATTTAGATCCTTTAAGGAAATTGGATATTTATGAAAACATTTGATCTTTTGAAAATTCAATCTAGCTTTTACCCTAGATAAGTTTTCCGGAATAACCATTCACCGGTGTTTGCAAAATGTTTTTGTGGGTTGTGTGGGTTTCATATTTTAAAATTTTAGCTCAAAACTTTCGGTTTTGTGTCACCCACTTGCTAACCTTGTATTAGGAAAGCACACATCCAGTATACTTGCTCCGTATATTACCTTTCGGTAAACTACCGCCCGGTTGTAAAGGAAAGCGTTGAACAAGCAACTGTTAAGGCAATGTCCCGTGACTTGCTTTTGATTATGGTTTATAACGTGTCGGATGCAATTACTATCCTTTGTAGGAGCAATAGTAAAGATCACCCTATAATTTTTCGGTCTGGCACAAGGTCCTGTCTTCGACCATGCTATGCAACCACCGTTCTTACGGTTGACACCCGATTTAGTTCAGGTGACCTAATGAATTCCAGGTGAATTCCTAGGATTTTACGTTCAATGGTAATGAACGCATTGAAAATAGGTTTTCAAAAAATAAATCGGTTTTAATTTGATCAAAATATTTTCTCGTTCAAGCTCGAGTTTAGATATCATCGAATTCCACGAGTTTGTAATTCTCAATCTTTAAAGTCAATCTCAAGGATTGAGTAATATCAGTCTTAAAAGCTGATTTTTAATCTTTAAGGAGATTATCCTTTCTGGGGCTCTGATTCATTAGTCTTATCAAGCTAATTTGCACGGCGCCCTCCCCATTTTATGAGACAGATCCTCCCATGGTTAGGATAAGTCTGACCACTTGCTGACCCTGTTTGATGCTGAGGTCCGTGGATTTCCTGCTGATTTTAGAGATGACTTTTCTAGATTTTTCGTCAACCTACAGCTGGTCTGGACGATAACTTCCTGAAGCGCGTGTCTTTTTCGGAAGACTTTACTTCCTTTTAATGATGAAATTGATTCATCGTGCAGATCCATCTTTCTTTCAAATATATTACAATAAATCGGGTAAAACTGATTAGTTTAGTCCAAAGCAAAATTACCTGCAATAATCTTGTACAAATATGTGATATATGTTTTGAAGAACTTGGTAAATTCTTCCCACACTTAGCTTTTATTTATATTTTTCTTTGCCTTTTTATTCTCCTCTATTCCATTTTAAATGAATTATAGCATTTTAGGTTGTTTCTTCATTTATGTTCTCTCCGAGGTAACAATAATTTCGGTATTAACACCTAGTTTTATCGTTCATAAATATGTATAAACATGATTTTGAATTCATTTTATTGAAAAATTTTCAAATTTTCACAAAATTTGGCAAATAAACTAAGTGTAAACCCGAGAGAATTTATAACCCTTTCCCACACTTGAGATCATGCAATGCTCTCATTTGCATGAAATCAGACTATACATATAAATTCATGAGGGTGATTAGTGTAGAAAAGTGATTAAAAATACCGAGTTTGCAAACATATTATTTTATATCATATTTGATATTTTGCGTCTTGTCGTAAAAATTAGTAGTTTTTGCTGAACTTAATGTCAGTCTTTGAAAGTGCGCTGGTTTACCCTGTTTTGTACATAAGATAAACTACAAACATACATAATATTTTTATTATATTTTTTTTATAAAACCTTTATTTATTAAAACAATTTAAATGAATAATTGTTTTTTTTTTAAATTTTGTTTCCTTTTACTTTAGGTAGTTTCGGTACGTTTACCTAGTCCGTCCCTCGACAAAATTTAAAATTTGTCGTTTTTAAAGCGATTGTTTTAAAAGCAAAGATTTTTGGGTTTTTTTTAATTTTTTTGGTATACTTTAGATTAATAAAATTAAAAATAATGATAACAAAATTTTTCGCCCCGCCCTCGGGTAAAGCAATTTCGGTTCCATGACCTAGTCTTCAACTTACGATGAATTTTAAAAATCATTTTTTTTAAACTTAATGAAATAAAGTAAATTTTGTTTTTAAAATCACACAAAACTTAAATTAAAAAAAATGCATATTAATTTCATACAAAACCTACAAAACAAAAATTCAGAATGGGAGGAGAAAACTAGTTCTTTAGTGTCTGCTAGTGGAAAAGACCAATCGGATTCTATTCTCGGAACTATATGAGAACTGAACAACTAACTCTAGACAGCGTTTTCCTTTTAGAACATTTGAATCTCCCCACACTTAGGTAGCTGTGGTGTCAAAATTGTGGTTAACTTCATTGTCAATTTCTTTTGGACCATAATCAACTTGCATATCTGTGACTTTTGCTTTAAGCCATTGGTCTAATTCCTGTGTAATATCCACAAATTCAACTAGTTTCGCCTTTTCTTTAGGCGATAGATTGGATACTAACCGGTTACATAACTTAAAGTTCTGCTTGGTTCTAGCATCGCGAATTCATTTAATAAGTTTCTTCATTGAACTATTAATAACGGTGTCATTTAATTTCGTATCAACAACGGGGTTCTTTGTTATCAAGTCATCATTAGGTGTTACTTTATTTTCCCCACACTTGGGCATTTTATTATTGTTAAGCACTACCGTTGGAGTTGATAAAACAACATGGTTCTTACCAATCATTTTTGTTGGTTCAATGGTTTTGGTTGGTGGAGATTTAGACTTTCGACTCACAAAGATGATCGATTTTTCATCATTACTAAGTGTCATTCTACCCTCTCTTACATCAAATAACGCCCTGGTGGATGCTAAGAATGGACGACCTAAAATTAGAGGAATGTTTGAGTCCTCTTCTATGTCAATGACAATAAATTCGACTAGAAAGGTTTAATTACCTACTTGAATGGGTAGGTTGTCAGCAATTCCAACTGGGTGCTTAATGGTTTGATCAAAGAGTCGAACACTCATCTCTGTTGGACTTAACTCACCTACTCCTAATCTCTTATATAATAAAAGAGGCATAACACTCACACTCGCACCTAAATCTGCTAGTGCATCATACATGACACAATCACTAAGTATACAAGGAACAATAAATTCACCCGGATCACCCAACCTGGGTGGAGGTTTCGGTGGAACTGTCTTCACCGGGTTTATTTTTACGGTTTTTGTTTCTTGTACTTTCTTATTCTTCTTCTTCTTTCCAGAGGTATCACAAACTTTATTACCTATTACTTGCTCATACTCAACTCCTTTTCTTGGAAATGGGATGGGTGGTCTGTATGATGCCACCACTGGCTTTACATACTCGGGTGGTGGTGGTGTTATTGTAACTTCTTCATTGTTACTCACATCAAAAATCTTTCCATCTTCTGATGATGGTTTTTCAGAATTTGTTGACACCATATTAACATTTTCATTCCGAGGATTTACTTCAGTATCACTCGGTAGCTTTCCTTGTTCCTTCTTACTCATCATGCTAGCAAGAGTACCTACGTGTTTTTCTAGATTCGAAATGGAAGCTTGTTGAGTTCTTAATGACTGATCAAACCTATCATTTGTTTGGGTTTGAGATGTAATAAATTGTGTTTGAGATTCCATTAGCCTTACCATCATTTCTTCCAGATTTAGCTTTTTCTCTTCGATTTGTTGTGGTGGTTTATACAAGCTAGGTTTTTGTTGATTGAAAGTGTTGTTTTGAGTTGGTTGGTTATTCGGACCTTGTTGGTTGTACGAGTTATTGTTGGGTCCATTTGGATTGTAAAGAATATTTTGATTTCGATTGAAGTTTGGCCTTGGCGGTTGATATTTATTCTTATAATTATTTCCCGGCCTTTGGTTCATATAGGAAACATTCTCACGTTGTTCCATCGTTTGCTCGATGTGACAATCTTTCGTTAAGTGTGGTCCACCGCATTGCTCACAACTGATTCGTATTGCGTGAATATCTTTAGTCATCTTTTCCATTCGTCTCTCGAAAGCATCTATTTTTGCGGAAACAGAATCAAAGTCATGGCTAGAATCGGCTCTAGCCACCTTAGATGAATGAAAGATATCTTTTTCCTGATGCCACTCATGCGAGTGGGAGGCTGTGTTATCAATGATTTTGTAAGCTTCAGTTGCGGTTTTCTTCATAATGGAACCACCAGCTGCTATGTCGATGTCTTTTCGTGTAGCAATGTCGATACCTTGGTAGAATATTTGTACTATTTGATAAGTGTCTAAACCATGCTGAGGACATCCTCTCAACAACTTTCCAAATCTTGTCCACGCCTCATATAGAGTTTCATTTGGCTTCTGCGTGAATGTAACAATTTCTCCTTGAAGTCTCACAGCTTTAGATGCCGGAAAGAATTGTTTAAGAAAATTTTCAACTAACACATCCCATGTATCAATCGCCCCTTCAGGTAACGATTCTAACCAATCTTTGGCTTCTCCCTTTAAAGTCCAGGGAAATAACATGAGATAGATCTGTTCATCCTCAACTTCTCTGATCTTGAATAGAGTACAAATCCTATTAAAGGTTTGAAGATGTTCGTTTGGATCTTCTTTTGGCGTACCACTATATTGGCATTGATTAGTTACCTTGTGTAGGATTTGTCCTTTAATTTCATAATCTGGCGCATTAATGTCTGGCTTAATAATGGCGTGTCCTTGGCCCGTGCGTGTGGCTCTCATTAGGTCTTCCATACTTAGAGGTTCTGTTACTTCCATAATTGAATTTGTTGAATACGAATCACTAGAGAATTCTGATTTAATGGTTTGTGGTTCAGGAGGAATGATTAGTGGTTCAGGATCTTGGAATTGTCCTTGAATATCCTCCGGGTTCTCAGTAGTGAAGTCGGGTTCAAAAAATGGATTATCGAAAATTTGAATTGGAGTACTTGGTTGACTAGATGACGATTCTAAAGAAAAATCAACGACGACAATATTGGCTTGATGTCTTGATCGAGTTACAGGTAGTGAACGTATGAAAGGTGGTGAACATTTTGCTCGGTGCATTCACTGAATATCCTATTAGTTATAAAAGATAAAAATTATATAAGTTATCAAATTAATAGACTTTTTTGATTTTGCCCACGTTTCGAATAGCCAATAGATGCAGCAGGTAGCCAGGACCCTTTAAATCGGAAGCCCACAACTCGCCACTAACAAATTCAACTATTACTACGAACCAGAAAATTTTGGATGTCTATCAATTTAACCGCTTAAAATAATTTTTCGTCGAAGTTTAAAGAAATTTTAGAGAAGAAATAGAAAATTCTATGTCCTAAAAACTAGAGCGTCGAAAAATAAGAAAGAAAAAGAGCGCGTCGAAAAACGTCGAAAAATAAAAGGTCGAAAATTAATAATGAGAAAGTAAAGCGTCGAAACTTAAAAGCCTAAATACTAAATATTAAAAATTGCGTCTAAAGGTATTAAAGCTTAAAGGAATTCTATATCCAAAACGGCAATAACTTAAAAAGTACTAAAATCTTAAAATGGCGTCGCAAAATTCTAAAGCACCTAAATCTTAGTCTAAAGAAAAAGCACTTAAGTGATTTTATGGCAAAGCCTAAAAATTTAGAAATATAAAATACTACGGCAAAAACTAAATTACGAATGAAAAATATACAATTACGCTTTAACTAATAAAAAAAATACAAAATATAAAATAAGTTTAAAGTTATAAAAATACAATTTTATAAAAATATTATTTTTATATTATTTATTTTATAAAAGTATTAATTTATTATATTAATAAAACTAATTATAACTTAAAATACAAATTAATTAAAAACTAAAACTAAATAATATAATAATTAACCCTAATTAGGGTTTAATAATAATAATAATTAATAATAATAACCTACTGCGTAATTATGATGAGGATTCAGACCTGTCCAGTCAACCCATGCGACTGCATGGGTTTGCTGCCTTGTTCTCATGCGATCGCATGGCTTCGAATACATGCTAAAAGTTTGGGCCGCTACAGTGTAGCTCGTTTACTTTTACTCTATTTTTTTTTTCTGTTTTATATTTTATAAAAAAATATTTATATAAATAAAAACTTATATTTTAAAAACTACCTATTAGTTTTTGTAACTAAAAGAAAATACAAACTATTTGATTTTAAAAAAAAAAAACGTAAAAATATATAGTAATGTGATGACCCGGAAATTTCTGACCAAATTTAAACTTTATCTTTAAATGATTTAATGTTTTCGACACGATAAGCAAAGTCTGTAATGTTGAGTCTCAAAGTTTTGAAACTATATTCATGTAATCAATTATTCTTTGACTGTTCTCGAAGATTCACGAACAATATATATAACTTAATGTGCATATATATATATATATATATATATATATATATATATATATATATATATATATATATATATATATATATATATATATATATATATATATATATATGATTTCAAGTTATTTAGTAAACGATAGTAACATTCGATTATTGATTCGATTGATATTTAGATAAGTTAACTAAAACGTTTAAGATGAACCAGTAAAACACTAATTTGCTACGGTATTTTCGAATTGCTGCAGTACCCGAAAAGCTACAGTGTTTTCGAAAATCACTATTTGCTACAGTAAAAAAACTTTGCTACAGTAACTTTGCTACAGTAAAACACTATTTCAAAATGAAAATGTATATGTATATACTACGAGACGATGATTTATAGAAGTAAATGACCAAAACACTCGAAAGTTTAAGATACACTTTGAGTGATATAGTTTATTGATAATTTAAGACTATATTTTAACAAAGGTACGAGTCACGAAACGTAAAGATCCAGTTTTCTCAGCGTACGAATGGACATTCAAAAAAATGGAACCGGGACATAAGTCGCGTGATGACGTACGACTTATCAGAACAAAAATTACAAATCAACTATGCACGGGAATATAATATAATATATAATTAATTAATTTAAATTATATATATATTATTAATATTTAAATATGTCGACAAGCAACACGATAAAACGAATCTGAGTTGGAAAAAGAGGCCATGCGATCGCATGGCCATTGTGCCTCAGACCCATGCAATCGCATGGGAAGGCTGGGCAGGCAACATCTATAAATTCAGTCGATTTCTGTTTTTGCACACACACAACTCTCAATCTCTCTATCAATTACTCGCATAATAATAATAATAATAATAATAATAATAATAATAATAATAATAATAATAATTATTATTATTATTATTATTATTATTATTAAGATTAATATTATTATTATTATTATTATTATTGTTAATCTTATTATTATTATTAAAAATATTATACATAAAATACTACGACGAGGTCATGAGCGGGTCACTTTTGAAATGAGTTTTCGAGCGGGATAGAGCTAAGGAAACTATGGGTTATAGCTATGGAGGTTATGGGTAACGTTCATAGGTATTGTTCGCAAGTCAGACCTAGTGTTTATCATCTCTGTTGCGTCTACGTACTTTCCTACAATATTGAATCACAATATTGATACGTGAGCATTCATATCTTATCTTTTGTATATTAATTGTGTATCCATGTCTAGTGCTCGAGTATATATATTTATGCATGCTTGTATGCTAAATTTTGTCATTAAACAGCTTATGATGAATCACGAATTAAATACATATATTACTGGAAAAAGGTATATGATATACATGTTTTTGGAAAGCTGGCGAAAAATCAATAACTTTTCATTTAGAAATCGCGTAATTTCGATGAACGAATCAAAAGATATGGTCAACTGAATTATGATTGACGTTAATTGGAATTGCTTTTGAAGCTGCAATTAATATTTAAAACAACTTGTTTGTAAGATTGATAAATTGGATTTTTGAATATTACCAACCGAGTAAATGAATCCTTATATAAGGTACGTCTCGTTTTGTTGAACTATTGTCAAAATTGACCTTTTGAAACGACTTTGGATAACTTTTGTATGTCGATCTCGAGCATTGGGATTATGATACACTATGACCAGACCTAGCTTGTTAGACATTTATTGACCAACATATGTTCTCTAGGTTGAGATCTACGGTTATTTGGTATTTCGAGTTTCGGTCACATTTCGGTGAACGACTTTATGTGCTGTTAAGGTGAGTTTCATTTGCTCCCTTTTTAATTGCTTTTGCAATATATATTTTTGGGCTGAGAATACATGCAATTTATTTTAAACGCAATGGATACAAGTACATATTAAATTCTACACCGAGTTTGAACCGAAAATCCCTTAGCTTTGGTAACTAGTAACCGACAGTTATAAGAACTGGTGGGCGCGAGCAGTAGTATATGGATCATAGGGCCTGATATCCCCGTCCGAGCTAGAGCACTAGCCTTTTAACGGACGTATGCTATTTGAGAAGCGTACACGTTGGTTTGCGTGTATTATTAAGATGATTATACAAAGGGTATAAATTATATATACGTTAAGTTTAGTTACCAGGGTGCTCAATTTCGTAGAATATTTTGATAAATGTTTCTGGATGAAACAACTGAAAACTTGTGATTCACCTTTATATACAGATTATGCGAAACACTAAAACTATGAACTCACCAACCTTTGTGTTGACACTTGTTAGCATGCTTATTCTTAGGTTCTCTAGAAATCTTCCGCTGTTTGCTTATATGTTAGACAAGCTATGTGCATGGAGTCTTACATGGCATATTTATCAAGGAAACGTTGCATTCACCAAATCATCACCATGTATCTTATTTTGACTGCATTGTCAACGGAATTACTTTTGTAAACTATTATTTACGATGATTGTCTATATGTAGAAATCATCAGATGTCGAAAACCTTTGATTTAAATATTCATTTAAGGTATGCCTTTTCAAAAATATGCAATGTTTACAAAACGTATCATATAGAGGTCAAATACCTCACAATGAAATCGATGAATGACGTGTTCGTCCATATGGATTTGGAGCGATCGTCACAAGTAATATATATATATATACATTTATTTTTCTTTTTCTTGTTTTTATATTTTTGATATTTAAAACGTATTTTTACAAAAGTAAATTAATTTTTTTTATAGCGTTTCGCTTTCAGCTTTGTTTGTTCCCCGGCAGCGGCGCCAAAAATACTTGATGTGTGCGAGGTGTAGTACGAAATAGTTATATATTTACTACGAAATACTATTAAATACGATACAATTTTACACAAGTTATTTATTTATTTATAGAGTGGATATACCTAAACCTTGCTACAACACTTATATGCAGTGTACCTAATCGTATAGTAGTATAGTTATTAGTAAGTCCGGTTCGTCCACAGGGAACTAGCCAAGTTTAACGCTATATTTTTTTTTAAAACTATATTTGTATAGTATTATTATTATTATTATAAAAAGGGGGTTTTTACCGTTTAATGACCGGTTTGTCGATTTTATGTCTTAAGTCACAGTTAAAACCTAATGTAAAATATTAAAAATAAATATAACTTAATTTAGAGCGTAAAGTAAATGACAATAATTAAAGTACGATAAATTAAAGTGCGATAAATAAAATGACGATAAATAAAATTGCGATAATTAAAAAGTACGATAATTAAAAGTGCAATAAATAAAATGGCAGTAAATAAAAGTGCGATGAAATATGAAATAAAGGAATTATGCTTATTTAAACTTCCGTAATCATGATGTTTGACATGTTGATTTTAATTTATTACCATGGGTTAATTGTCCTTTGTCCTGGATTATTCGATATGTCCATACGGTTTTGTCCATAATAGTCCATCAGTCATAAATATAAAGTGCTAGAGTCTTCGTCAAATTATCCTTATACCCGAAGTCAAATATTCCAACTAATTGGGGATTCGAATTGTAGCAAGGTCTTAATACTTTGTTTAATGAATACACCAGGTTATCGACTGCGTGTAATCCAAGGTTTTACTACTTTGTTAACAATTACACCAATTACCCTTGAATGTAATCCACCCCTGTTTTAATGAGTCCATTAACTATTAATCCATTCCCGTGTCCGGTAAAATGAACGATAATTCGTATTTATAGATATCCCGCCTACCGTACCCGATTAAGCGTATGTGGTTATATATAAATACGTCAAATTATAAGTCTATATATTAAATTAACGATGTATCATTTAGTTAATATAAAGCCCATTAATAGCCCATAGTCTAATTTCCACAAGTGTCGTTCTTTTATCCAAACCCCAATTATGGTCCAAAGCCCAATTACCCCGTCTTTAATATTTAGCCCAACATCACGATTACTTCGATTTAAATAAGCATAATAATAACTTAGCTACGAGACATTAATTTAAAAAGGTTGAACATAACTTACAATGATTAATAATAGCGTAGCGTTACACGGACAGAATTTCGACTTACACACTTACAATATTCGCTAACATAACCTTATTATTATTAATCTTTAATTAAAATTATAAATTATATATATATATATATATATATATATATAGTGAGAGAGTGTGGATAGAAAAAGATGTAATATTTTTGGCCAAAACACGCGAAATTTATAGATGTGGCCAGAATTTTGGGGCCATGCGACAGCCCAAATGCTTTTGTTTTCTTGTTTGCCAACGGTTTTAATATATAATATAATATATATATAATTTTAAGAATTAATTATATATTATATTATATTCATGTGCATAGTTGACTTGTAATTTTTAGTCCGTTGCGTCGCGCGTTGAGAGTTGGCTCTGGTCCCGGTTCTAGATTTTCGAACGTCCTTTCGTACTATTTAATATCTTGTACTTTGCGTTTTGCGGCTCGTACTCTTGTAACTTTTAGACGTTTCTTATCAATAAATTGAACCTCTTGGATTGTACTTTGTACTTTTTAGCTTTTTGGTCGTTTGCGTCTTCAAATCGTCAAATCTGTCTTTTGTCTTCACCTTTTATTATTTAAACGAATATCACTTGTAAATAGAACAACTGCAACTAAAAGCTTGTCTTTCTTGAGGGATAATGCTATGAAATATATGTTCGTTTTTAGCATTATCAGTACCCATGTTATGAATCCCAATGCTGCTACCCCTCAAACCAACCAAGCAGCAAGGAAGAAAGCATCAAAGATGACTCTTCTAGAATCCATCCTTCGATGGGTTCTCAAAAAGAACTAATGAGATGACCCGTCCTAATCCATAAGGACGAATACAATAACATATGATTACATCGCGAGGTATTTGACCTCTAAATGATACATTTTACAAACATTGCATTCGTTTTTAAAAGACAAACTTTCATTACATCGAAAGTTGACAGGCATGCATACCATTTCATAATATATCAAACTATCAATGACTTAATAATAATCTTGTTGAACTCAACGACTCGAATGCAACGTCTTTTGAAATATGCCATGAATGACTCCAAGTAATATCTCTAAAATGAGCAAATGCACAGCGAAAGATTTCTTTCATACCTGAGAATAAACATGCTTTCGAGTGTCAACCAAAAGGTTGGTAAGTTCATAGGTTTATCATAAGCAATAAAATTCATCATTTTGATAGACCACAAGATTTAAATACAATACACCTATCTCGTGTACAAAACCATTTTTCATAATGCTTAGCAGAGTAGGTTCGTATCCTTTTCTCCCCCGTAGGTTGCCTCGCGATTTTTAAATAACCGTGCACATATCTCGTGCACAAAAATAATACACATAACCTATGTATAAAAATCATTCTCTCAATTCATAACATTCACTTTTCATTCATTGTTTGGCTTGGTAACCGACCTTAACATATAATGCGCATCAATAATATCCCCAAAACAGAACATCTCGTCTGTATAATATATAAACTTCGAAGTACTAAACACCACGACCACTATCTCTTTCGTCTAGTAAACATTCTGGGTGGGGGTGTTAAAACCGGTAGCTACCTTTAGGATTATCATGAATTAGGGCCATACCCGTTTCTAATTCTTAGGTTACCAAGCAATAATAATAAGGGGAAAATATTCACAACAATTAGTGGCAATTATAACATCCAACTAATTCAATAATAATCCACAGAACTTCTGTCTGCATAATAATTCATTCGAGGAATGTTTTGCTTGTGTCTATCTCGTCAAACATTTATAAAAGCAGTTCATGTATTCTCAGTTCAAAAATATATTTCAAAAGCATTTAATAAAGCAGTTATAAAAACAGCGCATGTATTCTCAGTCCCAAAAATGTAAAGAGTAAAAGGGAATCAAATGAACTCACAATACGATATTTTGTAGTAAAAATATTCAAACGACGATACTGAACAATGCAGGGTTGGCCTCGGATTCACGAACCTATATCAAGTATTTATATTAACACATATAATACTACTCAACTAAGTTTATATCGTATTAAGACTAATGTCCTTATATATTTTCATATTAATACTTATAATCTGTTATTATATGTATATATTATATAATTTTATAAATGTTATATTACTTTAAATAATATTATATTAGTTAAAAACATGATATTATGTAATATTAGTTTATTTATGATATAGGTAATGAATATATTTTGCATAAATAATATTTGTTGTAAAAATAATAATATTAATAGTAATATTAATAATAATAATGATAATGATAATAATAATACTTTCGGTAATAATAATAATAATAATAATAATAATAATAACAACAACAACAACAACAACAACAACAACAATAATAATAATAATAATAATAATAATAATAATAATAATAATAATAAACAAGTAACTACCTTTAAAGCTTTCCCAAAAAAATGGCATGAATCAAACTTGAACCCGTGACCTCTCGTTCAAACCAACAAGCCCAACCATTACACTATCACTCTTTTTCTGATATATAACCCTATCTAATTTTCATAACCCATCTGGTCCCAACTTCTTTCGGCCCAACAGTAATTTAGAACTCAACCCAACAGAGATTTAGTATTCGGCCCAACTGGAATTTAATGTTGGAATCTCGGCCCAACACCCAAACTGGATCTTTAGCCCAACAATAAAATAAATTTACGGCCTATTAGAAGGTGGAATATATGGCAGCCCAACAAGAATCAAATCAGTCTAATGCATCGTTTTAATTCGAATATGCAATTTGTCTGTCGGTGGAAAAAGTAAATGGATAAAAAGAAAGAAATAATAATAATAATAAAGCCGTCATCCTCTTCTTCAATTCGTTTCACCATCAACGAATTATTCATCATCATATTCATTTGTTTTCACCACCTTAATTACTGTAACGGAATCACAGAAATAAAGACAGTAGTTAAATCCTACGGTTGTCAAAAATTATCCGGAGGTTTGGCCTGGCTGGTTTGACAGAAATAGAAACTAATTAGCAGGTTGTGGTGGCGACGGTTTGAGAGGGAAAGAGAGAAATAGTGGTTGTCTACGGTGGTGTTAAGGTGGTGTTGGAAGATAGTGATGGTGACGGGTTGCTCACGAATCAAGTGGTGATGGAATGTTCCATGGTGTTGGATGGCGATGGGTTATGGTGGTTGATGGGTGATCTCGTTTGAAAAAGGAAGAAGAAACAGAAACTCTAGTGTATCAACAGCTGCGAATAACAAGAGGTACAAATGGTGGCGGTTGATAGTTCATGAAGTTGGTGATTCACGGTGGAGGATGGTGGCGGCTATAGGGTGTAGTGAAGTTGGTTATCGAGTTAGCGGTTTTTGGTTGATAAACAGAAATGAAAAATAGAAGTAATAATAATGGAGATCGAATGGCAGCCACACCGAAGTTGCAGCAGCCCTTTTTATGAATCAAGGGTGATGATTGATGGTGGTACTTCGAGTGAATTAAAAACAGGAACAGAAAGAAAATAGCAACTTCGAATAGTATGATCTTGGTGATGGTTTACATGTTTTTACTCAAACAGAAACAAATTAGTATTAGTAATAAATTTAATGATGATGTTTGTTAGTGGTCATGGGTGTATACGATAGTTTGAAACAGAAAGAAAACGGAAATATAGCAGGGGCATAACGGTGTTGGTCTTCGGTTGATCAATTAAAATAGCA
This sequence comes from Rutidosis leptorrhynchoides, assembly GCF_046630445.1. NCBI lineage: Eukaryota > Viridiplantae > Streptophyta > Magnoliopsida > Asterales > Asteraceae > Rutidosis > Rutidosis leptorrhynchoides. Next base: position 358,619,081 of record NC_092343.1, read on the forward strand.
AACCCACATTAACAATGAACTACATCAGCCTATGTTGATAAGGGTGTCGATGGGGGTTGATGGGTTATGTATTGAAGGTAGTGATGTGGTGATGGGTTTCTCGAATGGTTGTAGCAATCGGGTAAATAACAGAAAAAGAAGGTTGCAGACGATAATCTAATGATGAATGGAGTGGTGGTTTGATATCTATATATGTATCTCATATATGTACATATATATGATGATATAAGATAAAGCATGGAGATATATTTGAGTTTTGTTCGAATGGGGTTTGCTCGAAAAAATATAACAACAAGCAGAAGCCGTTTCAATTTGTAGTAGGAGAGGAGTAATTTTAGTGATCACAGGTGGTATCTTAGTTTGGTGTTCGATTATGGTTATTGAGTAGAAACACTAAAAGATTGAACTAATAGTAGAGAAAGAAGAGAAAGGTGGTGCGGATGTTTGATCATATGTACGTGTATGTATATATAAAGAGATGGGTCAAGTGGGAGTAACAAAATATGCATGATTGTGATAAAGTCAAAATATATAATTCCCTTTATGTCATGTTGCAATATTTATTAAGTCCGTGAATTGTAATTTGGATTTAACCTGCCGACAGTTTAAATTAGGAATAGTCTTTAGTACTCCGTTGTTAAACAATGGCGGATAAAAGTCTTCAGAAAAATCTCATATTTTTAAATTAACTATATTTATTTATTTTGGTCATTATGGTATAAAATTCGATCATTAACTATTAAATAAAAATTACATTAATTATTCACTTCCAACCCCAAGTAAAATATAAAAAGTTTTAAAATTTATCAAATAACTTCTAAATGTATTATTAATAAGCCTATAATTTATAAACCTCATTTTCGAATCACCGTTTATTTTAAAATCACATAAATTTGTATTTAACTTGCTTAATAGCGATCGACTGACAAACGAGTGCTGTTATTGTTTATTAAATAAATTCGAAACCATACAAATATACATTCAATATATATATATATATATATATATATATATATATATATATATATATATATATATATATATATATATATATATAGATTTATTTTAATATCATATATTATTTTATTTACATTATTAATTAACTCATATAATATTTTAATTTATACTCCCTCCGTTCCATTACAAGTGTCCACTTACTTTTTGCACACAGTTTTAGGAAATCCCACTAACTTCATTCTCCACCAATCAAAAATCTTCTCTCTCCAGAATAACTTCTTCTCATTGGTTGAAACACAAAGTGGACACTTGTAATGGGACATCCCAAAATGGAAATGTGGACACTTGTGGTGGGACGGAGGTAGTAATAATTAATATATATATATATATATATATATATATATATATATATATATATATATATATATATACACACATAATGATTCGTGAATCGTCGTGAATAGTCGAAGGGTATTTGATTACATGAACACAGTTCAAAGTTTTTGAAACATCAAAATTACAGACTTTGCTTATCGTGTCAGAAACATTAAATCATATAAAGATTAAGTTTAAATTTGGTCGAAAATTTCCGGGTCGTCACAACTAATCTCTTAGCTACTGTGCAGGGCATTCAAAACAAGCAAATCTGGTATCTCGATAGTGGTTGTTCGAGACATATTACCGGAAGTAAGTCCCTACTGATGGACTATCAAGAAAAGGATGGTCCGGTTGTTTCATATGGAGATAATTCGTTGGGTTATACAAAGGGTTTTGGTACTTTAACAAACGGGAATGTCACTTTTTCAAATGTGGCATATGTCGTTGGGCTTAAACACAATTTACTCAGCATAAGCCAACTGACAAGCAAGAATATGATAGTCTAATTCAGAAGAAAAATTGGCACTATTTTTGATAAGACAGGGAAGCCTCTGCTGACAGTAAAAAAACATGAGAACATGTATCAAATTGACATGAACACAACAGTCACAACAACTCATACTTGTTTCTACTCAAAGGCAGCAGACAACCTCAAGTGGTTATGGCACAAGAAACTCTCACATCTCAACTTCAAGGATATTCACAAGTTGTCTAGTAAAAGTTTGGTGTCTGGGCTACCCAGTATGTCTTATGTGAAGGACGGATTGTGCCCTGGTTGTGAAAAGAGAAAGCATCACCATACCTCATTCAAATCAAAGCAGATTTCATCTGTTGAAAAGTCATTTCACTTACTTCACATGGATCTTTTTGGTCCTATTAATATAGCCAGCTATAGTGGGAAGTGTGATGACCCGGAAATTTCTGACCAAATTTAAACTTTATCTTTAAATGATTTAATATTTTCGACACGATAAGAAAAGTCTGTAAAGTTGAATCTCAAAATTCTTGAACTACTCAATTACCCTTCGATTGTTCTCAACAATTCGCGAACAATTATATGTAAATAGATACATATATATATACTATAACTTGAAAACGTAACAAAGTGTTGTGTATATGATAATGTGCATTAAAGTTATTGGTTTGATTATCTGATTGATATAATTAGATAAGTTAACTAGAACGTTTAAGATGAACCAGTAAAACACTAAATTGCTACAGTATTTTCGAATTGCTACAGTACCCGAAAAGCTACAGTGTTTTCGAAAATCACTATTTGGTACAGTAAAACACTATTTCAAAATGAAAATGTATATATGTATATGTATATACTACGAGACGATGATTTATAGAAGCAAATAACCAAAACACTTAATTGATTAAAGCTACACTTCGAGTGACATAGTTTATCAATGATTAAGTTTAATTTTTGACAAAGGTACGTGTCCCAAAATGTAAATTACAAGTTTTCTCAGCGTACGAAGGGACGTTCGAAAAACCGGAACCGGGACATAAGTCGAGTGACGACGTACGAGTCATCGGAACAAAAATTACAAGTCAACTATGCACGTGAATTTAATATAATATATAATTAATTATTTAAATTATATATATTATATTTAATTATGTCGACGAACTAGATTACAAATCAATTTAGTGCTGGACAGATGGCCCATACGATCGCATGGGAAGATGCCTACACAGCCATGCAATTGCATGGCAGTAGATTTCAGGACACATGTATAAAAGCTCGAAGTCTGGCTCAGTTTCATATCCTCCAACTATCTCGATCTCTTTCTCTATTGTATTTATATTATTATTATTATTATTATTATTATTATTATTATTATTATTATTATTACTATTATTATTATTATTATTATTATTATTATTATTATTATTATTATTATTATTATTATTATTATTATTATTATTATTATGATTATTATTAATCTTATTATTAATAGTATTAGTATTATTATTTTTACGATACAAAAATAATAATATACATAAAATATTACGACGGAGTGATGTCCAAATAATTTCAAAACGAGTTTTCGAGCAAGCTAGAGCTAAGGAAATTATGGGTTATTACTAAGGAGGTTATGGGTATGATTTGAGGTTTTGCTCGTGAGTCAAACTAGTGTTTATCATCTCCGTTACGTCTACGTACTTTCTTACAATATTGAATCTCAATATTGATACGTAAGCACTCATATTTTATCTTTCATAAATTAATTGTGTATCCATGTCTAGTGCTCGAGTATATATAGTTATACATGCTTGTATGCTAAATTTTGTCGTTAAACAGTTTATAATGAATCACGAATTAAATACATATATTACTGGTAAAAGGTATATGATATACATGTTTTTAGAAAGCTGACGAAAAATCAATAACTTTTCATTTAGATATCGAATAATTTCGATAAACGGATTAAAAGATATGATCAACTGAATTATGATTGACGTTAATTGAAATTGCTTTTGAATCTACAATTAAGATTTAAACAACTTATTTACGAGATTGATAAATTGGATTTTTGAATATTACCAACCGAGTAAATGAATCCTTATATAAGGTACGTCTCGTTTTGTTAAACAACTGTCAAAATTGACTTTTTGAAATGACTTTGGATAACTTTTGTATGTCGATATCAAGCATTAGGATTGTGATACACTATGACCTGACCTAGCTTGATAGACATTTATTGACCAACATATGTTCTCTAGGTTGAGATCTACGGTTATTTGGTAATCCGAGTTTCGATCACATTTTGGTGAACGACTTTATATGCTGCTAAGGTGAGTTTCATATGATCCCTTTTACTCTCTACATTTTTGGGCTGAGAATACATGCAAATGCTTTAATAACTGATTTACAATATTTTTATGGGTGAGTTTCATTTGCTCCCTTTTTAATTGCTTTTGCAATCTATATTTTTAGGCTGAGAATACATGCACTTTATTTTAAACGCAATGGATACAAGTACATACTAAATTCTACACCGAGTTTGAACTGAAAATCCCTTAGCTTTGGTAACTAGTAACTGCCAATTATAAGAACTGGTGGGCGCGAGTAGTTGTATATGGATCCATAGGGCTTGACATCCCCGTCTGTTCCAGGTATAGAAACCCTAGCCTGAACTATAAAACAGACGTATGCTATTTGAGGTTAATACACGTTGGATTGCGTGTATTGTACATGTTGGTTGCATGTATGTTAAAACAGGGGTACTTATTATAACGTTAAAGTTTAGTTACCCGGGTGCTCAATTTTGTAGAATATTTTGATAAACGTTTCTGGATAAAACAACTGAAATCTTGTGATCCACTTTTATATACAGATTATACGAAACACTAAAACTATGAACTCACCAACCTTTGTGTTGACACTTGTTAGCATGTTTATTCTCATGTTCCTAGAAGTCTTCCGCTGTTTGCTTATATGTTAGACAAGCTATGTGCATGGAGTCTTACATGGCATATTTATCAAGGAAACGTTGCATTCACCAAATCATCACCATGTATCTTATTTTGACTGCATTGTCAATGGAAGTACTATTATAAACTATTATTTACGGTGATTGTCTATATGTAGAAATCATCAGATGTCGAAAACCTTTGATTTAAATATTCATTGATGGTGTGCCTTTTTCAAAAGAATGCAATGTTTACAAAACGTATCATATAGAGGTCAAATACCTCGCAATGAAATCGATGAATGACGTGTTCATCCATATGGATTTGGAGCGATCGTCACAGTTGGTATCAGAGCGTTGGTCCTAGTGAACCAGGTCTTGCATGGGTGTGTCTAACTGATAGTTGTTAGGATGCATTAGTAAGTCTGGACTTCGACCGTGTCTGCATGTCAAAAGTTTTGCTTATCATTTCTTGTCAAAAATTACCTGCTTATCATTCCTAGTCTAGACACGTTTTACTGCATTGATTGCATGAATAGTGTATAGACAAAATTCATATCTTAGCGTATCTGTTACTGTAAACTTTTCCTGACATCTTCCGAAAATTTCTCCGTGATTTATGGAATTTGGTATTATATATACATATGTAAATTATGTATTGAAGAATACCAAACTAAATTCTATAATCTAATTCATATCAAAAATCATCTCCCTAATTATACAAGATGGATCCCGTATCTAGTTCAAATTCCTTAAACTCTGACAGCTATTTCGATATGGATATTCACCTGAATTCCGAAGACAGTGTAACCGGAATGGATCAACCAATTAGCCATCATCTATTCTGGATGAATTGGAGATGGGTTCGTAGCCTACTTAATTATTGGAGACAAGAAGAAGGCGATCCCTTCCATCCACCACATTGCCCTCTTGGTGAAGAACCTGAAGCTCTTACCGGCGAACCTGTTCATAATACCATTTTCTCTCTCATCTCCAGAATATCTCGTCATGATCATATACTCTCTCAAATTCTGGATCTTATTCATCCGCTCGTCCGAACCGCCAATCATCCCGGTGTAGTAGAAGAAGTCAACGAGCTTCGCGCTCGGGTAGTGGCTTTGGAGAATACGGTGCAAAGGTTACAAGCACCAGCAGCATCACCGGCATCAATAGTACCACCAACAACAACACCAACAGTACCATTACCACCAACAACAACATCCGCACCGCAAGCCTCAACATCACAATATGTACCTTGAACATCAACGTCATACGCATCGTAGTTACCAAGAAATACCAGCAACAATAACCGATAAAGTATTAACTCATTTCCCCTGAAGAAATTTTATGTATATTTAATATATATGAATTTTGAAATCAAAATAAATCTTTTCGTACTAAGCTATTACGTGTGAATCTTAACTGGTAAGTACTACTCGGTTAGTTCATATTACTAATATGCAATGATGTACATCCTTCCTTAACAACTTAACCATTGTTAACTACAATCTCTGTTTCAACTTAATGAATTCTATTTCATAATAAACCAAGTGTATTATTCAATTACATAATTGATTTTACATTTTCATTTTCGATGTACTCGAAACTTTCTAGAAAACATCATATGTGCCTTGTAAGGTTCACAAAGATTCCACAAGCATCAACATCCTTCACCGAGAAATAAGAATAAATAATGAAGTATCGATTACATTAGCGAAATACTCCGCAAAGATTATGTAATCTTTAATGTTTTAGAGATTAATCATTTCTAAGTCAAGCCGAAAATCAAATGAGCTTAATATGATATTAACTCATTAAATCTGTATTAGATCTGAAGAAAATATACATACATATATTTTCATAAAGACGGTAATAAAAATTCTTTTGTACAAAGTATTAATTGTGAAATCTTTAACGGGTAGGTACTACTCGAGAAATATTTAAGTTCACAATTAATATGTTACACTGTACATTCTTCAATTTTGATTCAAAAATCATTAACTATACTCACTATCTTCACAATGATACACAATCATTTCATACAAATTCTATCACATATTCTGATATCGACGGATCAGAATCCAAGCCATAACTCTGAACCGGTGACATCATTCTTAGATCTCTACATCTTTCAAAGCTATACTTTGACTTCAAAACTATGCAAGATCCTTTAGCATTGTTTTTACCAAAAATAACCTTGCAATTCCTTTTCAAAGTATCCAGTATTATCAACCATTCAACCAGTCAACGACGACCTTTCAGACTTGTAACTTTGGCATATACGTTTTTGTTACTGGGGAACCTTTCATGTTCCACCACATTAGCAGTAAATTTACCAACAACTTCATTGATCTTTGACCTTCCGAAAAATCCTTATATTCATTGAAACCGTATCATGTACTCATCCACATCTTGTAATGGCAATTGCCATACCAACCACCGGGAATTAGCAATCAGTATTTTGAATCTCGCAGCATTTTCTATGACAACAGTTATATATAGATAACATCCAACTTCTAGACTTACATACTTCGAATGTAAAGTTTCTGAAAAACATCCCAAACTATGAACTAGTTCTCTGAAATTGGAAAAATGCTGATGAAGCAGCAAAAACTGTAAACGACCTTAACAGTCAAAAGTTTGATGATAAAGAATAGTATGGTGGTAAAGCTGAGAAAAAGAGAAGGTTTGAAACTGAAAAATAGATTAAGTAAAGTATGAAAGAGGCTGTGGATAAATCACAAAGACTGAACCTGCCTTCAAAGAATCCAAATGATTCAGTGACTGCTGAAACCATTAGTAAGAACCTTACTTCTTATTCTAAACCTTCACAGACAGATTTCAAGCATCATCCTCTGATATTAGAAATTCTAAGATATCATCGTATCTTTCATTATAAATATCCTCGATATTTCTGAAGATATCTTCATACCTATTCTTATCGGAAATTATTCATCTCTTCGCACTATCTGTGTTACATCATAAAAGAAACTATTTAAGTTTCTAAAATCTGAAAAATTCGAAAAAATGGATGTTTTGAAGTAATGTTGGGAACTGAAGCATGAGTTAGTATAATATAATGACACTTGATCAACGTGATTATATTACAGTAAGTCATGCTGAGTTTCTAATGGAACGTGATAAAGGTTCACAGATCCCACCCTCATCATGAACCATGTTACATAACTTTTTCATTCTATTTAATCTCTAAATATATCAAGAAAATACTTTTCTTGATGATTCGGTCTTTTTCAGATATTCTGGTAATTTGACAAATCAAGATCGTGTCATTACAATTTCTTTCTTAGAACATTAACTATGTTCATTCCAAAATGTATAGCTACGAATTCTGGACCATTATTCGCTTGACTTGAAATCGGGAAGGAAAAACGAAAGCATGGAGCTCCTAAATATAAGAGAAAATATAAAGCCTGACAATAATACATATATTACAAACCGTTTATATCAATGCGTATAGTAATATAAAGACACGGGAGAATGAAAAATACTATAACCCCAAGGTAATAGTAGAAGAAAATAACTTCCTCTGGTGGCAGATGAAAAAGAAGAATGAAGGATACGATAGCCAAGAAAATATCAAGAATCAGAACTGGATTAAGCATTTCACAATCTTTTGAAAGTATGAAATAAGGAAGAAGATGTAGGAGTGGTGAAAATAATGAAATGGAAGTGGTTAATTTATAGCGAAATATCAGACATAACAATTGAGGCAGATTACGCATTTAAAGGAAATCTTAATTTCCTTAAATTTCGAAGAATCAAATCGTATTTAGATTATGAAGATTTTCTATTCCTTAAATTCCGAAAATCAATCTTAGCTACGTCAAAAGTTAAGACGAGTCTCTATTCTTTCATTTCACTCTTTTACGATAACTTCTCTCATACGCTTCGAGAAATCGGATTGTTTTATTCATATTATTCAACGGTGATAAAATTCTATTTATCAACTCATATTCGTTATGAAAACATTTTTATTGTTAGGCATGACGACCTCACTTAAATTTAGGGACGAAATTTCTTTAACGGGTAGGTACTGTGATGACCCGGAAATTTCTGACCAAATTTAAACTTTATCTTTAAATGATTTAATGTTTTCGACATGATAAGCAAAGTCTGTAAAGTTGAATCTCAAAATTCTTGAACTACTCAATTACCCTTCGATTGTTCTCAACGATTTGCGAACAATTATATGTAAATAGATACATATATCTATACTATAACTTGAAAACGTAACAAAGTGTTGTGTATATGATACTGTGCATTAAACTTATTGGTTTGATTATCTGATTGATATAATTAGATAAGTTAACTAGAACGTTTAAGATGAACCAGTAAAACACTAAATTGCTACAGTATTTTCGAATTGCTACAGTACCCGAAAAGCTACAGTGTTTTCGAAAATCACTATTTGCTACAGTAAACACTATTTCAAAATGAAAATGTATATATGTATATGTATATACTACGAGACGATGATTTATAGAAGCAAATAACCAAAACACTTAATTGATTAAAGCTACACTTCGAGTGACATAGTTTATCAATGATTAAGTTTAATTTTTGACAAAGGTACGTGTCCCAAAATGTAAATTACAAGTTTTCTCAGCGTACGAAGGGACGTTCGAAAAACCGGAACCGGGACATAAGTTGAGTGACGACGTACGAGTCATCGGAACAAAAATTACAAGTCAACTATGCACGTGAATTTAATATAATATATAATTAATTATTTAAATTATATATATTATATATATTATATTTAATTAAGTCGACGAACTAGATTACAAATCAATTTAGTGCTGGACAGATGCCCCATGCGATCGCATGGGAAAATGCCTACACAGCCATGCGATCGCATGTCAGTAGATTTCAGGACACATGTATAAAAGCTCGAAGTCTGGCTCAGTTTCATATCCTCCAACTATCTCGATCTCTTTCTCTATTGTATTTATATTATTATTATTATTATTATTATTATTATTATTATTATTATTATTATTATTATTATTATTATTATTATTATTAATATTAAGATTATTATTAATCTTATTATTAATAGTATTAGTATTATTATTTTTACGATACAAAAATAATAATATACATAAAATATTACGACGGAGTGATGTCCAAATGATTTCAAAACGAATTTTTGAGCAAGCTAGAGCTAAGGAAATTATGGGTTATTACTAAGGAGGTTATGGGTATGATTTGAGGTTTTGCTCGTGAGTCAAACTAGTGTTTATCATCTCCGTTACGTCTACGTACTTTCTTACAATATTGAATCTCAATATTGATACGTAAGCACTCATATTTTATCTTTCATAAATTAATTGTGTATCCATGTCTAGTGCTCGAGTATATATAGTTATACATGCTTGTATGCTAAATTTCGTCGTTAAACAGTTTATAATGAATCACGAATTAAATACATATATTACTGGTAAAAGGTATATGATATACATGTTTTTGGAAAGCTGGCGAAAAATCAATAACTTTTCATTTAGATATCGAATAATTTCGATAAACGGATTAAAAGATATGATCAACTGAATTATGATTGACGTTAATTGAAATTGCTTTTGAATCTACAATTAAGATTTAAACAACTTGTTTACGAGATTGATAAATTAGAGTTTTGAATATTACCAACCGAGTAAATGAATCCTTATATAAGGTACGTCTCGTTTTGTTAAACAACTGTCAAAATTGACTTTTTAAAACGACTTTGGATAACTTTTGTATGTCAATATCGAGCATTAGGATTGTGATACACTATGACCTGACCTAGCTTGATAGACATTTATTGACCAACATATGTTCTCTAGGTTGAGATCTACGGTTATTTGGTAATCCGAGTTTCGATCACATTTTGGTGAACGACTTTATATGCTGCTAAGGTGAGTTTCATATGATCCCTTTTACTCTCTACATTTTTGGGCTGAGAATACATGCAAATGCTTTAATAACTGATTTACAATATTTATATGGGTGAGTTTCATTTGCTCCCTTTTTAATTGCTTTTGCAATCTATATTTTTAGGCTGAGAATACATGCACTTTATTTTAAACGCAATGGATACAAGTACATACTAAATTCTACACCGAGTTTGAACCGAAAATCCCTTAGCTTTGGTAACTAGTAACTGCCAATTATAAGAACTAGTGGGCGCGAGTAGTTGTATATGGATCCATAGGGCTTGACATCCCCGTCTGTTCCAGGTATAGAAACCCTAGCCTGAACTATAAAACAGACGTATGCTATTTGAGGTTAATACACGTTGGATTGCGTGTATTGTACATGTTGGTTGCATGTATGTTAAAACAGGGGTACTTATTATAACGTTAAAGTTTAGTTACCAGGGTGCTCAATTTTGTAGAATATTTTGATAAACGTTTCTGGATAAAACAACTGAAATCTTGTGATCCACTTTTATATACAGATTATACGAAACACTAAAACTATGAACTCACCAACCTTTATGTTGACACTTGTTAGCATGTTTATTCTCAGGTTCCTAGAAGTCTTCCACTGTTTGCTTATATGTTAGACAAGCTATGTGCATGGAGTCTTACATGGCATATTTATCAAGGAAACGTTGTATTCACCAAATCATCACCATGTATCTTATTTTGACTGCATTGTCAATGGAAGTACTATTGTAAACTATTATTTACGGTGATTGTCTATATGTAGAAATCATCAGATGTCGAAAACCTTTGATTTAAATATTCATTTATGGTGTGCCTTTTTCAAAAGAATTCAATGTTTACAAAACGTATCATATAGAGGTCAAATACCTCGCAATGAAATCGATGAATGACGTGTTCATCCATATGGATTTGGAGCGATCATCACAGGAAGAAATATACACCGGTTATTGTTGATGAATATTCTAGATACACTTACGTATTATTTTGAAACAAAAGAGTGAAGCTGCTGATGAAAATATTAATTTTATCAAAAGAATGGAACTTTTGAATGAGCAACTTGTAAGCAGCTAAGAAGTGATCATGGTACAGAATTCAGAAATGCTACATTGGAAGAATTTTCTGCTGACAAAGGTATTTCACAGAACTTTTCTGCTGTGAGAACACCTCAACAGAATGGTGTTGTAGAAAGAAGAAACATAACTCTCATTGAAGCAGCAAGATCTATGTTGGCTGAGTCTGGACTGAAAAATTCATATTGGGCAGAAGCTGTGAATACTGCTTGTTTTACCCAGAATAGATCTTTAATAGTGAAAAGACATCAGAAAACTGCTTATGAAGTTCTCAATGGCAGAAGACCCTCAATTTCATTTCTTCATGTATTTGGCACTCTCTGTTTCATTCTAAACAATAGGGACCAGCTAGGCAAGTTTGATGCTAAGGCTGATGAAGGTATATTTTTTGGATATTCCAACATGTCAAAGACATATAGGGTCTACAATAAAAGAAGGGATTATTTTGAAGAATCCATTAATGTTACATTTGATGAAACTGCCCCTACTTCACCTTCTGGTCAATAAGATGAGGAGTTACTATTTGAGGAGCCTACTCAGCAAGCTCTAGATGATGAAGAAGAACCAGCAGCAACTCCCTCACCAATCCATGTTGTTGAGTTCTCTGATGTTGAAATGGAACATTCTGTTCCATCTGTGTCTAAACCTAGTGGATCTATTGGCTCTACTGAAGTTCTACAACTTGAGCAGAGGTCTACTGGTTCTGAAGGATCACAAGCTGGTACTGGTTACACTCATAATGAACAGCTGTCTTCTGCTGCTGCTCATACTGCTGAACCAGCTAATGATCAAGATGATGTGTGTTGCACAACAAGCTCACCTGTTCATAACACGAGATGGACAAAGGAGCATCCAATTGAGCAGGTTATTGGTAATCTGGCCAGTGGTGTTAAGACAAGGAGACATGCAACCAGCAACTTTTGTATGCATGTAAACTTTATATCTACCATTGAACCTACATGTCCTGAAGAAGCAATAAAAGATCCAAGCTAGGTAGGAGCTATGCAAGAAGAGATCTCTCAGTTTGATAGGAATAAGGTTTGGACATTGGTACCAAAACCTGATGATGAAACTAAGAAGATCATTGGTACCAAGTGGGTTTTCAAGAACAAGATGGATGAAGATGGGATTGTGATCAGAAACAAAGCTAGATTGGTAGCTCAGGGTTTCAAACAGGAAGAAGGATTGGATTATGGAGAGGCATATGCACCAGTGGCTAGGATGGAAGCTATTAGATTTTTCTTGGCATATGCTGCTATGATGAACTTTAGGGTATTCCAGATGGATGTTAAGTCTGCATTTCTAAATGGAAAGCTGCAAGAAGAAGTCTATGTCAAACAGCCTCCTGGTTTTGTAAGCAGTAAATATCCAGACCATGTCTACAAGTTAGACAAAGCTCTATATGGCCTAAAACAGGCACCAAGAACATGGTATGAGACACTTCATGTGTATCTCACTAGTATATGTTTTAAAGTTGAAACAATTGATACCACTCTATTCTCAAAGGAGATAGATGGTGATCTCTTATTGGTACAGATATACGAGGATGATATTATTTATGGATCTAAAAATGAAAAACATTGTCAAGATTTTTCATAACTCATGTCAAAGACATATGAAATGAGCTTACAAAAAGATTTGCAATACTTTTTAGGATTGCAAATTAAACAACTAGATGATGGAATTTTTATAAGTCAAGATAAATATATCAAAGATATGTTAAAGAAATTTGGTCTGACCTGTTTAAAAGATATAGGGACTCCAATGGCAGCATCTATCAAAATAGATGCTGACCCCAATGGTGAACCAGTCAATATCACTGAATATAGAGATATGATTAGGTCCCTACTTTATCTCACATCCAGCAGACCAGATATTATGTTTGCCACATGTCTTTGTGCCAGATATCAAGCTGATCCTAAAGAGTCACATTTGCAAGCAGTAAAAAGGATATTTAGGTATCTGAAAGGTACTGCTAAACGTGGTCTTTGGTATCCCAAAGACCAGGATTTTGAGATAATTGGGTATTCATATGCTGACTTTGCAGGGTGTAAAATAGACAGAAAAAGTACTGCTGGTGGTTGCTAGTTACTGGGTGGTAGGCTAGTCATTTGGACAAGCAAAAAGCAAAATACTGTGTCCACATCTACTGCTGAGGCAGAATATGTCTCTGCTGGTAGTTGTACTGCTCAAGTACTATGGATGCAAAGCCAACTGAAGGACTATGGTGTTCATGTTACAAAAACTCTAATCTACTGTGACAACACCAGTGCAATTGCTATCACCAACAATCCTGTGATGCATTCTAGGACAAAGCACATCGACGTTCGATATCACTTCATATGGGATCATGTTCAGAAAGGAGATGTGGAGCTACATTTTATTTCTACAGACCATCAGTTAGCAGATCTTTTCACAAAGCCCTTAGATGAGAAATGTTTTAACTATATCATCTCTGAGCTGGGTATGCTTGAACTCTAAAATAAAAGACAATTTTGTTGGTGTGCTGGCTTTACAGCATGTAGGGCAAACTAGTAAGTCACAATTTTTTACTTACTGCCTACATGTCAAACAATCAGCACAACAATGTCTTTTATGTCATGGTTATTCAATGTCTAAAATGAAATAATAAATAGCTCCCCCTACTAAAATGATACCTTACAACTGAAACTTATTTACTCCCAATGATTTAAATTAAATTCAAGACATATTAAATGTAACAAAGAATTTTTGTATTTAATACAAACTTTATTTTGTGGTTTTTAACTTTAATTTTGAATTAAAACCTGCTGCATTTAATGCTTAATGGGAGGTATGAGTGTTCAAGCCGATTATACGTCATGTCAACATTCTCTGTCCCCTCGAAAACATGCCAGTCTGTCAAATCTGCCCACGCGCCTGCAGATGACAGTTGCCATTTTTCTCTCTCCTGCACTTTTTCCACCAATCCGAAAGGTTAAATAAAGCGATACACTTTCCATAATAACCTTCGATTATTAACTTTCAAATTTACCTTTCTCTCTCAAAAATCCCCAAATCTTTAAACCATTCATACATTCATCTTTTTCACAATCAACAATGTCAGAACAACAACAACCATAACCTATCTAAAACCAACCTGAGGAACAACAGCAACATCAACAACCGGAACTTCCTAAACAACAACAACAACAACCACCGGCATCGGAGGAGCAACAGGAACAGGCACCGTTATTTGCCTTGAATCCAAGCGTTGTACAGGCTGCAAACGCACCAGCACATGACCTTATTCGCCTATCAAGAGGCAATGCTGCACATGCTCTTTCCATCCCCAAGTCTAAAGCCAACATGGGCTATGAGACTTTGATTGACTACATCAGGCGATGCCCTTTGGCGAGATCTATCATCGGAGTTCCCTCTCGACTTTATCCAGCCTGCTTAGGCAAATTTTGGTACACGGCTACCATCACCAACACTCCACAGGGTACACCATGTATTCACGGCATGGTGACCAAAACCCTAATGTGTTCCATCACCGTCGAAGCTATCAGACGAGCCCTTCAACTGCCAGGTGGACCATTTGTTACTTCACCAACCAGTGACAACGTGAGAAGAGAAGTGCTGGAAATCATTGGATATTCTGGTGTTATAGCCCACAGCCCCTTAAGGAAGCACATACCACCGTTGTGGTACTATTTCTTCGGTCTGCTGACCTAGTGCATCAGCCAGAAGTCTGGCAGCTTTGATCAATGCTCAGATTTTGAGCTAAAGATGGGTCATAGGCTTCTGTTCAACAAAAACATCGATTATGCTGATGAAATCAACCTAAGGTTAATGGAAAAGGTGCTTGCACCAAACGAACACATTTGATCCCATTTCCAAGGTTTTTGAGCCTTATTTTTGAAAACGAGCTGGGTGATGCCTATAGGCAGATTGCTGATCTTTCATTTGACCTGACTCTTAAGCAAGGGGGAATGCCAAAAACGAAACCTACTGCTCCATATGCTGCCTTGACGCCAGCAATGCTTGAGTATCTAGCTGCTCAGGGTGGAGTTACCCAATCGACTACCTCTGATAGTGCACCAACTAAGGGGGAGGGACCTCAGCGTAAGCCAGCTGCTAAACGGAAGAAACCAGTGATAATGCTAAAAACGAACATATATTTCATAGCATTATTCCTCAAGAAAGACAAGCTTTTAGTTGCAATTGTTCTATTTAAAAGTGATATTCGTTTAAATAATAAAAGGTGAAGACAAAAGACAGATTCGACGAATTGAAGACGCAAACGACCAAAAAGCTCAAAAGTACAAAATACAATCAAAGAGGTTCCAATTATTGATAAGAAACGTCTCGAAATTACAAGAGTACAAGATTCAAAACGCAAAGTACAAGATATTAAATTGTACGCAAGGACGTTCGAAAATCCGGAACCGGGACCAGAGTCAACTCTCAACGCTCGACGCAACGGACTAAAAATTACAAGTCAACTATGCACATAAATATAATATAATATTTAAATAATTCTTATAATTATTTAATATATTATATTTATTTATAAAACCGTCGGTAAACAAAGAGCCAAACTTGTGTGAGCTGTAAAAGCAAACTCCGCGACTCGCGGAGTTTGAAGGCAAAAAATGCCGCGAGTTGCGGAGGCCCAAAGTTTAAAACTCCCTATAAAGCCAACCGAATTCTGATCATTTTTCATCATCTTTTTTCTTCTTCTCTAAAAAAAACGTATTATATATATATTATAATTTTAATTTTAATTTTAATTTTAATTTTAATTCTAATAATAAGGGTATGTTAGCGAATGTTGTAAGGGTGTAAGTCGAAATTCTGTCCGTGTAACGCTACGCTATTTTTAATCATTGTAAGTTATGTTCAACCTTTTTATATTAATGTCTCGTAGCTAAGTTATTATTATGCTTATTTAATCCAAAGTAATCATGATGTTGGGCTAATTACTAAAATTGGGTAATTGGGCTTTGTACCATAATTGGGGTTTGGACAAAAGAACGACACTTGTGAAAATTAGACTATGGGCTATTAATGGGTTTTATATTAACTAAACAATACCTTGTTAATTTAATATACAAACTTATAATTCGACGTATTTATATATAACCACATACGCTTGACTGGGTACGGTGGGCGGGATATCTATAAATACCAATAATTATTCATTTTACCGAACACAGAACTGGATTAATAGTTAATAGACTTGTTGAAACAGGGGTGAATTACATTCAAGGGTAATTGGTGTAATTGTTAACAAAGTAGTAAAACCTTGGTTTACACGCAGTCGATAACCTGGTGTATTCATTAAACAAAGTATTAAAACCTTGTTACAATTCGAATCCCCAATTAGTTGGAATATTTGACTTCGGGAATAAGAATAATTTGACGAAGGCTATCGCTCTTTATATTTATGACTGATGGACTATTATGGACAAATCCGTATGGACATATTAAATAATCCAGGACAAAGGACAATTAACCCATGGGCATAAAACTAAAATCAACACGTCAAACATCATGATTACGGAAGTTTAAATAAGCATAATTCTTTTATTTCATATTTAATTTCCTTTATTTTATATTTAATTGCACTTCTAATTATCGCATTTTTATTTATTGTTATTGTATTTAATTGCACTTTTAATTATCGTACTTTTTAATTATCGCAAGTTTATTTTATCGCACTTTTATTATTCGCAATTTCATTATCGTTATTTACTTTACGCTTTAAATTAAGTCTTGTATTTATTTATTATTTTACATTTGGTTTTAACTGCGACTAAAGTTTTAAAATCGACAAACCGGTCATTAAACGGTAAAAACCCCCCTTTATAATAATAATATTACTTATATATATATATTTGTATTTTTATAAAAGTAAACTAATATAGCGGTAAGCTTTGTTTAAAAAGATTCCCTGTGGAACGAACCGGACTTACTAAAAACTACACTACTTTACGATTAGGTACACTGCCTATAAGTGTTGTAGCAAGGTTTAAGTATATCCATTCTATAAATAAATAAATATCTTGTGTAAAAATGTATCGTATTTAATAGTTTTTCCTGTAAAAATATAAGCTATTTTATATACACCTCGCGAAACATCAACCAGCTACCTCAACTAGAACAGCCACCGTCTCAGATACCGGTAAAGCAGTAGTTGTATTAGAATCTAGTGCTCTCTGATAATAAAGAACAGCCCTAGTCTTATATACTGACTATCCACTTCTAGTATTGGAATCCATTTCTTATATATTTCTTGGTAACAGGCAAATCCAAACGGGTGAAAGCTAGCTCCAAGCATGCCACAGGGGAGGTTGCACCAGTCTCAACTACTGCTTCTGAAAAGAATGTGGCTATGGAACCTGGTGCGTCTCTAGACCAAACAGCAGAAATCTCTAACTTAATTCAAAATATTTTAACTGCTGACTTGAAAAATGAAAGTGAAGTTAAGGGTATAACCTTGGCTCCCAAGCTGACTGGTTTTAAAACTAGTGTTAAGAAAAGTAGCAACCCATATTCTTCTAACCAGGCAATTCCACATTTTTCAAAATTATACTTCATGAAATATCCTCTGCTGACAGTACCATCAGCTGAGAACATAACTGACCCCCAAAGCAGACTTGAGTTGGCTCCTCATCGTGTTGAACCAGTTCAGGCTACTGCACAACCTGAATGTTACTTGTATCATGATAAGAGTCACACTCCTACATCATTACCAGCCAGAACTCTTACACAATCTGGGTCAACATGTGTTGTCAATAAGTCAGCAGAGTCACAGCTACACTTACAGACACCTTACTCTATCTCAATCAAAGGGCTGACTAAATCACCAATCTGTCCCCAGAGACCAACACCAGATGCAATTGTTGAGTAAAATTTATTTGGTTCTACAGTTGTTAACATTAAATGTTCTTTTATTTCAGTTCTTAGCAGGGTAGATGAACAAGCAGAGGGGGAGCATGAAAAGAATCCTATTGTTTATACTGAAGAGCTCTCTGCTTCTGCTACTGGTGTTGGTACTGCTGATTTTTCTACTAGTGGTGCTGATACTAGTACTGTTGCTTCTACTGCTGCTGGTGATACTGGAGCTAACGTGGTTGTTGGTTCCACTGTTCTTAATGTTAATGAGGAGTTAGTTGCTACTGATACTACTGCTACTCCTCCTGCTATCTCCAGTATTGCTACCTCAACTACTGACTCTTAAGTAGTTGATGAGATGATTGTAGAACCTCCTCCTGTTCTTGAAGAGGTCATTGATAATATTGTTAAGGAGGTTCTAGTTTCTGAACCTACTGGTTCTGTTGGTACTCCGGATGTTGCTGATATTCAATCAAGATAATTTATTAATGTGGATTCTGCTGGTAATCTACATGTTTATGAGTCAACAACGGATACTTTCTTTAAAGGTGCTGCAGATACTGCCTCTTCACCTTCTGCACAGTCACCTGTTGCTATTACTGGTTCTATGGAACCAACTATGGATGCTGGTACCTCTATTGCTGCTAACACTGCTTCTACTCAGGCTTCCATTTCTGGTGAAAAGCCCAAGTATGTGTGCAAGGTACCAGATCCAGATGAAGTTGTGCCCAACTTCATTTACAGGGGAGCTTCTATTTCTCCCAAAGTTGCCTTGCTGGTAGATCATCTGACTATTGATCCTCAACGTGCATTAATTTCAGCCAGCAAATTACCTGACGAGGAGCTGACTGAATTACTATCTCAGCTTGATCGACCAGCACGTGAAGAGGTATATGAGAGGCTGGCCACACTGGAGCAGATTAATGAACAACCTTACTACCATCTGTTTGGCATCGCCCTAACTATTTCTCCATGGCCTGGTACTTAGAGGCCTCTCAAGTTCATCATTGATCCTGATACTAAAAAATGTGTGATACAGAATGTTCATGATTTGCCAGTACCTTCTGATTCATCAGCCTCTTCCTCATCATCTTCTTCATCTGATGATGATGCTGATAAAGGTACTGGTAAGGACGAGCCAGTCATTCATGATGATGTGTCTGGCTCCAAACACAAACCAGTGGATCTAAGTGATGATGTTGATGATGCTGCTGCAAAGGATACCAGTGGTTCTAAACCTTCGGGTGAAGGTAAAAATGATGGTGATCATGGTGACGAGTCAGATAATGACCTTCCACCTCCACCACCCCACGGAGGTACTCCTGTTGTAGCTGCCTGTGATCTCCTCTCAACCAGTGGTTCTGTTGATTCTGAGGTGGTTGAGGTATTTACTCTGGTTGTCTACAGGACAGTTGCCATAATCACACCTGATATCACCAAAACAATTAGGGAAACTCTTACTGACTGCATGGCTGAAGCTATTCGCAGAGCTGGGTGCATTACAACGTCTACTATTGAAGGCCAGCTCAAACAAGTATGTGCCTTTGCAGATTTAGTAGTTGATGCCATTTGCCAACACCATGAAGGAGAAGAGAAACTTAAGCAGTGAATCATCTCTCATAATGAATATACTGATCATATTACCCATCTTCAAGCTGAACTTGATGCTGCAAATCAAAGGAACATGTTCCTTAATGAAGAAAACAGGGAACTAGAAGAGATATTGGAGTCACATGAAAGGCAGATGGCTACCATGATTCCTGCTTCTGCTTATGTTACTTTGGTGGAGACAATGCAATGCATGGCTTCTCTTCAGGCTGATGTCAGAGCGAGTGTTGATCAAATAGCCATGGGTGTTGCTAGGAATGAAGTCAGATCTTCAAACCTTTATCTCAGGCAATATGGTGTCGATCCTGGTGCCCATCTATCTCCTGCTGATGCTGACTGGAACAACTTTGCTTTTTCTGTTCCAGAGTCAGATAGTGATCTTGATGTACGTGTTTTCCCAGACCATCCTTCTGCCCCTGCTGATGACAAAAAGGGGGAGAAGAAAGTTAAGAAACACAAGAAGAGAAAACAAACTGAGGGGGAGCATGAGTATGAGAAAGCTCCAAAGCAGCAAAGGAGAGATGGTGATGATGGTGGTGATGGTACTGGTCAAGGTACTGGCAGTAAGCCCCAGCAACGCTCATACTGAAGCAGGTGTCACGGCTGCTGGTGAATCTTAACCCAGTATACCTGCCACATCTGTGGATGATATTGGTTCTGGCAGTAAGCCCAGTGATGCTTCTGAACTGGCTGTAGCTGAATCTTTTGTTGTCTCTCAGACCATTGAAAGAAAGATGAAAAGAAAGATGGAGAGGCATCAGAAGACAAATCAAGAATTAAATGATGCCTTTAATGCAAAATTTGAGGTCTATGCTGCTCGTAAAAGACATACAATTGAGCATAGAAGAAGCCTCGACCCTGAAAAGATGGATATTCATGATGAACTGCTCAGCATAGACAAATACAAGAGAGATGCTCTAAAAAGAAATGCTAAGTTCATGGTGAAATATGACAAAAAGAAGGCAAAGTTGTATGCTGAGCGAGCAGATAGAATTAAAAAGATGACACCTGAAGAGATGCAAGATTATTTGAATTTGACTGAGTCAGGAGGAGTTAGAGCTGATGTATTCATGAAATGGCTGGATGCTATGTTGGAAACCAGCCAATCCTCTCGACCTGCATCTTCTGCTCAGCCAGCTGCACCACAACAGCCAACACAAGTCATCAACCTTGATAATGATAATATTGAGGGGGAGTATCTTGCAATTACTTCCTATCTGCCTCCACAAGAACCAGTATCAACACAAGAACCACTAGCTGAACCCAAGCCAATTGATAAACAAAGGGTAAAATCTGCCCCTAGGGACAACCAGCCCCTAAGGAAAGAGCCCTTAGTTGAGGCAGCTGGTGAAGATACTGCGGCAGTTGTGCTAGCTGATACTGATCAGTAAGCTGGTACTGAAGACACAGCAAAGAGTGCTGTGATTGAAGACCCAGCCAGAAGTGTGCTGCTGGGTGTAACAAGTGTTGACGAACCAGCTAAGGTGGATGAGCTGGGTGCTAATAATGATGTTGATTATGTTGATGCTGCTGATTTCACAGTCTGGGGCAGGGGGAGTTCAACTTTCATTAAATCACCAATACATGCCCGGACTCTTGCTTACTTTGACAGGACACTGGATGAACGTATTGAATTTGAACCAGTGGGTCCTTCTGGCACAGCAGAATCACCTTTTATGTATCTTCCATCTTCCCCCAAGAAGAATGATAAGTATACCACTTGGGAAGATGACTCAGCTGCAAAGGGTAAGCCTGACATCAGAAAAATGAATCCAGATGAAAGGGAGGCTTACAGGCTTGCGATCACTGTTCCTGAGCTGCTTGAACAAAGAGCATCAGCTATACCAGAAAGAATTCGCCACATCAGAATGTTGTATCATCCTTTGGACCAGCAATTCTATATTAATGCCTTGGAATTCAACATTGATGTTAGTATGTATCTATTCAACAGTGGTCAAAGGCTCCATACTGATGAGGAGAAAGCCCTTTTCTATGAGGCTTTGCAGCTTGACATGGGCTTAAGTCAATATTGTGATGCCCTAAATACAGATGAGGGCAGGCAATTGATTGCAACAACAAAATCCCTTAATATTACTGTTAATGATTATCTTTTAAGTGTTCAACTTGAAAAGCAAAGAAGGGAGGATGCTGATGCCGAATATGCTGAGAGGCTGAGGCTTCAGGAAGAAGAAGCTAAGTTGGCTGCTGATAGAAAACAAGAGGTTGCATTCCTCAAGTTAGCTAAAGCCATACTTAAAGAACAGGATAAGGCATTTGATGAACTGAAAGCTGCTGAGAAGGTACCTGCTGCAACTCCTATTGAAACTGAAAGAACCATAGAATTATCTGATCATTTCTTTAGGAGTAAATACACTGATGTTATGACCAGAAGATCTAACCCTGGTAAGATCATCAAGGTGCATAAAGGCACAAAAAGGTCCTTCAGTATTAGCAGGGATAATAATGTTCATGAGAGGGTAGATTACACTGAACTAAGAACCTTAGGATTCAGTGAATGGATGGAGATACTGCAGTACTTTATTGGTAAAGGTAAAAGTGGTATTAAAGATACACAGAAACCTGAACTTCAAGAACTCTTTAACAAGGCAATCAAGTATGGGAATGCAACAGAAGTGAATGTAGAAGAAGTTCTTTCACAAAAGCCTAAAAAGAAGAAATCTATTGGTGCAGGCCCACACAGAAGAGATCCCATCATTCTACCCCCTCAAATTCCAGTATTTGATCCTACTGAGATACCTATCTTATTCCCTGAAGCCTGGGCAGCCGTGAAAGTGAAGGAAGAAGAGCTATCTGGTGATGAACAAGAGAAAGATAAAGATAAAGATGGATAGCCTTCTAGTGCTTAACTGTGTCTTTTGTCATTTCATGTTTCATTATACTGCTTTGTAAATTATTATATATACTCTGTTGTAATGAAAATAAAATGAGTTTATCTTCAAAATCATATCAATTTATAAGATATAGATAACTCAGCAAAAGATCCCAAAACAAACCAAAAAGGGACAAATTTACTGACTATTTTTCATTAAGTCCCTTAGTGCTGACTTTAGTGCTTTCTCTATATGTTATAGGTTTTGTCATCATCAAATAGGGGGAGATTGTTGAGTCCTCAAAATAATTAAGGATTTAATTATGAAAAAAAAGAATTTATTTGCACTAAGATGTAATGTGCAGCCAGCACAAGTTTATTTTTGTATAGACAGCAAATATTGCTATGTCGAGTGTCTAGTATGCTGCCTAGTCTACTAGCACAAGGTAGACAATATTCTTCAAATCAGCACAGGATGTGTACTCAGCAATTCAAGAATATCAAGTGACTCAACATAGAAGAACCAGCATAGCTGGATAGCAGCATACAACACAAGACAGCTATGCTCCATTACAAGCATAGTAGTTTCCTGAGTGGTCTACATCAATTGTACTATTCAACAGAAGTTGAAGACAAAGTTGAACATAAAAGGATACGATGCGGCGACTGACAAGTGACCTTACAAGACTACGCGAGAATGCAGAAGTTTAACTCATGTGCAGACATGTGTTATACTTTGTCAAAGCCTAGAGAACACAACATTCTATTTGTTTAAACAAATAGTGGTGCCAAACCGAATTAGGGTGTTCCTGCCAATAGCTACCAAAGAGGAAAGAAGGGAGCACGCTCTCTGACACAATTGTCCCCACAAGTACAGACATCCTATGTACCAGTGAACAATAGAACAATTACACGGTTAATAGGACCACTATAAATTGGTGTATCCACTATTGTAACAACTAGTGGTGTGTGTTTATTTATTTAGAGTCCAAACGTGTAATAGCTTAGAATATCCTCAATAGCTATACTTAGGTAAATCTGTATCAACCAACTATAATTCCGCCAAGGATAGTTGTAATTTTTTGTGATTTAATCAATAAAGAATAAAACGTTGAAAATTACCTTTGACTCTATTTAATTTACTTGCTTGAATACTAAACTGTCTAAACTGTTTAAGTTAATTAAAAAGAATTGTATTCACCCCCCTCTACAATACTCCTGTTGTTTATCAAGGGACCAACCGTTTCGACTATGCCGATGCAGCTATAATAACCCAGCCTCTATCGCTGCCCGGAAGGATACCTTGAAACCGATCCAAGGGCAACTTCAATCCCTCCAGTTTGTAATCTCCATCTTCTCATCTTTTGGATGAAAGGATTTAATTATTTAATTCTCTTGTTTTTTGCCAAAAAAAAAAAAAAAATTAGCACTATACCTCAAACGTTTTCATTACTAGTTAACTAGTTAAAAACACATAATGTAGCCTCTGCAATTGTTTATCGGCAAAATGTTTTTGTTTTTTTGGTTTCGCAGAGAAAACCTCCCTAGCAACAATCACATTGGGCTCCACTAGCGAGTAAAACCTAGGGTGACGAGCTCCCCCGAGCGACGAGATCCGTAACCGGGTGAATTGCGCACATTGACGCCCATCTGGTCAAGAGCCCATTTTTAATTCGATTTTGACGTAGATTCGAACCTGGATCTCCTGCTTCATAGGGAACTCGATGGCCAATAGGTTACGCCCAAGTAGTTATGGCAAAGAGTTTTTAAAATAACAAATGTGCCTCATCTATTATTCTTGTGAAAAATCGGATATAAACATTCACGAATCAGTGTACATAAATACAAGTGCTTTTTTAATTGTCATAGTTACAAGTATTGAATTCTTCATATGAAATGATTTTCTTTTTTTCTTTTTTTCTGAACGGCGATTTTTTAACATCAGTAGATCATTTATTTTAACGACCTTCATCATTTGCACGTAACACGCACGTTGGCGGAAACCCGAATTCGATCGACGGTACCCGGGAACACATCCATTCGGATAATGTTCCGCGTAGAAGTCCGTGAACGAATACGGTAAAACCTCTCTATAAAGTCTATTGGAACATATATGTTCTTTCATGCTTTTTATTCCATGTCACTCAAATATAAAATATACAATAAATAAATATATAAGAGCAAAACAATACCAAAAACACCTTGAGACTGCATTGTGACTACTTTTCCATGGCTAGACTCACTAGGCTAATACTAGCATTTAAATTTAAATTTAAATAAATAATAAAATACATGCTGCTTGTAAACGTGGAGTAACAATAACGAAGTCTTCTGCCTTTGACTATTGACCCATGATCTCCACTAGACTACTGACTACTTATCCTTTTAACTTGTAAAACCCACGTCTAAACACTCTCTTTTTCGTTCAACTACCTACAAATGTGGATCACATAACATTCGGCCCAAATTTAAAATCTTTCATTTTGGACTAAGGCTCGGGTTTCCAAGATTACTTAACATGGTCAATATATACGACCATTATTAGTGTTCAGTTGTTTTAAAGAAAATCATGTCATCCCTAGGATCGAACCCATGACCCCTTCCTATTCCATGATTCAAAGGACATTGGGGAACCGTTCTCTTCTTGAGTCGGGAAGCAATGTTTGTTTGCTCAAACATTATATGAGTGAGTAAAGATATTGACTATTGGTTTTGTGAATATTAGGTAGTATTTGCAGATGGACTAAATACATGATTGCTCAGGCTTTCAAATTTCGTGATCACTTTTCTTGAATGTAACCTCTTAGAAAATGTTTGGAAATCAATGGTAACTTCCAACAATAATAAGAGATCAGAATTTTACTCCTATTTGTTACAAAAAGGATATTCGAATTAGGAGTTTGGACATAGTCGATGCATATGGTGCGTAATGGGTACAAATCAAGGTAAACAATAAGACTACCTTGTGTTGTAGCTAATGTGGTAGTCTCTCTTAGTGAGAAGTCAGGAGTTCGACTCCCGTGCGGTGCAACATTGGACACAAGGTTGCCCCTTTACCCTTGAATTCCACACAAGGGTGCCTTTCGCACATCGCGTTGCGGGGGCAGTGTGGGAGGGGGTTTTACCGCTCATGCCCTCGGATTTGGCCGGGTTTTATCCTGGACAGCAGTTGGGGGCAGGTTATGCAACTGCAGATGAACACGTGGGTGGTTAAGTCCCCATGAATGATCTCGTACAGCTGTTAAAATAAAAGGTAAACAATAAGGCCATTTGTAGTGATGGTAGAGATTTTAAAAGGTTATGGTCTGGATCGTCCCGTCAATTCCAATTTTTCATATGGGCCCTGTTAAATTAATAAAAAAATAGGTCTTTTGTATATATAAAAGTTTTAAATATATGTAAGAATTTCAGTAAATACTAAAAAATTAGATTAAGTATCAGCATCAGTCATAACAATAATTTTCGTAAGTATTACATATTGTTAGGTTATAGACCTAGTTATGGTAAGGTTGTAATTAACGAAGTGTAATGCGGTGGTTGTATGAAGATATTGACATAATCTGCTCTTATTATTAACTTTTTTTTTCTTTTCTTGTAAGCTAATGAAAGAAACATTACAAGAGCCTTGATTTAGATAACGTTATTGATTATATAAGCGTATCTATAAATAACAAATATGTAGAATTAAATATTAATCTATCTATAATCTATCTATCTATCTATCTATATACTTTAATAAATCTCTAAAATGATGATGTCATCATTAAGCTTAATTTTCATAATGATGATGTCATAGTTATATATTAACTTAATTTAAAAAATAATACAAAATTTTTTATAAAAGAAAATATTAATCTCTCATAAATTGTAATTTTATTTTTCTAAAAAAATTTAAAAGACATTTATTATTATTATTATTAAATTAAAAATATAAATATAAATACTCAACTTTGAACGAACTTTATGTTTGTAAAATTTATGACAAGTTTCTTAATCGTAATCCGTGGTTCCACGGGGCAATAAATTAAATGACTTTAACATTTACATTCACTTAATACGTAAAACATATCATTAAACTGTTTCATTTAAATAAACCCGTGTTTCCACGGGTCATTTCACTAGTATAATATAAATCTCTAAAATGATAATTTCATAAAAAAAGATAATTTAGACTTAAAAAAATTCAAAAATAAATAAAAAAATCTAAGCTCTGATGATGTCATTAAAATAATTTATTGCATTTAATTAAAATATTTAATATTTAAAATAATGATGTTATAAATAAAGATTATTCAAGCTTAAAAAAAATTTAAAAATAGATAGAAAAAAATCTAAGCTCCCATGATGATGTCATTAAAATAATTTATTGTAATTAATTAAAATATCAACTTGTTAATTGTATAATATATGAAACATTATGTACCACCTTATAATAAAATAACCCATAACCATATGTACAATATTTGAAGCATTATGTACAACCTTATGGTAAAACACCTCCATAATCATATGTAAAATATTTGAAGCAATATATACAACCTTATAATAAAACACATCATGACCATATGTACAAACTTTAAAACAAATTGTACAATCGTTTACAAAACACCCTACCATGAACACATGTACAAATTTGAAGAATATTGTGCAAATTTTATATAATAAATGTATTTTAATTTTTGAAAGATTGCAAGAGTCATTTGTTATTACTAATAATTATTATTAAAAATAAATATACTCATTTTTAAAGCAAACTTTATAATTATAATTATAATTATAATTATAATTATAATTATTATATTATTATTATTTAAACATGAATTCTCTTTACGGGATTAATTACGTTACATATATATGCAAAATACATATCTCAATAAAAGGTTGTAATATAGGCTTTATAACAAGGAAATAGTGGTTGTGACGAAAATTGAAAGAGGGTGGTAGGTGAATAAATGTAGTTCATTTACCCTGATCAAATTAAGTATATTAATATGTTTGTAAATACAACGATAAGTTTTTGTCGGAATCCTTGGTTCCACGATTCATTAAACTAAATGACTTTAATATTTATATTCACTTAATACTTAAAACATATAATTAAACTGTTTCGTTTAAACAAACATGTAATTTTACGGGTCAATTCACTAGTATAAATAATAAAAAAGTAAATGGCACACAAGTTCTTGAAGATGAGTAAACACTACTCGAAATATCCCCAAAAGATAGGAGTTTCCATAGACATTAACTAATCTCATAAAAAAATAAAAAATTCCAAACTATTTTGTAAAATATAAACAACAATCACTCATGTATATTTCATCAAAATTTTGTTATTGAAATAATGGGTTTATTACTCTTGTTATTGTTGAGGAACTTGTTAAAAAATTTTATATATAAAACGGTGGTACTAACTAAAAGAAAATTAATGAAACCATGGTTAAAAGTGTTAAAACCATCATAATCATCGGCTGAGGAACGTTTGAGTCCGATGATGAAAACGATGATGGTGATGGTGATGGTGATTCCGGATCATATTCCGACAGTTCGTATGGCTTGATTTGGATATTGAACTTGCAATTATCCGTAGACGGGTCTTTGTCAACTTCATAGGCTAACCCTTGAAAATCGCAACTTGCTTTCAACTGTTTAGACACTTGAAAGAACGAGTTTATAGCATAAGATGCCTTATCATCATAATCTAGACCGCCACATGATCCACCATCAACGGTTGCACTACAATCGGCGCGATCACATGCGTAAGTGGTGGTCTCGTTCAGTTTGTGTTTATCATGAGGCGCGTTTGGCTTCAAAACACACCATTTCTTAGATTGATATTCTACGTGTTTGGCTCCGACCAATGTCTTGTTTTCGCCTTTTTCTAATAATAAGTTAGTTTTAAACTTCGGTTGACCCGCATAGTCAAACAAACCCCAATGTCGCTCAAAGTCCCCGGGAAGTGTACTCTTAGCGTCCTCATCAAGGAGACCAAAAAGGTACACTTCGATATAACCAGGGCGTAATGGTGTTCCTTTATCACCCGCTATTCGTGGTAAAAACCCGTTATAAAACCTAGAAGCAAGAGATATGTTGGCCCACTTATTTCCGTCAGTGGGCCAACCTATCTCCCCAATTACTATAGACATATTCTGATGGCCAATTTGTTTCAAAGCCGAAACACAAGTGTCGAAATGTGCATCAAACACATTCGTGTACTCGACGTTGCCATCTTTAATACCATCACCACCATCGAAAAACGCATAGTCAACTGGAAAACCACCGTCCCCAATCGCAAGGCTCAAAAACGGATAGATATTGACGATAAACGGAGCGTTATTCTTTGATAAAAAATC
Source organism: Rutidosis leptorrhynchoides (assembly GCF_046630445.1). Lineage (NCBI taxonomy): Eukaryota > Viridiplantae > Streptophyta > Magnoliopsida > Asterales > Asteraceae > Rutidosis > Rutidosis leptorrhynchoides. The sequence continues at coordinate 358,648,508 of NC_092343.1, forward strand.
CACTATCTCTTCGACCTCATCAGAAACATCAGGCCGAAAAATCCCTGCAGATGGATACGGCCTCCACGGTGGGGACATGTAAATATCCCCATTGAACGGAACCGAGGCCTTGATCTTGTCTCCGAGTTTTGACTCATTCAACGCTCGTTGAATATTCTCTAGCGCAGGTAACGTTGAGTTGATAAACCTATCCTTATAGTCTTTTAAAAACGGCTCGTTCCCAACAGCCACACTCCTACACAATCAAAGATAATGAACTAACAATTTGTTCGCGAACTAATCATATAAAAAAATTTAACTGTTAACAACTCGTAACGTACATTATCTTGACCTTTTTGTCAACGTATTTGACAATGTTATCTTTGACCCATTTCACGGCGTTGTTTTTGATAGTCATAGCCTCTAGATCCAGATTCTTGATGCCCACCATGACCTCAATATCGGTATCCACTAACGATGTTAACACATTTGGATCGGTGTCAAATAGTTTAACCTTCTTAATCCCGTTGTCTTTTAACATCTGAACCACCGTTTCAGGCGGGAGTTGATGACTGGATTTGGTGCCCCAATTCACACCCAACCCTAAAGAGTACGATTGAGAAAGATTTAATATGATCGCACCTGCAAACAAGAGATTTACCATATTCGGAAGCCTTAACATATTTTCCCCCTGCCATTTTTACAAACCGAATCAAAACAAACACCCCATTACATATGAAATTTAAAAGGAAGAACGATATGTTCACGAGAATGGTAAAACTTACAAAGTTACTCTGCAATCAGTGCAAACACCACCATCAGATTCGGTCAGGTGTTGATGTTAAGGTTGTTATAATGTCAATTTTGTGTAAGAATGTTAAGATTTTTCGAGACTTATTATATAGGAGCTTCTGCTCGCTTTTGTCGATTGTGTGTAACAATGGCAAGAGTTTCGAAACTCGTTATATAGGAGCTTCTACTCCCTTTTGTCACCAACACTTTCCCTTAAAGTATGGAACAAAGATCCAAAAATAATGCCTAGTTAGTCCCATAAATTTATTTCTATTATAGGGAATATTGTTCCAAGTGTTTCCCTCTTTTATTTCTAATATGAAAATATGAAATATGAGAATAATTAATATGAAATCAATATGAATATGAATAATGACGTCTGAATCTGTCAAAAATTTGTCTATTTTATTGTCCTAAATGAACCATGTTAGTAATAAAATGAGTACTATTTCGTTAAAACTGCATCAAATTGAACTATAAAACTTCAGTAAATTGGTCCATAAAACAGCACCATATTGAACCATAAAACTGAAGTAAATTGAACAATAAAACTGCACCATCTTGAACTATGGATCTGCATCAAATTTTTTTTTTTTTTTTTTTTTTTTTTTTTTTTTGACGGCGGTTAGGACTTAGGAGTCACTGATGGGGACCCGAACGCGATGTAGGAACCCACTTGCCCAATCATTTCCTTGGTCGAACTATTACAGTCCTACCGCCCCCCTCAGGAGGAAACCCCCACGACGAATCCATACGGGCATCGCGTGTGGTAAAACCCCCCTCGGGAGAGGTTCGAACGCAAGATGTCCGCAACCTCTGAGGACCATGGAATAGTCGGGTAACAAGAGAAAATTGCAGCGAGTGGGAGTCGAGCCCCCTGACCTCCTATATGGGAAGTCAGGTCACCACAACTACGCCAACTCCTTGTTCAAACAAGTGCAGAAAAATGGAACATATTTTGTCTAATGGAACCACAAAATTTTCAATCATAATTTCTTTATAATTATTAGACTACAACACTGATTTGTAGGCACAAGGTAGCACAAGAAATATAAAAATTTAAAAAATATAGTGAAACCAAAAACAGTTCATTAAAAAAAAAAAAAAAATTAAATAAACAACTTAGACCTGCGCTGTGCCTTCAGTAAATTTCGGGTCCTCACACCTGTACTTTCCATCGGGTCCAATTCCAAAACCTCTTGGATCAGCAAAAACGTTTTCCAACAGTTGGCTTCTAGATGGAGCTGGGCTTTCATCCGCAAACTCGACTGCATCCTCAACCACTTCATCTATCTTCTTCTCGATCGCTTTCAAGTCTGCTTCACTCACTAGCTTGCTTTCAATCAGATATTTCTTTAATTGTGTTATTGGGTCACGGGCTGCGTAATGGGCCTTCTCAGCTACCATGTTTAAAAAAATAATGTTAGTCCACCAAATTTAACGATGTACAATTTATACTCCATCCGTAATAAAAAACTGCCCACTTTACTATTTTTGTTTGTCCCAAAAATAAAAATAGTACCTTAATTTTTATAACAAAAAAACCATTAAAGTTCCAGTTATGCCATTTTTATTATTAGAAAATCTTCCCTTAATTAACATTTAAATTAGCTCATTGAATAAAGGGCATAATAGACAATTCACATATATATTTTGAATCCAACAAAAAGTCAAACCAGACAATAACTCTTTGAGGAACTCTTTGAGGAAAGGAGCAACTTGCAAGATTTAAAAACATGAGTAACACACCTGGGTCACGAAGCTCATCAGGGTCGGCCAATGAGTGTCCTCTAAACCTATAAGTCTCACATTCAACCAATGTCGGGCCTTCACCTCTTCTAGCCCTCCCAATAGCCTCTTTAGCAACCTCCCTCACCTTCAACACATCCATACCATCAACATGAACTCCCGGCATCCCAAAAGCGGGACCCTTTTTCCATATCTCCGGATCCGAAGTCGCACGCAAATGAGACATCCCAATCGCCCACAAATTGTTCTCAACAACGAATATGATCGGAAGTTTCCATAAAGCCGCCATGTTCAAACACTCAAAAAACTGACCATTGTTTGCCGTCCCGTCTCCGAAAAACGCCAAAGTGACATGATCACAATCAGCTTCTTTCAAAACTTCCCGTTTGTACTTGCTAGTGAATGCTGCACCGGTAGCAACCGGAATTCCTTCTCCAATAAAAGCGAACCCACCGAGCACGTTGTGTTCGGCAGAGAACATGTGCATGGACCCACCTTGCCCACGACAACAACCAGTTTTTTTCCCGAAAAGCTCGCTCATAACCGCGCGTGCGGGTACCCCTTTGCTCAAAGCATGAACGTGGTCACGATAAGTGCTCACGACACTATCTTCCTTCTTCAATAGCTTAATGAAACCTGAAGAAACAGCTTCTTGGCCGTTGTACAAATGAACAAAACCGAACATTTTACCCCTATAATACATTTGTGCACACATGTCCTCAAACGCTCTGCCCAAGTACATGTCCTCGTATACCTCTAGACCTTCTTCTTTCGTAAGCAACTACACACACAGAGAACAGAAGCCGATAACATATTTAATAACAAGAGAACTCAATGTTTAACATATAGCCTAGCAGTTACAGCTTCCAAATACAACTAACATTTGTTATTAGGGTAAATTGCACATTAAAAGAAGCAAACTATTGTCTGATTATCATACCAAAATATCATACCAAAATATAAACAAACTTTCAATCCCTTCATATATTTAAAAATATTTTACGGAGTATATATTTTCACATACTTTGAAGTAACATATTATTAAGAACATGAAGAAACTCCAGAGCTTATTTCTATATTTTTTAAAGCTGCGTTAGAAATCACTGACGAGGATAGAAACCACCCACCGGATCATTTTCCACGCTCAAACGCGCTTCCGGGCGAAAACCCGAACCGCATAACAGGGACCCAATCCATCAATCCATATGGGCATGTGGATCGGGTCAAATTCCTGAGTACGCATCGGTAAAACCTCCCTCGCAGGCTTTTTACATAGCAGGGATCGAACCCTTGACCTCAACCATGGCCAATACACGAGGTATTGGGGCTGAATCATTGGGCCACGAAGGCGGTTGCAGAGCTGATTTCTATTATTGATAATTTTGGTAGTTAAAACTTTAAAATCGATAATCAGATAATCGTTCGTTTCAAATCTATCCAATTGGTCGTTATAATATGTGACAAAATATATCTCGATAATAAGGTAGTTGGCCAACCATTTGTACAAGGCACATACAGAACTTTACTTATCTATGACCTAATCATACAATTCTAATGCAATTACTAATGCTGACGTGTCAAATAACAATAAATCTAAACAAATTATAATTCTATTATAACAATTCAGGTAAAAAAAAAAAAAAACTTACAAGATTAGAAGTAGATTTAGCTTTTTTTTCCTTGACAACATCGGAAACAGCAACAACAGTAGAAGAAGAAGCAGCAGATCGACGTGGTGAAATGGATCGGGTTAGGGTTAGGGTATGGGTTCGGGTTGATCCGAGAAATGGAGATGATAATGAAGTGAACTTACAATTATTATTACTAGTGAACGAATGCGGATGTGTGGATGCATGAACATTGAGATTGAGAGGTTGAATAATTTTGATTTTGGCTCCAACAAAAGCCATTTGTTGTTATATGAATTAGGGTTTTGATTTGATTTGATTGAAGAATGAAATTGGGGATGGATTGAAGGGAGATTTTAATTTAATTAATTTATGAATGAATAAATAAAAAGGGGGACGGAGAGAACAAGAATGAGTGAGATGTAGAAATAACCGTCTTCCTTGACTTGTTGTAGTAGTCCCCCCTGTGTGTGTTTGTTTCGTCCACCCAACTGGTAACAACTATGGAACTAGTTTGAATATCAAACTTTCTAATTCCATATTGCACTGTGGTTTTGAATAGCTAACCATTCAGCATTTAGTGCGTTTGTTTCTGACCTCTGAATGACATATGGTGCTGAATGGTTCAGAATTCAGTGCTGAACCATTCAGAGGTGAAACACTCTCTTAACCATTAAGCGCCTAAATGTTGTGTAATTTTCTCCTCAAATCCTATCCTGAACACTTAACTAACAAGTATATTGAATATTTTATTCATGTTACACTTTGATAAAGTAATTTTATTCAGTTAATATCATTCATTCTAAATGATTATCAAACGGCTTATTTTCATTCAGAACAAACTTTATTCAGAGGCTTTGAATGATTCAGATTCTGAACCATTCAGCGCTAAATCATTCAGTTTTATCAAACGCACCCTAATTATACATATACTAAAAGTGATGGGAATTGGTGTCGTCTCTATAAGAGATTTTTTTATAAAAGAAAAGAAAGGAGACTTAAGGATAAATTACTAAGTAGCAATTCTTGAGTTTTTTTTATCAAAGAAAGAAAATGAGAAGAAAGGGTCAGAGATGATAGCATATGTGATATTTGTTGCGACTACAATAAGCTCAATTTTGGGGTGATTGTAAAGGAAAAGGAATTTGGCACGAAGTATAATGAAAATAGATGCCTACAATTTTATATTTTATTATTTATTTTTATCTACTTATTTTGTACATCAAACGTACCATATTCTATAAAATTAAAATTGGTTACAGTACAACCTCTTGTTCATTCATCCATCACTCAATCATCAATCATTGTTAATCGCAGTCGTTACTCGTTAGTACTCCGTTTAGACCATTCGTAATGGTAGGGGGCGTGGGTTGGGAGCGTGAGTTGCTTTTTGATAACTAGGACGTGTGGGTTATTTTTGTGGAGTAGTGGTGGTGTGGGTTTTTGGTGTGAGTTGGTAGTATTGTAATGATGTGTTAAAATATAATTGGGTTAAGTATTAAAAGGGTATAAAATAATATTTTAAATTAATAAAAAAATTGAAAAAATTGAGCTACACCGGTGGCCTTCCCCTTTGCAGACCCACGCACAAACCCCCACGCCCCCTCACCCACGCCTTGATACGGCAAAAGTTGGTGTGGGTTGGTTGCCACATAGGATGGCCACGGCGTTTGGAATTGCTGTAACGTCCTCCCAATAGGGTCTGGAAGGAACGTCACTAATATCAAAACATACCAACATATTATAATAAACGAGAACAATACTAAATGATGAATTTAACTTTAATGAGTACGCAGCGGAAAATGAAATATCGTTACAATGACAGGAATAACAATATCGTAAATGTTCAAATGCAGAAGTAATAAATGCGATATCTCTTGATCCTATGTCCAAGTAGCATCACATAAGCAGTAAGTATAAGAGCTTGAATCAAACAGTACCTGAGACAAAACATGCTAAAGTGTCAACCAAAGAGGTTGAGTGAAGTTCATAGGTTTAACAAAAAGTTTGTCGTTGTTTTAGACCACAAGATTTAGTTTCTAAAGTTGATCTCCCGCAGGATCAAAAAGTTATGCCAATGCGTGATATTTAGACTAAACGTTCAAGTTTGCCCCATGACAAGTTGTGTCTGTCCTTGTCGGTTTAATTTCATTATTGAGTAATACAATGACTTGGTCAAATGTATCGGGGACGTTACTCCCGATAGGCCTACCCCCAATAATTAAGCATGCCGCAGCGATTAAAAATATCACTGTAGAGACTTAGTCGGACATAGCCGGGTATAGCATAGTTTAACAGTTTGGTACTTGTGTCTAAAGTGTAATAAGTAAAAACAGCATGTGTCTCATCCCAAGTAAAAGTAAGTAAGTTTGCTAGCAATTAAAGAGGGGCTATGAATTCACCTTAGTAAGTAGAGAGAGTGTTATTCCTCGGAATAAAGAGTTGAACGAGTGAGCAGGAAAGTCAACCTATTGACATTTAAGAGTAGTTAAGTGTTTTGCCCATGTTTAAGTTTAAGTATGTGTTTAAGTATAGTTTGTTTTACTAAGTTTCTATTCCTAGTAAGTTACTATTTTTATAAAGTTTTCATTTTTAGAAAGTTTCTTATTTTACTAAGTTTCTATGACTAGAGAGTTTCTACTTTTATCAGTGTTTTCCATTTTAGGATACTTGTCGTATTAGATAAGCTTCCAATCACCCCTTTCCCTTCGAATGGCTAATTTAGATCTAGGGGCTTGAGCCATAGGACCCTTTAAATCGGAAATCCAAACCCTCTGCCTAGAATCTCATAGAAACCATTCGTCAAGAAAGTTCGAAGATCTATACATCTCTAATACATATCCCAAAATGTTTTTATGTTACAATATAAGTAGTAGGTTATAAGTGCTAGTAATAGTAATAGTGTATACATGTTATTTATTTTATTTTTAATTGCATATAATTTATAACATTATTTACATATTTCGGTAAAAATAATAATCGAAGTAAAAAGTAAAAAGTAAAAAGTAAAAAGTAAAAAAAATAAAAAGTAAAAAAAGAATACTTACTAGTAGTAATTCTTCAAAGAGAGAATGAGAGAAATTTTGGTGTGAGTTTGAATGAGAAATGAGGGGTATTTATACTTGAAAAAATTAGGTAAAAAGAATAAAATAATTAAAAGAAAAAGAAATATTTAATTCTTAATGGGATTTTAAAATTAAAAAGTATTAAATGTTAGGTCATGGGATAATGCACAAAATAAAATAATAAAAGTAATTTTTCCATTAAAATTTTTAATTAAAAAGTAATTTATTTATTTATTTTTTATTTATTTATTTTAAGGATTTTTTTTTATGTAAATAAACAAATTTATTTAATGTTTTTCCAAGAATATTTGTCAATAATATATATTTTTTTTATTTTTGTTTTATTTAATTAATAAATACAAATTTTGCATAAAAATAATAAATAATTCGGTATTTTGTATTTTTAATAATAATTATGATTTTAATTATTAAACTATAGTTTTAGTAAGTTTGTAAATATTATTACATTTATATATAATTGGATTCATTATATAGTTAAATATATAATACATTAACTAAATAATAAAAGTGATACAAAGTTTATATACTTAGTTAAATTATGTCAAATTATATAAATTAATAATATATTATTTATTTAAGCGTACATTGTTGACTAAAAATTACTATTCGGTCAATATTTAATTGAATATAACAACCCTTAATACATATAGTCAGACATATAACCCTAGGGTTAATTCAGTAATTTAGAAGTCGAAAAGTGAGGGTTGTTACAGTACCTCCCCGTTAATAAAAACTTCGTCCCGAAGTTTTAGGTAGACTTCTCGGATGCATCAGCGGTTGAGAAGAGATGGGGATATTTCTGTTTCATTTGGTCTTCACGTTCCCAGGTATGTTCGGGGCCTTGCGTGTTTTCCAAAGGATAGAATATTGTTTTGTTTCAAGCATTTAAGTCGTACAAACCATAATCTCTATAGGTTCTTCTACGAAGTGCATTTTATCATTAATGCAGAGATCATTCAAAATGATGATGTTATGCAAGTCATTTCAGTAAATTGGATACATGAAATGTGTTATGAATAATATTGAGCTCATAGAGGAGTTCATGAAAATCATAGTCATGAAATTTGATAGAGATCGTCATTCTTTATAACAAGAATGATGAATTAGAGTTTTATCGACATTAAATAATATGGATAAAGTAATTCGATTATAGAAAGAGTATAAACGAAGCTATCGTAAAAGAGTAAATGAGAAAATTAAATGTTTGCCTTAACTTTTGACGTAGTTACGATTGATTTCCGGATTTCAAGGAATTAAAGAAATCTTCGAAATCTTTATAAGATTTGATTTTCCGGTAATTACAGAAATTAGGATTTTCTTTAATTAAAGGCGGTGAATTGCCTCGATTGCTGTGTCTGGAATTTTTGCTATAAATTAGCTTCTTCCGTTTCATTATCTTCACCACTTATATACTTTCTTTCTCAATTCATACTTCCAAAAGTTTTGTTAATATGCTCAATCCAGTTCTTGTCTTTGACATTATATTGGTTATCGCCACAATCATCCTTCTTTTCCAACTCCCACCAGAGGAGTCTGTTTACTTCTACTATGCTCTAGAATTTATTGTGTTTTTAGTTCTCCAGTGTCTTTATATTGATATACGCATTGATATACACGGTTTGTAATTTCAGTGTTGTTATCGGGATTTATATTTTCCCTTATATGTCGAAGCTTCATGCTTTTGTAAAGGAAGTAACGGTCCAGAATTCGTAGGTATGAAGTTTCGAATGATCATGATATTCAAAGCAGAAGGAAAGGTAATAGCACGATTTGATTTGTCATATTACCAGAATATCTGGAAAAGACCGAATTATCAAGAAAAATATTTTCTTGATATGTTTAGAGTTTAAATAGATAAGAGTAGTGTAACATGGCAAATGATGATTATAAAGTCTATGAATCATCATCTTCCATTAAAAATTTAGCATGACTTACTGTAATATAATCACGTTGGCCTGACGTCATTATATTATACTAACTCATGCTTCAATTCCCAACACTACTTCAAATCATTCATAATTTAAACTTGAACTTTACAGAATATAGAAACTAAAACAGTTTCCTTTATGATGTGATAAAGATATCGCAAAGAGATAATTAATTGCTGCCAAGAATCGTTATAAAGATATCTTCAGAAATATAGAGGATATTTATAACGAAAGATACAATGATATCTCAGAATTTCTAAGTTCCAATGACGAGGAAAATTCTTTTGTTTCCTCTGCATTTAATGCTACCATATCTGAATCATTGGTTATCAATCCGAGATGGTTTTGGTTATCAATCCGAGATGGTTTCAAGAAATTTTATTTTTTAGATGATTAAACGCTGAATGTAATCGTCAACGGATCTAATGGTTAACGAATAGGCGTTGTTGATGATAATTTCGGTGGTTTGATGTGATAATTCATCATAGAATACGAATGAATATAATTCATGAATGTAGTGATCTTTAGGAAGATAACACCTGCTAAAGCTTTACTTGAATTCTGGTATGTTAATTTCAGAATGTGTAATTAAATTTGTATGAAAATGATTGTGTATCACAGTGAAGGCAGTGAGTATAATTAATGATTTATGAATCGAAATTGAAGAATGTACAGTGTATTTATGTGAGATGTAAATATTTCTCGGGTATTACCTACCCGTTAAAATATTTTCACAATTAACAGTTTTTACAATCTTTATGAAGATATACGTTCATATATGTATTCTTCAGATATAATCATGGATTTAATGAGTTAATATATATTAAACTCATTTGATTTGCGGTTTGGAACGAGAGTAAATAATCTCCAAAATCTTAGAGATTTCATAATTGTTGCGAAATATTTCGCTAATGAAGTTATGAATCAATACATTCATCGTTATACTTGATTTATTATGAAATGGAGTTTATTGTGCTGAAGCAGTGATTAACAATTGTTAAGTCATTAGCGAAGGGTGTACATCATAGCATATTAGTGATATGAATTAACCAAGTAGTACATACTAGTTGAGATTCTCACGTAATTGCTTAGTACGACAAGATTTATTATTGTTCCAAATCATATATATATAAGGTATACATATATAATTCTTCACGAAGAATGAGTCAATACATCTTAACTCTTTATTGCTAATATTCCTTGGTATCTATGGGGCGTATCATGTTGATGTTTGAGGTACTGAGTGTGTTGTTGAGGCGGGGGATGCGAATGTTGTTGTTGATGAAGCTGATGCTGTTAGTGGTGATGTTGATGGTACTGGTGGTGATGCTGGTTATGCTGCTGGTGTTCGTAGGTTTCGTACCAGATTTTCCAGAGCCACTACTCGAGCGCGAAGCTCGTTGACTTCTTCTATTATTCCGGGATGATTGGTGGTTGGAACAAGGGGGTGAATAAGATCTAGAATCTTCGATATTATATATTCGTGACGGGATACCCTGGAAAGAAGAGAGAAAATGGTGTTTCGGACTGGTTCGCCGGTAAGCGCTTCAGGTTCTTCGCCAAGAGGTGAATTCGGTTGGTGGAAGGGATCACCTTCTTCTTGTCTCCATTGATTGAGTCGGCTACGAACCCATCCCCAATTCATCCAGAATAGATGATGGCTGAGTGGTTCGTTTGTTCCGGTTACGCTGCCGTGGGAGCTTGAAGAGTTTGAGAAATTCATATTATATGTTTGGAATAGGGTTTGATATGAAATGGGTATTGAATACCGAATGATATATTCGTCTCCTTGAATACGTATTTATAGTAAAAAGATTTCCGTAATTTACGGAGGAAATTTAGGATAAGTGGTAGACAAAGTTTATAGACATGATAATATATGATAAGATATGATGTGTCATCCATTTATGTAATAATGGTGGTATGACGTGTTGAGATTTGTAACCAGATATTGATTAAAGAATTTCAATTCGTATACTGTGATAACCCAATAATATTTTCCGATTCGCAAACCGATGCATAAAGGCATAAGATACGTGAGTGTTTGAAGTAGTAGCAGGAGCTTGTGGACGAACCGTTATCTTCAATAACATATAGAAGTCTGATAAACTTGATAGGTCATAAGTTTGAAAAAAAAATTAAGTGGAATAAAGATGAATATGATATAAACGAAACACTTTATTTTATTAAGAACAAGGCTTTAAACAAGCCTTCTTATTACACGATTCAGGGATAGAAATAGTTTAAGGCCTAGCCTTTGCATAGATAGAAAATAACTAGGAAATATTAAGATTGAAGTAGTCTTCATATTTCTTCTTCTCGTCCTCAACCTCCTTCATAAACTTCTCAAACTTGTCGTTCTTCTCCTTTTGTTCCTCATAAAGATACTCGATGTTATCATAAAGATTGGAAACATCATTGTTGATTACATGGTACTTGTGGTCCCTCATAGAAAGTTGATTATTCACGCGGTTTTCCTCCATCTTCAATCTAAAGTCAACATCTTCTCTTAGGTAGGAGAGATATTGCTTCCCCCATCGGGCATTTCTTGTAAGGGTGCAAACCAAAGTCCCACATCGGTCATGGGATAAAACAAATGTATGTATATAATCTCTTTCTTTAGCTCAGCATTTTCCTTCATGAGCTTCTTGATCGCTAGGTTTTTTTCCTTCATTAGAGCATCGATCCTTGCAATATGGCGAATTAGGCCTTCGGTAGTTCTTCGCAGATTCATGATCTCGTACTTGACATCAACTTCATCGTAGGAAGGAGATCGGGATCTTTTCTTTGACGGGCTAGTTTCTTCAAGACGTTTCCTCTTGTCTTTATTTCTTGAGGTTGGATAGTATTGAGGAGACCCATGTGAATCAAGATTAGTATTTGGGCTATAATTTGGTGATGGAGGACCACCAAAGCCATAAGGTGGGCTTTGGACTGGTCTTTCAGTGGAAGATCTTTCAGTATCTTTTTCGGTTGGCTCGAAAAGATTCATTTTGTTCGCTTGATGAGAATTAGACATCCTAATATTAGGAAAGAGATTTTGATTAGAATCTTTAAGTCAAGTATATTAAAGCATAATCGTTAAGATTATGGAGCAATCCTAAGTGCTTTAATTCTAAGGCAGGAAAGGTTATAGTTTCCTAGATTGCTAAGGCACCCTAGCTAACAAGTAAGGCACACATAAAAATGCAATCCTGGTTCTCTATAACAGCCTGGTTATGCTCTGATACCAATCTGTAACGTCCTCCCAATAGGGTCTGGAAGGAACGTCACTAATATCAAAACATACCAACATATTATAATAAACGAGAACAATACTAAATGATGAATTTAACTTTAATGAGTACGCAGCGGAAAATGAAATATCGTTACAATGACAGGAATAACAATATCGTAAATGTTCACATGCAGAAGTAATAAATGTGATATCTCTTGATCCTATGTCCAAGTAGCATCACATAAGCAGTAAGTATAAGAGCTTGAATCAAACAGTACCTGAGACAAAACATGCTAAAGTGTCAACCAAAGAGGTTGAGTGAAGTTCATAGGTTTAACAAAAAGTTTGTCGTTGTTTTAGACCACACGATTTAGTTTGTAAAGTTGATCTCCCGCAGGATCAAAAAGTTATGCCAATGCGTGATATTTAGACTAAACGTTCAAGTTTGCCCCATGACAAGTTGTGTCTGTCCTTGTCGATTTAATTTCATTATTAAGTAATACAATGACTTGGTCAAATGTATCGGGGACGTTACTCCCGATAGGCCTACCCCCAATAATTAAGCATGCCGCAGCAATTAAAAATATCACTGTAGTGACTTAGTCGGACATAGCCGGGTATAGCATAGTTTAACAGTTTGGTACTTGTGTCTAAAGTGTAATAAGTAAAAACAGCATGTGTCTCACCCCAAGTAAAAGTAAGTAAGTTTGCTAGCAATTAAAGAGGGGCTATGAATTCACCTTAGTAAGTAGAGAGAGTGTTATTCCTCAGAATAAAGAGTTGAACGAGTGAGCAGGAAAGTCAACCTATTGACATTTAAGAGTAGTTAAGTGTTTTGCCCATGTTTAAGTTTAAGTATGTGTTTAAGTATAGTTTGTTTTACTAAGTTTCTATTCCTAGTAAGTTACTATTTTTATAAAGTTTTCATTTTTAGAAAGTTTCTTATTTTACTAAGTTTCTATGACTAGAGAGTTTCTACTTTTATCAGTGTTTTCTATTTTAGGATACTTGTCGTATTAGATAAGCTTCCAATCACCCCTTTCCCTTCGAATGGCTAATTTAGATCTAGGGGCTTGAGTCATAGGACCCTTTAAATCGGAAATCCAAACCCTCTGCCTAGAATCTCATAGAAACCATTCGTCAAGAAAGTTCGAAGATCTATACATATCTAATACATATCCCAAAATGTTTTTATGTTACAATATAAGTAGTAGGTTATAGGTGCTAGTAATAGTAATAGTGTATACATGTTATTTATTTTATTTTTAATTGCATATAATTTATAACATTATTTACATATTTCGGTAAAAATAATAACCGAAGTAAAAAGTAAAAAGTAAAAAAGTAAAAAGTAAAAAGTAAAAAGTGAAAAGTAAAAAAAATAAAAAGTAAGAAAAGAATACTTACTAGTAGTAATTCTTCAAAGAGAGAATGAGAAAATTTTTGGTGTGAGTTTGAATGAGAAATGAGGGGTATTTATACTTGAAAAAATTAGGTAAAAAGAATAAAATAATTAAAAGAAAAAGAAATATTTAATTCTTAATGGGATTTTAAAATTAAAAAGTATTAAATGTTAGGTCATGGGATAATGCACAAAATGAAATAATAAAAGTAGTTTTTCCATTAAAATTTTTAATTAAAAAGTAATTTATTTATTTATTTTTTATTTATTTATTTTTTATTTATTTTAAGGATTTTTTTTATGTAAATAAACAAATTTATTTAATGTTTTTCCAAGAATATTTGTCAATAATATATTTGTTTTTTATTTTTGTTTTATTTAATTAATAAATACAAATTTTGCATAAAAATAATAAATAATTCGGTATTTTGTATTTTTAATAATAATTATGATTTTAATTATTAAACTATAGTTTTAGTAAGTTTGTAAATATTATTACATTTATATATAATTGGATTTATTATATAGTTAAATATATAATACATTAACTAAATAATAAAAGTGATACAAAGTTTATATACTTAGTTAAATTATGTCAAATTATATAAATTAATAATATATTATTTATTTAAGCGTACATTGTTGACTAAAAATTACTATTCGGTCAATATTTAATTGTATATAACAACCCTTAATACATATAGTCAGACATATAACCCTAGGGTTAATTCAGTAATTTAGAAGTCGAAAAGTGAGGGTTGTTACAGTTGCCGTTACAACTAGTCTTATAATTGTAGTCGTTAACTTCTATTTCGAGTTTCACTTTTTTATTTTTATTTTTTTATATATTTTGATTAAACTGATAATGAATAAAACTGATCTTTCAAGGTTATTTTTTTTTTTTTGGTAAGCGAGGAAACCCTCCTACGAACGAGCACATTGGGTCCCCCATAGAAGGTAAAACCTCGGGTAATCAAGCCCCCCGAGCGCGAGACCTGGTACCGGGTGAATTGCGCATTATGCGCACCCTCTAGTCACACTCCCTTTTTGAACAATTTGACATAGCCAAGAATTGAACCCGGGTAGTGTGCTTCATTGGGCAACTTGGTGGCCACTCAGGCAAGCCTGAATGGTTGATCTTTCAAGTTTAACACTGGAATTTATTTGTATTATATTTTGGTTTGATTTAAAACTCTTTTTAATTAATTGTTTTCTTTTCCTTTTTTTTTTTCGGTAAAGCTTTTCCTTTCTTTCGATTCCCTTCTAACTCGAGAATATGTATAAAGTATTTTATACTACATTCTTTTCTTCCCTTTTTTTTCTCTTCTCTTCTCCATTCCATCCTTCCCCATCGAAAAAAAAAAAAATCGAGAATGCACCCTAAAATATACATATACTAAAAGTGATGAGAATTGGTGTCGTCTCTATAAAAAAAAAATTATCGTTTCATTTGGTGCTTTCACACCACAAAATTACACCTAACCCCGTTCAAGAATTTAGCACATGCCATTTCTCAGGGATGTAATCTATAAATTTTCAGGGTGCGTTTGGTTGGTAGGATTTGGTGGGATTTCATGGATTTGCATTTGAAATCTCACCAAATGACATGTTTGGTTGGAGATTTTTGGAAAGGGATTTACATTTAAAATACCATGGAGAAGGGATTTAAAATACGTGACGAATTGAAGGGATTTCAAATCCCATGAAAAAGGGATTGACTTTCCATAGTCAAAAGTAGCTTTTTGTACCAAAGTCAAAATAATACGTTGTATGATGAATGATGAATATAGATCTTAAAAACACCACCATTATTACTCCAAAATCATTTTTATCACACCCATCAAATATGCAGATTAAAACCACCACCAAATATGATGAATAAATCTGAAAAACAACACCATTTTATAGTTCGAAAATCATTTTTCAGCTTTTTATTAATTCATTATTACTCCAATGTATATTCGTTTACATCAAACGCGCCAACTTCTCTTTTGCTAACTTCTCTTTTGCTTCTATCTAAATTAACACTACCCCCAAATATTCAGATTCCGGTAATCATTTCGGCGCCAATTAGCAGTTTTCTATTGCGGATTCATTGAACAGATATAACCGACGGTTTTCGATTGAATCGTATGATGAATAAGATCTGAAAAATTGACAATTTCTCCTACGACGTCATTACGAATAGATCCGTTCTTCGTATTGAAACGACTGAAACTATTATAGTTGTTTCCGTTCTTCAGCTTGAAAGATTGGAACTACTGAAGTTATTTTTGTTATTCAGCTTGAAACGTATGTAAAAATCTGCGTCGTCCTTTAGCTTTTAATTAAGGTATCCTCTTTTTTGCTTTTTTAATTGATACTGTATTAGAAAATTTTTATGCTCAACAGGTGTGTTAATTCATTAAGTTTGTGAAGTAAAAGATGCATTTATAATAACAAGAAAATGTAAGTACGAAGAATTGCATTTTGGGGAACAAGAATCCAGTAAATAAAAAATTGAACCAAACATGTCATAGGATTTGAAATCCGAAAGTGGGATTTCAAATCCCATTGGGATTTAAAATCCTATGACATGAAATCTCCTGGATTTAAATTGTTTATTTAATTAAATAAGAAATTTAAATTTCCACCATAAACTTCAACGGCATTTATCTTCCTACTCCACGCGAGTTAATTTTCACCGCTACCACCATTAAACTTGAAATAATATTTGGAACAAAACGAGACTAACTACGTTCAAAACGGACAATTTTTCAAAAACGGTTCACACATCTACATCTAAAACGGGTCTTAACACATGAGCCGTTTCTCCTTTTGTATATACACAACGCTACGTTAAATATAAATATGCAGACCGCAAGATCCCGCCGCACGGCGCGGGCCGAACCGGCCCAGTTTTTAATCATCACTCTATCACTCTATGCTTTGATAGAGAGTCATTATTTATATTCTATATAGTCTAATAAACCTCTAAAATAATAATATCAACATTTAATTAATTACATTTTAATTTCATAAATAATAATGTCATTAATATTTTATATATTAATTCTATTAAATCCTACTTAATTAATTAAATATTAAAAAAACATGATAATGCCATAAATAACATACAATAAAAACAAATTTTACGATTATTATGGAAAGAACATAAAACACCCCCTGACTGTATGTACAATATTTGAAACATTATGTACAATCTTATGGTAAAACATCTCATGACCATATGTACAATATTTGAAACATTATATACAACCTTATGATAAAACACCCACATGACCATATTTACAAACGTTAAAACAAATTGTACAATCTTCTACAGAACACCAAATGAACACATTTTCAAATTTTAAAGCATATTGTACAACTTTATATACTAATTGTATTTTAATTTTCTAAAAAAGTTTCAAAAAATATTTATTATTACTAATAATTATTATTAAAAATATAAATACTCAACTTTGAGCAAACTTTATTATTATTATTTATTTTTATTATTAATAATTATAATTATAATTATCATATTATCAATATTCAAATATGAATCCTATTTACGAGATTAACAACGTTACATATGTATGCGAAAATACATGTCTCTATATATTTGTAAAAACAACGACAAGTTTCTATAGTCGAATCCATGGTTCCACGGGTTATTAAAATATGATGACTTTGGCATTTACATGCACTTAATACCTAAAACATGTCATTAAATTGTTTACATTCACTTAATACCTAAAACATGCCATTAAATTGTTTCGTTTAAACAAACTCGTGATTCCACTGGTCATTTCACTAGTTAGGTAATAAATCATTTGCGAAACCTCTTTAATCACCACTAGATCAAAAAAATTACTTAAGAATACCCCTTAATCTAATGGTCACTATTCATCATCTAAACTTATTAGGTAATAAATCCTTTTAATACGTATAAAATTCCCTTAATACCCTTAAATCAAACAAAACACGGGATATGAACAAACAAAAACAAAAAGAGGGTTCACGAAATCAATTTTATTTCACTATTAATCACCTATGGACGAGAAATTGACAGAGAAAACGATCGGATATTAATCTTATTGGATTAGGGCTTTCATAACGCATAGAAAGTCATCGTTACACAAGGTATTTTCACTAATTGTGTCTGTATAACGCTCAACCTAGGGTTTCACATTGAATTGGGTTAACAATCGATTTAATTTCGTTATGGCTATTTCATGTTTAGTATCAATTTCATGTATTCTGTACAAACCGATTAATTCTTTAGTGAATCTATATGCTCGATCTATGCAAACATGTGGGATTTTACAGGTGTCCTGGTTTGGTGTTTTCATTGGTGTTTAGAGATAAGAAAATACAGTTGATGGTGCTTCAGGTTGTTATAATTTTTTTAAATGAATAATCTTCACTCTTTTGATTATTTTTCGATTCCTTTATCGTATGTGTAGGTGGTCGTTCTCTTCAATATGAAAAATCTAACTTTGAGCTTTTTAAAGTAACAACAAGCGATACAATAGAAAAGTCCTTTGAATATGCAGGAAACTTTTTAAGGTGCTGCAGTATTGAATCATTTGAATTTGTATGTGGTCTTTATTGTATATGTTCAACCAATACAATAAAAAAAATTCAAACATAAGTAACGACAAGCGACTAAACATGTGGTTGTTTATCTCATTTAAGCTTTTTGAAGTTTTATTTCAGGTCGTTCGCATTCTACGGGTGTTTAGCTTTATTTTATAGGTGAGGTAACTTTTTCCCATATGTTGTCTTAATGTTGGTGTGTCATGTTGACGTTTAACATTTTCGGGTTTATACATGTTTGTTAGATAGTTTGTTTGGTAAGTTTTTACGTTCATTATATATTTTGTTTACTAAATGGTTTTTTAAAGTTTACTTTCTTACATTTTGAAGGTTTATGGATGCATACATGGTGTTCGACATAATATCAGTAACAATTATATGTCGTTTGTATCGGTTACAATTTTTGAACGGGTAGGATTTTTGTATATTTACTCTGAATTCAGTAATTGTTAATTGTTTGCAAATAATGGTTTTGTTCAAAATTATTTTGTTATTAATGATTGGGATTTTAGGTTACCATATACGTTAAATCGGAATATATGATATGCTTCAAGTTTTAATATTCTTTTTATCAATCATTTGATTTATGATTTTTGGTTCATTTGCATCCATTCTACTTTTTTTGATATTGGAATTGCATAGTCAAAGAAGAGGTCAGTCGAATACTCATGTTTCTGTCAATGGCAGCAGGTTATTATCATTTCTTTTTGTGATGTATGGATATTTATGTATGCAATCAGTGACATAAAGCTTTCTGAACGCATGTTTTGAGCTTTAAATTGACGAATGTCATTTGCTTATTTGTTATTGTAACAAATGGCATTTTCTTGGTCTCCAACAGTTTGGCAGGTTGAACAATCACAATAGCATACATAAATTCATATTTTTACTTTATTTGGCTAACCTATAACTTCATTTGTCATCTTTTTTTTTTTTTACTTTAAAAAGAGATATCACATTTAAAGCCTCTGTATATGTATCCATATAGCTTATGATCTTAAACTAAATGAAAATGATGATGGAATTGTATTGCGGTCTAGAAATTCACCTCATGGAATACCTTCACAGCTTGAAATCTTTTTTGAACGCTTGAGGCTGCTTATATCATATTCTTTCAGGTGAGTTCATGTGAATTCATGTATCTGTCGGTTCATTTTGTCATGGTCGCATTCTACCATCATCAATTTATAATAATAGTATTATAATTATAATATCTAATATCTAATGTTTCATGAAGTATAACTATATCATCTAAAAGCAAGCTCCCACATTGTTTTCGCTAGAATATGTGGAAGAGTTTCAGTATTGTTTGGATAGAGCTCCAATCTGGTATAAGTAACCTGATAATGCTAAAAACGAACATATATTTCATAGCATTATCCTTCCAGAAAGACAAGCTTTTAGTTGCAATTGTTCTATTTCCAAGTAATATTCGTTTAAATAATAAAAGGTGAAGACAAAAGACAGATTCGACGATTTGAAGACGCAAACGACCAAAAAGTTAAAAAGTACAAAGTACAATCCAAGTGGTTCAATTTATTGATGAGAAACGTCTCAAAATCACAAGAGTACAAGCCGCAAAAAACAAAGTACAAGATATTAAATTATACAAAAAGGCGTTCGAAAATCCGGAACCGAGACACGAACCAACTATCAACGTGCGACTCAACGGAGCTAAAAATACAAGTCAACTATGCACAAGAATATAATATAATATATAATTAATTATATATAATATTATATATTATAAATAATCAGCAGCCCACGTTTAATTCATTCGGTGAGCTGGAATCCAAAGCTCCGCGACTGCGGAGCTGTGAAAAAGAAAAATACCGCACTCGCGGAGCTGTACAGTTCAAAGTGGGCCTATAAAAGGCCGCGCATTCTGCTCGATTCATCACACCTTTTCTACTTCAATCTTTCAATCTATATTTATATTTATAATTTTAATTTTAATATTTAAGTTAATAATAATAATAAGGTTATTTTAGCGAATGTTTTAAGGTTTGTAAGTCGAAATTCTGTCCGTGTAACACTACGCGATTAATACTCATTGTAAGTTATGTTCAACCTTTTTAAATTAATGTCTCGTAGCTAAATTATTATTATGCTTATTTAAACCGAAGTAATCGTGATGTTGGACTAAATATTAAGACGGGGTTATTGGGCTTTGAACCATAATTGGGGTTTGAACAAAAGACCGACACTTGTGGAAATTGGACTATGGGCTATTAATGGGCTTTATATTAATTAAATGATATCTCGTTGATTTAATATAGAGATTTATAATTTGACGTATTTATATATAACCACATACGCTTGACTGGGTACGGTGGGCGGGATATCTATAAATACTAATAATTGTTATTTGACCGGACACGGAGATGGATTAATAGTCACTGGACTCATTAAAACAGGGGTGGATTACATTCAAGGGTAATTGGTGTAATTGTTAACAAAGTATTAAAACCTTGGATTACACGCAGTCGATAACCTGGTGTATTCATTAAACAAAGTATTAAGACCTTGTTACAGTTCGAATCCCCAATTAGTTGGAATATTTGACTTCGGGTATAAGGTTAATTTGGCGAAGACTATCGCACTTTATAATTATGACCAATGGACTATTATGGACAAAACCAGATGGACATATCGAATAATCCAGGACAAAGGACAATTAACCCATGGTAATAAATTAAAATCAACACGTCAAACATCATGATTACGGAAGTTTAAATAAGCATAATTCCTTTATTTTATATCTCATCGCACTTTTATTTATCGTACTTTAAATTATTGCACTTTTAATTATCGTACTTTTATTTTATCGCACTTTTATTTATCGTCATTTACTTTACGCTTTAAATTAAGTTATATTTATATTTAATATTTTACATTAGGTTTTAATTGTGACTTAAGACATAAAATCGACAAACCGGTCATTAAACGGTAAAACCCCCCCTTTTATAACAATAATAATATTACTTATATATATATTTTTATACAAATATAGTTTAAAATAAATATAGCATTAGACTCAGCTAGCTCCCTGTGGAACGAACCGGACTTACTAAAAACTACACTACTCTACGATTAGGTACACTGCCTATAAGTGTTGTAGCAAGGTTTAGGTTTATCCATTCAATAAATAAATAAATAACTTGTGTAAATTGTATCGTATTTAATAGTATTTCGTAGTAAAAATTAATAGTATTATGTACTACACCTCGCACACATCATAACCCCAAGCGTCCAAACGCAAAGTTTTTATCAAATTTTGGAATCGAAGAAGGAATGATTGAAGCTCATATCTTAAATGTTATTAAACATGTTTTCAATATTAAAAGTAATGATTTTGATCTTGTATTGAATATGCATAAATTTTTGATACAATTGAATTGAATGAATTACAAAAAAAGCTAAGTGTTCTACTTATACAATCTTGAGCTAACAACTGTAGTGACCCGAACTTTTCCATGTTTATATATATTAATTGAGATTGATATTTACATGATTAAATGTTTCCAGCATGTTAAGCAATCAAACTTGTTAAGACTTGATTAATTGAAATATGTTTCATATAGACAATTGACCACCCAAGTTGACCGGTGATTCACGAACGTTAAAACTTGTAAAAACTATACGATGACATATATATGGTTATATATATAGTTAACATGTTTTTATTATAAGTATGTATCTCATTAGGTATTTTAACAATGAGTTATATACATAAAAATGAGACTATTAATTTAAGAAACTCGAAAACGATATATATAACGATTATCGTTATAACAACGTCTTACTAGGTACATATGAATCATATTAAGATATTGATACACTTGGTTAATTATGTTAAATGATAAGTAAATATATTATTAAGTGTATTAACAATGAAATACATATGTAAAAATAAGACTACTAACTTAATGATTTCGAAACGAGACATATATGTAACGATTATCGTTGTAACGACATTTAACTGTATATACATCATACTAAGATATATTATATATCATAATATCATGATAATATAACAATTTAACATCTCATTTGTTATAATAAACAATGGGTTAACAACATTCAACAAGATCGTTAACCTAAAGGTTTCAAAACAACATTTACATGTAACGACTAACGATGACTTAACGACTCAGTTAAAATGTATATACATGTAGTATTTTAATATGTATTCATACACTTTTGAAAGACTTCAAGACACTTATCAAACTACTTCTACTTAACAAAAATGCTTACAATTACATCCTCGTTCAGTTTCATCAACAATTCTACTCGTATGCACCCGTATTCGTACTCGTACAATACACAGCTTTTAGATGTATGTACTATTGGTATATACACTTCAATTATCAGCTCTTAGCAGCCCATGTGAGTCACCTAACACATGTGGGAACCATCATTTGGCAACTAGCATGAAATATCTCATAAAATTACAAAAATATGAGTAATCATTCATGACTTATTTACATGAAAACAAAATTACATATCCTTTATATCTAATCCATACACCAATGACCAAAAACACCTACAAACACTTTCATTCTTCAATTTTCTTCATCTAATTGATCTCTCTCAAGTTCTATCTTCAAGTTCTAAGTGTTCTTCATATATTCTACAAGTTCTATTTACATAAAAGCAAGAATACTTTCAAGTTTGCTAGCTCACTTCCAATCTTGTAAGGTGATCATCCAACCTCAAGAAATCTTTGTTTCTTACAGTAGGTTATCATTCTAATACAAGGTAATAATCAAATTCAAACTTTGGTTCAATTTCTATAACTATAACAATCTTATTTCAAGTGATGATCTTACTTGAACTTGTTTTCGTGTCATGATTCTGCTTCAAGAACTTCGAGCCATCCAAGGATCCGTTGAAGCTAGATCCATTTTTTTCTTTTCCAGTAGGTTTATCCAAGGAACTTAAGGTAGTAATGATGTTCATAACATCATTCTATTCATACATATAAAGCTATCTTATTCGAAGTTTTAAACTTGTAATCACTAGAACATAGTTTAGTTAATTCTAAACTTGTTCGCAAAAAAAAGTTAATCCTTCTAACTTGACTTTTAAAATCAAATAAACACATGTTCTATATCTATATGATATGCTAACTTAATGATTTAAAACCTGGAAACACGAAAAACACCGTAAAACCGGATTTACGCCGTCGTAGTAACACCGCGGGCTGTTTTGGGTTAGTTAATTAAAAACTATGATAAACTTTGATTTAAAAGTTGTTATTCTGAGAAAATGATTTTTATTATGAACATGAAACTATATCCAAAAATTATGGTTAAACTCAAAGTGGAAGTATGTTTTCTAAAATGGTCATCTAGACGTCGTTCTTTCGACTGAAATGACTACCTTTACAAAAACGACTTGTAACTTATTTTTCTGACTATAAACCTATACTTTTTCTGTTTAGATAAAATAGAGTTCAATATGAAACCATAGCAATTTGATTCACTCAAAACGGATTTAAAATGAAGAAGTTATGGGTAAAACAAGATTGGATAATTTTTCTCATTTTAGCTACGTGAAAATTGGTAACAAATCTATTCCAACCATAACTTAATCAACTTGTATTGTATATTATGTAATCTTGAGATACCATAGACACGTATACAATGTTTCGACCTATCATGTCGACACATCTATATATATTTCGGAACAACCATAGACACTCTATATGTGAATGTTGGAGTTAGCTATACAGGGTTGAGGTTGATTCCAAAATATATATAGTTTGAGTTGTGATCAATACTGAGATACGTATACACTGGGTCGTGGATTGATTCAAGATAATATTTATCGATTTATTTCTGTACATCTAACTGTGGACAACTAGTTGTAGGTTACTAACGAGGACAGCTGACTTAATAAACTTAAAACATCAAAATATATTAAAAGTGTTGTAAATATATTTTGAACATACTTTGATATATATGTATATATTGTTATAGGTTCGTGAATCAACCAGTGGCCAAGTCTTACTTCCCGATGAAGTAAAAATTTGTGAAAGTGAGTTATAGTCCCACTTTTAAAATCTAATATTTTTGGGATGAGAATACATGCAGGTTTTATAAATGATTTACAAAATAGACACAAGTACGTGAAACTACATTCTATGGTTGAATTATCGAAATCGAATATACCCCTTTTTATTAAGTCTGGTAATCTAAGAATTAGGGAACAGACACCCTAATTGACGCGAATCCTAAAGATAGATCTATTGGGCCTAACAAACCCCATCCAAAGTACCGGATCTTTAGTACTTCGAAATTTATATCATATCCGAAGGGTGTCCCGGAATGATGGGGATATTCTTAAATATGCATCTTGTTAATGTCGGTTACCAGGTGTTCACCATATGAATGATTTTTATCTCTATGTATGGGATGTGTATTGAAATATGAAATCTTGTGGTCTATTATTATGATTTGATATATATAGGTTAAACCTATAACTCACCAACATTTTTGTTGATGTTTTAAGCATGTTTATTCTCAGGTGATTATTAAGAGCTTCCGCTGTCGCATACTTAAATAAGGACGAGATTTGGAGTCCATTCTTGTATGATATTGTGTAAAAACTGCATTCAAGAAACTTATTTTGTTGTAACATATTTGTATTGTAAACCATTATGTAATGGTCGTGCGTTAACAGGATATTTTAGATTATCATTATTTGATAATCTACGTAAAGCTTTTAAAAACCTTTATCTATGAAATAAAGGTTATGGTTTGTTTTAAAAATGAATGCAGTCTTTGAAAAACGTCTCATATAGAGGTCAAAACCTCGAAACGAAATCAATTAATATGGAACGTTTTTAATCAATAAGAACGGGACATTTCAGTTGGTATCCGAGCGTTGGTCTTAGAGAACCAGAATTTTGCATTAGTGTGTCTTATCGAGTTGGTTAGGATGCATTAGTGAGTCTGGACTTCGACCATGTTTACTTGAAAAATGATTGCTTAACAAATTTTGTTGGAAACTATATATTTTTAACATGTGAATATTATGTGATATATTAATCTCTTAACGCGTTTGATATTATGTGATAGATGTCTACCTCTAGAACAAGTCCCATTGACTCACCTAATAATAATGAAGAGTCAAATGTAAATTGGAATGATTCGTGGACTGATTCACAAGTTCCCGAAGAGGAACCGGAAGAAGAGTCAGAACCGGAAGAAGAATCGAAACCGGAAGAAGAATCGGAACCGGAAGAAGAAATAGAACCGGTGGGGGAAATAATAAAACGGTTAAGTAAAAGAGAATCCTCAACCAACAGACCAAGGTTAATTATGGTCAATGGTGTTTTCGCCAAGGAAGCAAAATATTGGGAGGATTACCAATTCTCCGATGAATAGGATTCCGACGAGAATTCCGATGATGTTATAGAAATTACCCCAACTGAATTTAAAAAGGCAAAAGAAAATAATAAGGGAAAGGGCATAAAAATAGAGAAATCTAATTCCAACCCCGATGAACTTTATATGTATCGTCGACCCCCGAAGTCCTTAAGTTGTAACAATGACCCGGGAACCTCTAAACCACCAGGTTTTTCTAAATCAATGTGGACAACGACGGCTCGTATTAGGGGAACATCATATATCCCTAGAAACTTGGCAAAACGAACCAAAACCGAAGAAGAAGAAACGAGCGAGTCGGAATAAGATAGTTGTATTCGTGTGGTGTAATATATGTAATATAGTGTGCTTATGCTTTATGATATATGTAAAAATTGCTTGTATTAATAAGTATTTTTTTATGAATCTAACTCTTGTCTATTTTACAGTTTAAAAACACAAAATGGATAGACAACCCAATATTTTAAGAGACCTACCCGGGGACATGATTGATGAAATCTTGTCTAGAGTCGGTCAGAATTCCTCGGCACAACTATTTAAGGCGAGATCAGTTTGTAAGACATTCGAAGAACGTTCCAAGAATGTCTTGGTTTATAAGAGACTTTCGTTTGAAAGATGGGGGATATCACATTGGGAAACCCATAAGTTACGATGTGTTTACTTTGACGCATATATTGCAGGGAACCCAAATGCTATTTTACGCAACGGGTTAAGAAATTATTTTGACTCAATATATCCTAATATTGGACTTCGTGATTTAGAAAAAGTGGCTAACATGCAACATAAAGAAGCATGTTATGCTTACGGATTAGTAATGTTCGCTTCTCACCAAAGTGAGAACAAGAACATCGGGCTACAACTATTAAACAAAACGTTTCCACAAGTGACGGAGTCGGTAATTGGGGTAAGAAATGAGGTTTTTAGATTGTTACGGGACTGTTGGACATTACGTAATCCTCGTCCCTTTGACGACGTTACAACACGCTGTCTTATCAATGGCCATAACGGTTATGTTCCGCAAGACCAAGGATGGGAAGTAGTCCTAGTAAAACCAGAATGCATGACTTGTTTCTGGACGTATGAATTACGTGTCTTTATT
Organism: Rutidosis leptorrhynchoides; assembly: GCF_046630445.1. Lineage (NCBI taxonomy): Eukaryota > Viridiplantae > Streptophyta > Magnoliopsida > Asterales > Asteraceae > Rutidosis > Rutidosis leptorrhynchoides. Next base: position 358,675,366 of record NC_092343.1, read on the forward strand.
GCCTTTGCTGAACAACTTGTGTACTAGCTAGAATTATCTTCACAACTATCTTGTATCAAAGTTATTGTGTGCTATATTTCATGCTTTATGTAAAATAAGCGGTATTGTAAGTTTGTAAAATATTGTATAAAAGTTTGAACGCGAAATATTATTACAATCAGTTTTTCATATAGAATTGTAGTAGTTGAATTGTATATTAGCTACTAAGTATGAACTTAACGGGTAGGTACTACCCGAATTTAAACTTATAAAACGCTAATATGAAGAAAAAGCTTTTATAAATGAGTTCATATTATGCTACGAAATACTATTAACTACTCTTAATATTCTGTATGATTAACTTGTTCCATTTGACTATTTTGAAGGAAATGGCACCGACTACTCGACACACCGTGAATATGAATGAAGAGGAATTCCGTACTTTTCTAGCTTCAAACATAGCCGCAGTACAGGCTGCGCTACATACCAACAATAACCTTGGATCTAGCAGTACAGGAAATCGTGTAGGATGCACCTACAAAGAATTCACTGCCTGCAAACCTTTGGAATTTGATGGAACCGAAGGACCGATCGGATTGAAACGGTGGACCGAGAAGGTCGAATCGGTGTTTGCCATAAGTAAGTGTACTGAAGAGGACAAAGTGAAGTACGCTACGCATACCTTCACAGGTTCTGCGTTAACATGGTGGAATACCTATCTAGAGCAAGTGGGACAAGACGATGCGTACGCACTACCGTGGTCAGCATTCAAGCACTTGATGAACGAGAAGTACCGTCCCAGAACCAAGGTCAATAAGCTCAAGACAGAACTTAGAGGGTTACGAACCCAAGGATTTGATATTACCACGTACGAAAGACGATTCACAGAATTGTGCCTATTGTGTCCGGGAGCGTTCGAAGATGAGGAAGAGAAGATCGACGCGTTTGTGAAAGGATTACCGGAAAGAATCCAAGAAGATATAAGTTCACACGAGCCCGCCTCCATACAACAGGCATGTAGAATGGCTCACAAACTAGTGAACCAGATTGAAGAAAGAATTAAAGAACAGACTACTGAAGAGGCCAATGTGAAGCAAGTCAAAAGAAAGTGGGAGGAAAACGGTGATAAGAATCACCAATACAACAACAACAATAATCGCAACAATTATCCCAACAATCGCAACATCAATCGTAACTACAACAAACGGCCTAACAACAACAACAATAACAACAACAACAACAACAACAACAGCAACTACAACAATTATCCCAACAACAATAATAACCGCAACAACAACAACAATCAGAAGCAGCTATGCCAAAGGTGTGAAAAGTATCACTCGGGGTTCTGCACCAAATTTTGCAACAAGTGTAAAAGAAATGGTCATAGCGCGGCGAAGTGTGAGGTCTACGGACCAGGGGTTAATAGAACGAAAGGAACAAATGGTGTCGGAACGAGTAATGGCGGAGCAAGTAGTGTCGGAGCAAGTTATGCCAATGTAGTTTGTTATAAATGTGGAAAACCGGGCCACATTATTAGAAATTGCCCGAACTAGGAGAACACGAATGGACAAGGCCGCGGAAGAGTTTTCAATATTAATGCGGCAGAGGCACAGGAAGACCCGGAGCTTGTTACGGGTACGTTTCTTATTGACAATAAATCTGCTTACGTTTTATTTGATTCGGGTGCGGATAGAAGCTATATGAGTAGAGATTTTTGTGCTAAATTAAGTTGTCCATTGACGCCTTTGGATAGTAAATTTTTACTCGAATTAGCAAATGGTAAATTAATTTCAGCAGATAATATATGTCGGAATCGAGAAATTAAACTGGTTAGCGAAACATTTAAGATTAACTTGATACCAGTAGAGTTAGGGAGTTTTGATGTGATAATCGGTATGGACTGGTTGAAAGAAGTGAAAGCAGAGATTGTTTGTTACAAAAATGCAATTCGCATTATACGAGAAAAAGGAAAACCCTTAATGGTGTACGGAGAAAAGGGCAACACGAAGCTACATCTTATTAGTAATTTGAAGGCACAAAAACTAATAAGAAAAGGTTGCTATGCTGTTCTAGCACACGTCGAGAAAGTACAAACTGAAGAAAAGAGCATCAATGATGTTCCCGTCGCAAAAGAATTTCCCGATGTATTTCCGAAAGAATTACCGGGATTACCCCCACATCGATCCGTTGAATTTCAAATAGATCTTGTACCAGGAGCTGCACCAATAGCTCGTGCTCCTTACAGACTCGCACCCAGCGAGATGAAAGAACTGCAAAGCCAATTACAAGAACTTTTAGAGCGTGGTTTCATTCGACCAAGCACATCACCGTGGGGAGCTCCTGTTTTGTTTGTCAAGAAGAAAGATGGTACATTCAGGTTGTGTATCGACTACCGAGAGTTGAACAAACTTACCATCAAGAACCGCTACCCACTACCGAGAATTGACGACTTATTTGATCAACTACAAGGCTCGTCTGTTTACTCAAAGATTGACTTACGTTCCGGGTATCATCAAATGCGGGTGAAAGAAGATGATATTCCAAAGACTACTTTCAGAACACGTTACGGTCATTACGAGTTTATGGTCATACCGTTTGGTTTAACTAATGCACCAGCTGTGTTCATGGACCTTATGAACCGAGTGTGTGGACCATACCTTGACAAGTTTGTCATTGTTTTCATTGATGACATACTTATTTACTCAAAGAATGACCAAGAACACGGTGAACATTTGAGAAAGGTGTTAGAAGTATTGAGGAAGGAAGAATTGTACGCTAAGTTTTCAAAGTGTGCATTTTGGTTGGAAGAAGTTCAATTCCTCGGTCACATAGTGAACAAAGAAGGTATTAAGGTGGATCCAGCAAAGATAGAAACTGTTGAAAAGTGGGAAACCCCGAAAACTCCGAAACACATACGCCAGTTTTTAGGACTAGCTGGTTACTATAGAAGGTTCATCCAAGACTTTTCCAGAATAGCAAAACCCTTGACTGCATTAACGTATAAAGGGAAGAAATTTGAATGGAAGGATGAACAAGAGAAAGCGTTTCAGTTATTGAAGAAAAAGCTAACTACGGCACCTATATTGTCATTGCCTGAAGGGAATGATGATTTTGTGATTTATTGTGACGCATCAAAGCAAGGTCTCGGTTGTGTATTAATGCAACGAACGAAGGTGATTGCTTATGCGTCTAGACAATTGAAGATTCACGAGCAAAATTATACGACGCATGATTTGGAATTAGGCGCGGTTGTTTTTGCATTAAAGACTTGGAGGCACTACTTATATGGGGTCAAAAGTATTATATATACCGACCACAAAAGTCTTCAACACATATTTAATCAGAAACAACTGAATATGAGGCAGCGTAGGTGGATTGAATTGTTGAATGATTACGACTTTGAGATTCGTTACCACCCGGGGAAGGCAAATGTGGTAGCCGATGCCTTGAGCAGGAAGGACAGAGAACCCATTCGAGTAAAATCTATGAATATAATGATTCATAATAACCTTACTACTCAAATAAAGGAGGCGCAACAAGGAGTTTTAAAAGAGGGAAATTTAAAGGATGAAATACCCAAAGGATCGGAGAAGCATCTTAATATTCGGGAAGACGGAACCCGGTATAGGGCTGAAAGGATTTGGGTACCAAAATTTGGAGATATGAGAGAAATGGTACTTAGAGAAGCTCATAAAACCAGATACTCAATACATCCTGGAACGGGGAAGATGTACAAGGATCTCAAGAAACATTTTTGGTGGCCGGGTATGAAAGCCGATGTTGCTAAATACGTAGGAGAATGTTTGACGTGTTCTAAGGTCAAAGCTGAGCATCAGAAACCATCAGGTCTACTTCAACAACCCGAAATCCCGAAATGGAAATGGGAAAACATTACCATGGATTTCATCACTAAATTGCCAAGGACTGCAAGTGGTTTTGATACTATTTGGGTAATAGTTGATCGTCTCACCAAATCAGCACACTTCCTGCCAATAAGAGAAGATGACAAGATGGAGAAGTTAGCACGACTGTATTTGAAGGAAGTCGTCTCCAGACATGGAATACCAATCTCTATTATCTCTAATAGGGATGGCAGATTTATTTCAAGATTCTGGCAGACATTACAGCAAGCATTAGGAACTCGTCTAGACATGAGTACTGCCTATCATCCACAAACTGATGGGCAGAGCGAAAGGACGATACAAACGCTTGAAGACATGCTACGAGCATGTGTTATTGATTTCGGAAACAGTTGGGATCGACATCTACCGTTAGCAGAATTTTCCTACAACAACAGCTACCATTCAAGCATTGAGATGGAGCCGTTTGAAGCACTTTATGGTAGAAAGTGCAGGTCTCCGATTTGTTGGAGTGAAGTGGGGGATAGACATATTACGGGTCCGGAGATTATACAAGAAACTACCGAGAAGATCATCCAAATTCAACAACGGTTGAAAACCGCCCAAAGTCGACAAAAGAGCTACGCTGACATTAAAAGAAAAGATATAGAATTTGAAATTGGAGAGATGGTCATGCTTAAAGTTGCACCTTGGAAAGGCGTTGTTCGATTTGGTAAACGAGGGAAATTAAATCCAAGGTATATTGGACCATTCAAGATTATTGATCGTGTCGGACCAGTAGCTTACCGACTTGAGTTACCTCAACAACTCGCGGCTGTACATAACACTTTCCATGTCTCAAATTTGAAGAAATGTTTTGCTAAAGAAGATCTCACTATTCCGTTAGATGAAATCCAAATCAACGAAAAACTTCAATTCATCGAAGAACCCGTCGAAATAATGGATCGTGAGGTTAAAAGACTTAAGCAAAACAAGATACCAATTGTTAAGGTTCGATGGAATGCTCGTAGAGGACCCGAGTTCACCTGGGAGCGTGAAGATCAGATGAAGAAGAAATACCCGCATCTATTTCCAGAAGATTCGTCAACACCTTCAACAGCTTAAAATTTCGGGACGAAATTTATTTAACGGGTAGGTACTGTAGTGACCCGAACTTTTCCATGTTTATATATATTAATTGAGATTGATATTTACATGATTAAATGTTTCCAACATGTTAAGCAATCAAACTTGTTAAGACTTGATTAATTGAAATATGTTTCATATAGACAATTGACCACCCAAGTTGACCGGTGATTCACGAACGTTAAAACTTGTAAAAACTATACGATGACATATATATTTATATATATAGTTAACATGTTTTTATTATAAGTATGTATCTCATTAGGTATTTTAACAATGAGTTATATACATAAAAATGAGACTATTAATTTAAGAAACTCGAAAACGATATATATAACGATTATCGTTATAACAACGTCTTACTAGGTACATATGAATCATATTAAGATATTGATACACTTGGTTAATTATGTTAAATTATAAGTAAATATATTATTAAGTGTATTAACAATGAAATACATATGTAAAAATAAGACTACTAACTTAATGATTTCGAAACGAGACATATATGTAACGATTATCGTTGTAACGACATTTAACTGTATATACATCATACTAAGATATATTATATATCATAATATCATGATAATATAACAATTTAACATCTCATTTGTTATAATAAACAATGGGTTAACAACATTCAACAAGATCGTTAACCTAAAGGTTTCAAAACAACATTTACATGTAACGACTAACGATGACTTAACGACTCAGTTAAAATGTATATACATGTAGTGTTTTAATATGTATTCATACACTTTTGAAAGACTTCAAGACACTTATCAAACTACTTCTACTTAACAAAAATGCTTACAATTACATCCTCGTTCAGTTTCATCAACAATTCTACTCGTATGCACCCGTATTTGTACTCGTAAAATACACAGCTTTTAGATGTATGTACTATTGGTATATACACTTCAATGATCAGCTCTTAGCAGCCCATGTGAGTCACCTAACACATGTGGGAACCATCATTTGGCAACTAGCATGAAATATCTCATAAAATTACAAAAATATGAGTAATCATTCATGACTTATTTACATGAAAACAAAATTACATATCCTTTATATCTAATCCATACACCAATGACCAAAAACACCTACACACACTTTCATTCTTCAATTTTATTCATCTAATTGATCTCTCTCAAGTTCTATCTTCAAGTTCTAAGTGTTCTTCATATATTCTACAAGTTCTAGTTACATAAAAGCAAGAATACTTTCAAGTTTGCTAGCTCACTTCCAATCTTATAAGGTGATCATCCAACCTCAAGAAATCTTTGTTTCTTACCGTAGGTTATCATTCTAATACAAGGTAATAATCATATTCAAACTTTGGTTCAATTTCTATAACTATAACAATCTTATTTCAAGTGATGATCTTACTTGAACTTGTTTTCGTGTCATGATTCTGCTTCAAGAACTTCGAGCCATCCAAGGATCCGTTGAAGCTAGATCCATTTTTCTCTTTTCCAGTAGGTTTATCCAAGGAACTTAAGGTAGTAATGATGTTCATAACATCATTCGATTCATACATATAAAGCTATCTTATTCGAAGTTTTAAACTTGTAATCACTAGAACATAGTTTAGTTAATTCTAAACTTGTTCGCAAATAAAAGTTAATCCTTCTAACTTGACTTTTAAAATCAAATAAACACATGTTCTATATCTATATGATATGCTAACTTAATGATTTAAAACCTGGAAACACGAAAAACACCGTAAAATCGGATTTACGCCGTCGTAGTAACACGCGGGCTGTTTTGGGTTAGTTAATTAAAAACTATGATAAACTTTGATTTAAAAGTTGTTATTCTGAGAAAATGATTTTTATTATGAACATGAAACTATATCCAAAAATTATGGTTAAACTCAAAGTGGAAGTATGTTTTCTAAAATGGTCATCTAGACGTCGTTCTTTCGACTGAAATGACTACCTTTACAAAAACGACTTGTAACTTATTTTTCCGACTATAAACCTATACTTTTTCTGTTTAGATTCATAAAATATAGTTCAATATGAAACCATAGCAATTTGATTCACTCAAAACGGATTTAAAATGAAGAAGTTATGGGTAAAACAAGATTGGATAATTTTTCTCATTTTAGCTACGTGAAAATTGGTAACAAATCTATTCCAACCATAACTTAATCAACTTGTATTGTATATTATGTAATCTTGAGATACCATAGACACGTATACAATGTTTTGACCTATCATGTCGACACATCTATATATATTTCGGAACAACCATAGACACTCTATATGTGAATGTTGGAGTTAGCTATACAGGGTTGAGGTTGATTCCAAAATATATATAGTTTGAGTTGTGATCAATACTGAGATACGTATACACTGGGTCGTGGATTGATTCAAGATAATATTTATCAATTTATTTCTGTACATCTAACTGTGGACAACTAGTTGTAGGTTACTAACGAGGACAGCTGACTTAATAAACTTAAAACATCAAAATATATTAAAAGTGTTGTAAATATATTTTGAACATACTTTGATATATATGTATATATTGTTATAGGTTCGTGAATCAACCAGTGGCCAAGTCTTACTTCCCGACGAAGTAAAAATCTGTGAAAGTGAGTTATAGTCCCACTTTTAAAATCTAATATTTTTGCGATGAGAATACATGCAGGTTTTATAAATGATTTACAAAATAGACACAAGTACGTGAAACTACATTCTATGGTTGAATTATCGAAATCGAATATACCCCTTTTTATTAAGTCTGGTAATCTAAGAATTAGGGAACAGACACCCTAATTGACGCGAATCCTAAAGATAGATCTATTGGGCCTAACAAACCCCATCCAAAGTACCAGATGCTTTAGTACTTTGAAATTTATATCATATCCGAAGGGTGTCCCGGAATGATGGGGATATTCTTAAATATGCATCTTGTTAATGTCGGTTACCAGGTGTTCACCATATGAATGATTTTTATCTCTATGTATGGGATGTGTATTGAAATATGAAATCTTGTGGTCTATTATTATGATTTGATATATATAGGTTAAACCTATAACTCACCAACATTTTTGTTGACGTTTTAAGCATGTTTATTCTCAGGTGATTATTAAGAGCTTCTGCTGTCGCATACTTAAATAAGGACGAGATTTGGAGTCCATGCTTGTATGATATTGTGTAAAAACTGCATTCAAGAAACTTATTTTGTTGTAACATATTTGTATTGTAAACCATTATGTAATGGTCGTGTGTAAACAGGATATTTTAGATTATCATTATTTGATAATCTACGTAAAGCTTTTAAAAACCTTTATCTATGAAATAAAGGTTATGGTTTGTTTTAAAAATGAATGCAGTCTTTGAAAAACGTCTCATATAGAGGTCAAAACCTCGCAACGAAATCAATTAATATGGAACGTTTTTAATCAATAAGAACGGGACATTTCAACAACTGCTTCTATATATGGTTAGGTGTAATACCCCGTCATAATCCACTAACGGCGTATTAACTCTGGTCCCAATGCTTGGCTTGACTTCTATATAACAGCAATGTTCTACAGCGGAAGAAACTAATACCTGAGATAAAACATGCAAAACGGATCAACATAAAGTTGAGTGAATCTACAGGTTTGAGTAAATAGTTCTCGTATGTTTCATAAAACAGTTTCCATAAATCGTTTGTCGAAATTCATTTCTCAAAAATCGTTTATTTGAATAAACCGCTAAGGTTTAATCTCAAAAGTTTGCATATAGCAAATGCTAAGTAATAAACTGTTTGTAAGATGTCAAGTTTCAACTGTGAGTGACATCAAAAAGTTCTTTTTGTTTCATCTATTTGTAGACATTACCATGTCTAGTTCAAGTTTGTAAACATCATGTTTAAGCAACATTCATTGTAAGTTAGGCCACGAGATTTCTGAAAAGCTTCGTAATAATATACACTTATCATGAGCACTTGATTATAAAGCTTTAACCTTTGCGTGAGCCGAGCCACACGTCTTAGTTTACCCTATCTTGGCGATACACCGATCAAGTGTACGAGTAACAACAAAATAAGCACTAGTTTATGTTGCGGTGAGGTTTGTCAAACCTAACGGTACCGTCCCTATAAGTCGAGCTTACAAAGTAACTAATATTATCAAGCTAAGGGATGTTTGATCTGAACTCATATGTATATTCTTGGTAAGTTACTCGTGCCTAATATGTAATATAGTTGTAAAAATAGTTTAGGAAATAGTTTCAAAAGCAGCATGTATCTCATTCCAAAAATGTTGATGAAAAAGGGACTGTCGACTCACCTTAGCAAAAGCACTGAAATATCTTAGCAAATTGTACTGTAGTCGAACAATCACGACTGAACAACGCAACCTAAACAAGTAAATCATCTTAACTATACACTTATAGGTCAAACTATGTCAACCCATAGTGTACGCAAAGTCCTAGTGCTCAGACTGACTCTACAAGCAAGTAAAGGTCAACTAATCCAAGCAAGTCAATAAAAGTCAACCTACGTCAAACCAAAAGTCAACTCGGTCAAAGTGGTCAACTAAAGTCAAACATCTCAGTAGGTCATACAAACATGGTCAACAAGTGGAACCTAGGTCAAATATCGCTTTACAAGTCATAGTTAAGCAAATTGCACTTTTGTATCTTAAAGCATGCCTTCGAAAAACGTATATCATAGAAAGATTCAACTATAGCTCATAGCACACAAATCATAAAATTATGAACAACTTCAGATCATAACTACACTTAAAATTGATTCCAAAAAGTCCAGCCAAAGCCTCATACGATATATAAAAGTCCAATATCAGAAAGGGTCTAATCACAGTTCATTACAGCAATTTCTGCCCGCGTGTCAGTTTTTAAACATTTCTCAAAAAATATAAAAAATAGATTTTGAAGAACTACCAATTGGAGTCATCTCAAAGTTTTAGTGATAATATAATCAGAAACATTGCTTTAGCCAATTCATACAGTTTAGCAAACCTTTACAGACCTATCAGTTTTTAATCATCAACTAGACACATCACTTAGACGAGCATATATCTCATGGAAAATCATGTCCTCGCAAGTTTTCAAAAAAATGAAATATGTCAAGGAACACTTTGACTAACATATTCCAGAAGATCAAAGTCTTAATCAACTCCTAGTTCACTATAGTAATTTTTATGTAACTTTGAAAACCGATTCAGCTCACTTTAAAAACCAAATCTTCGTTTTGACATAAAGGGAGCATTACAAAACCTTTTGACGCAAATCTTAAATCCAAATCGCATAACTTTTCATAAGAAATACAGTAGTACACTTTTTATAAACTAAAACACAAAGCATGCAACTCAGAAAATTCGTATATCATGCAAACCCTAACGAAAACTTCGATTAAGCATATCTTGAGCATACGATAACGAAATCACGCAAAATCAAAGTCTAAAATTAATAAATTTTCAATATCTATCCATATAAAAATGTTACAATATCAGTTCACATGTCAATTTAATCAGATCATCAAAATAAAAATTCGTTTTTCATGCAATCAACGTCAATCGAGCAATCAAACAATAAATTACAACACTAAACACCATTAATTGAGCACTAGACTTGATTACACTATGTAATTTCATAAAAATCTGAATTATAGAATTTAGGGTTACATGTTATACCTTAAAATCACAAATTGCTAGTACGTACGCATAGGGAACGACGATTGGAACAACGTTTATGCTTAAGCTTTCTTCAAATTTTAAGTTTTGGTGATGATGGTGGTGTGGGCTGATGTCGACGACAAGAAGGGAGGGAGAGGGATCAAAAACAATCGGCCAAGAAAGAATGTGGGTTTAGGGGAGGGTTGCTAGCTATTTAAATATCGGGTTTGGGCCTAATTTAGTCATTAAAGATCCAATAAGCCACAAACTTAGTACATAAGGGTGTCCACTAAGGGGGTTCGACCGAATGGCCACTTAATGGGGTCTCGGGCTTGTTTTTGCATAACTACTCATGTGCGCGTGGTCCGTTTCGAGTGCCGTTAACCGTACCGGGTCTCCGGAACGTTAACTAGTCGTTGAAACGAATTCACCGGGTTTAATTTACTAAATAAATAATAAATTAAATAATTTCTTCGTAAAGTCAATAATTATTAAAAATAATTATTTTGTTGTTTTACTGAGTTCCGTAAACTGAAAACCTTTCTAGGCGATTAACTTAATTGTAACGTCTTCTAGGTATTCCGCTACCCGAAATAAGTTCATAAATTAATATAACATATTAATTCAAGTAATCCACTAGGATCAAGTATGCATTTAAATCAATCAAACACATAAAGTTCTAAGTAATCACCGTTAAATATTTAACGGACAAGTAACGTTAGTAAACGAAAAAAGTCGGGTTGTTACATTACCCACCTGTTATGAAAAATTTCATCCCGAAATTTTAGTGCACGTCCACCGTAGCCGTCTCCTCAGAAAACAGTTGCGGATACTTTTGTCTCATCTGCTCTTCATGCTCCCACGTGAATCTGGTCCTCTACGGGCGTTCCTCCGATCTTTAACAATCAGTATGTTGCTCTGCTTTATACATTTGACCTTACGGTCCGTAATTTCAATAGGTTCATCTACGAAATGAAGTCTACTATCAACTTGTATCTTTTCCAAAGGAATTACCAAACTTTCATCTGATAAGCATTTCTTCAAGTTAGAAACATGAAAAGTGTCGTGAACTTCGCTGAGTTCTTGCGGTAACTCTAGTATGTACGCTACCGGTCCAATTCCTTCGGTAATCTCAAACGATCCAATATACCTCGGACTTAGCTTGCCTCGCTTATCAAGACGCACTACACCCTTCCAGGGTGGTATCTTGAGCGTAACCTTATCTCCAACCTGAAATTCTAAATCTCGCCTTGTAACGTCGGCGTAACTCTTTTGACGACTTCGCGCCGCTTTCAGTTTCTCTTGTATCTGCGCGATCTTCTCGGTTGTTTCGTGTATGATCTAAGGACCAGTCAATTGACTATCTCCTAACTCAGTCCAACATACGGGTGATCTGCACTTCCTGCCATAAAGTGCTTCAAAAGGCGCTGCCTTTATACTTGCATGATAACTATCGTTATATGAAAATTCTACTAACGGTAGATGTCTATCCCATCCATTTCCAAAATCAATAACACATACTCTTAACACGTCTTCTAATGTTTGGATGGTTCTCTCGCTTTGAACATCTGTTTGCGGTTGATATGTTGTACTCATATCTAAACGAGTTCCCATTGCCTCTTGCAATGCTTTCCAGAATCTAGATGTAAATCTGCTGTCTCTGTCAGAAATAATTGATATCGGCACTCCACGACGAGAAACTACTTCCCTTATAAAGATTTGTGCCAACTTCTCCATCTTATCCGTTTCCTTAATCAGTAGAAAATGAGCTGACTTTGTGAGACGATCAATGATAACCCAAATCGTATCATAACCTCCCACAGTCTTGGGTAACTTCTTGATAAAATCCATAGTAATATTTTCTCACTTCCAATGGGGAATCTCTGGCTGTGTCAACAATCCTGGCGGTTTCTGATGCTCCGCCTTGACTTTAGCACAAGTCAAGCACTTACTAACATACGTAGCGATATCAGCTTTCATGTTAGGCCACCAGTACAGTGCCTTAAGATATTGGTACATCTTGTCGAATCCAGGGTGAATAGAATACCTTGTCTTGTGTGCCTCATCTAGCACTACTTCCCTTAATCCGCCAAACTTTGGTACCCAAATTCTGTCGACAAAATATCGGGTTCCATCTTCTCGAGTAATGAACTTCTTATCAATTCCTCGAAGCGACTCGGTAGCAACGTTCTCTTCTTTTAACGCCTCTAGTTGTGCATCGTGTATCTGAGAAGTAAGGTTCCTTCGAATAGTCATATTCAATGCTCTAACTCGGAGAGGTATAGCCTTTTCTTTCCTACTCAAGGCATCTGCAATGACATTAGCCTGCCAGAATGATAGTAAATCTCGCAGTCGTAGTCATTCAATAGCTCTATCCAACGTCTCTGCCTCATGTTGAGCTGTTTCTGGTCAAATATATGTTGCAAACTCTTGTGATCCGTGAAAACAGTAAACTTAGTACCATACAAGTAATGTCTCCACATATTCAGTGCAAAGACCACAGCACTAAGTTCCAAATCATGAGTCTTATAGTTTTGTTCGTGTATCTTTAGTTGTCGTGACTTTCTTCCGTTGCATCAACACGCAACCAAAACCCTGTCGTGAAACATCATAATAAATCACGAAGTCCTCGGTTCCTTCGAGCAAAGACAAAATCGGGGCAGTAGTTAATTTCTCTTTTAACAACTGAAATGCAGACTCATGCAGCTCAGTCCATTCATACTTCTTAGCCTTGTGAGTCATTGTTGTCAATGGCCGGGCAATATTAGAAAATTCCTCAAAGAATCTTCTATAATAACCGGCAAGACCTAAGAATTTTTGAACATGCGTTGGCAACTTAGGAGTCTCCTCCTTCTTGACCGTTTCTATCTTCGCAGTATCACCGTGAATACCATTGACACCTATGATATGACCCAAAAATTGAACTTCTTGTAACCAAAAGTCACACTTTGAAAGCTTCGCATACATCTGCTCCTTCCTGAGAATCTCTAGTATTAAACGGAGATGTTGTTCATGTTCTTCCTCATTCTTAGAATATACAGGAATATCATCAATAAACACAATAACAAACTTGTCAAGATATGACTTATACACACGGTTCATGAAATCCATGAACACTGCCGATGCGTTCGTCAATCCAAACGGCATTCTGGTAAATTCATGATGTCTGTAGCGTGTTCTAAATGCTATCTTCAGTATATCTGTCTCTTTCACTCTCATCTGATGGTAACCTGACCTCAGATCAATCTTAGAGTAATATGCTGATCCTTGCAATTGATCAAATAAATCATCGATCCTCGGTAATGGATATATATTCTTGATAGTCAGCTTATTCAACTCCCTGTAATCGGTACAAAGTCTCATAGATCCATCCTTCTTCTTCACAAAAAGAATTGGAGCTTCCCATGGTGAAGAACTCGGTCGAATGAATCCTTTGTCTAAAAGCTCTTGCAGTTGACTAGACAACTCTTGCAATTCTGGGGGTGCAAGTCTATACGGTGCATGTGCTACAGGCGCCACTCCCGGCATTAAGTCAATTTGAAATTCTACGTCTCTATGCGGTGGAAGACATGGTAATTTTCTCGGAAGGACCTTAAGGAAAATTTCTAATGGTTGGGACATCTTCGGGTCTCTTAACTGCTGATTCAACTTTGCTCACATCTGCCAGAATTACGAGACATCCTTATCTCAAGTACTTCTGGATCTTCGAGCAATTAATGTAACGCAACGGTGTACTGATCTTCTCTCCGTACACCATCATTGATTCGTCTTCGGTAAAAGGAATTCGAATGGCCTTCTGGTCGCAACAACTTCAGTTTTGTCGTCAGATAACCAGTCCATTCCAACCACAAGGTCAAGTAAAGAGATATGGTAGTACAAGTAAAATAATTTAACTCCAAACATCTCTCAAGTAGATTTCTATTGTAATGGCTCGCCAATTGTTGGAAAAAGTAAGGTTCGGTACGGAAGGTTGTTATGAGCTTAACAGTATGGGTCTTAGCTTATAATTTGCAAAGGATTAGGAGCAATCGTTGATTAAAGTTTGGGGTGAGTTTCAGGCGAGAGACGTTTACGATGGGAGTGTACGATCAACCTCCTTAAAACTGGACCTCCTTAAACTATAATGACATCAATCATGATGCATTTCATTCCTAGCAGAGGCGATTCTATGTTAATGGGTGTGGGGTCAAAGGACCCCACTACTTTGGAAAAATTTTATACTACGTAGTCTTCAAATTGTATAGGACCCCACTAAATTTAAGTATAGGACCCCATATTTTTTAAAAATTTAAGGTTTTTTAGAATTAAATAACCACTAAAATACTCTTCAAATATAATTTTATTTGAAATTTTTTTGGGACCCCATTGAGTTTCCATCCTGGAGTCGCCACTGATTCCTAGTTAATAGTTCCATAGGGTTTACATTGTCTAAGGCAGATATTGGATTCCAAATGTCGTGATAGAATGCTCTAGCGATAAAGTTTCTATCGGCACCGATGTTGACAGTATATAAACATTATGATTGCTGAGTAAGAACAGACTCGTGAAGAACTTCAACAAAGTTGATGTTGATTGCAGGGTGAATTATCAGACTTGTCCCACATCGGTGGGGGAGAAGAACGAAATACCCTTTATGAGGGAAGGCATGAATACCTCTTCTGGTAGACTAGTATTGGAAAGAAAAATCGTGAAGCAGCAGGTGGCTGAATGTTAGGAAAGTCGGAAGTCAAGTAGACAGTATCTACTACGGATTTCGCAGGCTGTTACAAGGAACTCATCCTCTAAGGATATATCAGAAATGAGTCGTGATGCGTAGTAGCTAGTAGTAAATCGTGGAGGTGTTGGTATGAAAGGACCCGTCCTAATCCATCCAGACAAAGTCCATATCGATTACAAACGATTCACAATAGTTGGTTACATCGCGAGGTACTTGACCTCTATATGATATATTTTACAAACATTGCATTCGGTTTTAAAAGACAAACTTGCTTTATATCTAAAATTGATGACATGCAAATCATTTCATAATATATTCAACTGTAATTGACTAAATAATAATCTTGATGAACTCGACGACTCGAATGCAACGTCTTTTGAAATATGTCATGAATGACTCCAAGTAATATCTTTTAAATGAGAAATTGTACAGCGGAAGACTTCTTTCATACCTGAGAATAAACACGCTTTCAAGTGTCAACCAAAAGGTTGGTGAGTTCATTAGTTTAACATAAATAATTATTTCATAATTTTAATAGACCACAAGATTTCATATTTCCATTTCTCATAAACGTACGTCCCATACATAGAGACAAAATAATCATTCATATGGATTGAACACCTGGTAATCGACATTAACAATATACATATAAGAATATCCCCATCATTCCGGGATCCTCCATCGGACATGATATAAATTTCGAAGTACTAAAGCATCCGGTACTTTGGATGGGGCTTGTTGGGCCCGATAGATCTATCTTTAGGATTCGCGTCAATTAGGGTGTCTGTTCCCTAATTCTTAGATTACCAGGCTTAATAAAAAGGGGCGTATTCGATTAGATAATCCAACCATAGAATGTAGTTTCGATTACTTGTGTCTATTTTGTAAAGCATTTATAAAAGCAGCGCATGTATTCTCAGTCCCAAAAATATATATTGCAAAAGCATTTAAAAAGGGATTAATGAAACTCACAATACTGTATTTTGTAGTAAAAATACATATGACGACATTGAACAATGCCAGGTTGTCCTCGGATTCACGAACCTATATCATTTGTATATTTATTAATATTCATGGCTGTAATTGCACACACATATATATATATAAATGTATTAGTTATATCATTTTTATGTTAATAATATATATATGTTTTATATGTTCATTTTGTATATAATAAAATATTAGATTTTTGTTATGTTATATGTGTTAAATATACATGTTTATGTATGTATTTCATTTGTTTATCAAAACAGTAATTCTGTTATATTAAGTTAATACTAGTAGAAATAATAATAATAACATTAATAATATACATATGTTAATAATAATCCTATTAATAATAATAATCATGATATTAATAATAATACTTGTAAAAATATTAATTTTACTGTCTATGATAGTTATTAATAAAAATAATAATTTTATTAAGAATGATATTATTAATAAAAATAATGATATTGCTATTAATGATACATTTGTTTAGTATTAATATTAATAATGATATTTATGATAATAATTATGTTAACAATAATGATACTAATATTTGTATTACTTATATTATCATAATCTCATTCATAATATTATAATTTCACTTAATCAATTCCTAATACAATTATTATTGTTTTATAATATCAAGTTTGTATCATAATAAAGGTTTTATTATTATTTTCATCCCTAATTCTATTTACATATTTATATTTATATTCATATTCATATCATACATATATTTTTGTCATCAAAACATATCAATCATTATTATTTTTCATAATAACACTAGTATGTATAATACTTAATAATAATAATAATAATAATAATAATAATAATAATAATAATAATAATAATAATAACAATAGCAATAAATATAATTATAATAATAATAATAATGATAATAATAATAAATATAATAATTAATTAGGAAACTACCTCATAAAAATGGAGTCTAAAAAGAAATGCCACCAGCGGGTCTCGAACCCGAGACCTCTCGATACCCCATCACCTCCCCTAACCATCCAGCTGTGATTGTTTATCTGATTTAATACCCAACAGAAATAAATTTAACCCATAACAATTGTGTTCATCTTCTTCTTCTTCATAAGTTTTATGGATTCAACAAACATCGATAACCATATAACTAATTCGTGGTTTTATTTAAGGCTTCAAGACATCACAGAAAAAAATAAATTGAGTTCTAAGAATAAAAAAAAAAAAATACAAAACAACCATCTGCAGCGTCGCTGCTTGAAAAAAAAATGATTTCGCATTTGATCGCGTTTTAGATAATGATTATAACACAAAATAGTTTTCTAAACATGTATAAAAACTATTAGAATCGTCAATTGATGCTAATACATCGAAACACTTACGAATTTATTCATGAACGAATTTGTTGACTTTTTAAAATTCAAGTTTGACTCGAAAATTCGAACTCGTTATGAAGAATTTGCAATTGAGATTTTACAGAAAGATTAAGTAAGGGATTTCTAACCTTTCTGCAATATTAGATTTTTAAGATTGAAACGAATATGAATCCTTGCAAAAATCAGTTTCGCGTACAGGAGAAAAAAAAATGAAAAATATAACTTGTTTAATCAAAGGAAGAAATTGAGGAGTTGAGTAATTGTTAATCTTGTTTTGAGTCAACTGATTTAATGCACTTAAAAGAAAAAAGATCGATTTGTACAAGATGAGAAAAGTCGCCTAGTATCACGGGTGAGAAGGAGGACAAAGAAAAAAATAATTAAATAAATAAAGAGGAAGAAGAATCAGGCAGTGGAGATATCATACAATTCGTACACATATATATCCGCTTTCTTTCCTTATGTCTTATATTTTAATATAATAATAATAATTATTTTATATATCTTAATAATGAAAATACTTGTTAATATTAATATTACTACTAATGCTTATCATTTTATCATAATAATATTAATAACAATGATAAGGATAATAATAATAATTATTACGTATATTGTTAATAATAATAATAATAATAATAATAATAATAATAATAATAATAATAATAATAATAATAATAATAACAACAACATTAATATTAATATTATTAGTAATACTTATAACATTTACATAACAAGTTAATATTAAAATACTAATATTTACATAGACTGAATTATTCTAATTTCTTCATATAGTATTATAAATTTTTATAAATATACATATATATCTATAACATATACCTATAGTAATTATGTATAGAAATTATGTAATGTATCATATAATAACTTACATTTGTGTGTTGTATAGTTATAAGTGTTTGTTTTTAATTTCGTTTAATATCAAACGCCTGACCATTGGTTGTTACTATCGTTTAATAACTAACTTCGAAAACCTATACATATATATACATATGTTTTATATACTTTATTTGTATATAGGAAATTTTTAAATAATAATCATTATAAGGTCCTATTTTTATTTTATAAATTTTTAATATCTACAACATATAATACACCAAATTATATTTATTATTATTATTTATATATACATACACACATATCTACCTACAATTAATTGTTCGTGAATCGTCGGAGATGGTCAAAGGTTTAATGAATGTATAACAACAGTTCAAAATTTTGAGATTTAATTACATAGACTTTGCTTATCATATCGAAATTATATAAAGATTAAGTTTAAATTTGTCAGAAATTCCCGGGTCATCACAGTACCTACCCGTTAAAGAAATTTCATCCCGAAATTTGAATGAGGTCGTCATGTCTAACAATAAAAATGTTTTCATGACGATTATGAGTTGGTAAATAGAGTTTTGTCATCATTGAGTAATATGGATAAAAATAATTCGATTATTCGAAGAGTACGAATGAAACTATCATAGGAGAGGTCCCAACGGGCATCGTCCACCTTCGCCCAAAAACTTGCCCAAATTTTTAGCCGTTAGTAAAATAATAAAAAAAAATTCCAACGGCTATCCCAACGGTCACTTTTACACTATAAAAACACCAACCATATACTTCATTTTATACACTCAACATATATTTCTTTTATATTTCCACCTTTCTCAAAATCAAAAATCAAACACTCCCAAACTGCAAAAATGTTAACACTTCCCCCAATGATTGTTTCATTCGATGTTCATTACGGAGGTGATTTCCGTAACCAAATGAAGGAATATAAGTGGAGCGACAGTATTTCGTTCGAAGATATCGACATTCGTGATGTTGGTTTACAAGACTTGCTATCCTTTCTGAAGGAAAAAGTTCCGTGTGAATTCACGTCTGTGTTTTTTTATAAAGACGATTATGATGTGGATTGTAGGGCAAGTTTTCTGTGTACCGATGATCAACGGTACTTTATAAAAGATACCATTGAAGATCGCGGTAAACGCATTTCTTTGTATGCGGTTCTTGAAGATAAAGAGATGTTAGGTTATCGTTACCTCGATGAATTAGCTGAAGCAGCAGTTGATGCATCAAGAGAAATACCGATGTCTCCAGAGTACCTCACTGATGGTGAAATGACTGGTGAACGCTACTTTGCAGATGACAATTGACGACGACGAGTAGTTTGATTGTAATCTTTTAATTTTTTATTGTCGTGATGTTTTAATTTTTAATTATTGTAATTTCAGTGTTGTTGTCGAGTTTTATTTCTTCCTTTATGTTACGGAGCTCTTCGTCTTTTTATTCTCCTCTCGATCCCTAGTAAAACGAGTAATGGTCTAGAATTTGTAGGTATGGTGTTTCAAATGAATATAATGTTATAATCAAGAAAGAACGTAATAGCATGATTTGATTCGTCAAATTACCAGAATCATTGAGAATAGAGCTATCAAGAATATACTTTCTTGATATGTTCAGAAGTTAATTAGAATGAAAGAGTTATGTAACATGACACATGACGGTGGTATGATCTACTGTGAACCATCATGTCCCATTAGAACTCAGTATGACTTACTGTAATATAATCACGTTGATCAAGTGTCATTATATTATACTAACTCATGCATCAGTTCCCAACATTACTTCAATAACATTCATATTTTAAGCTCGAAAGTTTACAGAATATAGAAACTAACAGTTTCTATATGATGTAACACTGATAGCACGAAGAGAAAAATGATTTCAGATAAGAATAATTATGCTAATATCTTCAGAAATATAGAGGATATTTATAATGAAAGATATGATGATACCTTGGAATTTCTAATATCGAAGGATGATGAAGAAGATTTATCCGTAAGGGTTTAGATTCGGAAGCAAGTTATTAGCTAAAGATTTCATTAGAAACAGAATCATTTGGATTCTTTGAAGTCAAACTTATTCTTTGTGATTTGTCCACGGCTTCCTTCATAGTTTCGCATAATCCGCCTTTTGGTAATAGATTTTCTATTGAATGTTTCCAATATAATGATACACAGGAAGCACGAAGAGGTATATAATTTCAGACGAGAATATTTACGAAAATATCCTCAGAAATATCGAAGATATTGATGATGATATTTTTGGAATTTCTAAGTTCGATGGTTGATAGATAAAGATTTTTCGTAAAATTTTAACATGACTTCGGAGCAAGATATTCTCTACAGATTTCAACGGATCCAGAATTACCTGGATTCTTTGAATATAGAGTATGGTCCTTGTATTTGTCCTTGGTCTCCTTCTTGGTTAGCTCAATCCGTTTTCCAATTCCAACTTTTCTGAGCTTTTCCAACATATTATTCTTTATCATCAAACTTCCGATGATTAAGGTCGTTTACGGTTGTCTATAGTTTCTGCTGCTTCATTCAGCTTTTTCAACATTCAGAGTATTGATTTGTAGACTGAATGTTGTTCAGAATTTCAGAATGAAAGATCATAATTCTAAAAGATGAATGTTATACATATATCTGTTGATATAGATATGATGTGAGTTGTTAAAGTACTGATTGCTGATTCCCGGTAACTGGTATGTCAGTTCTCGTTACAAGATGCGGATGAGTATATGATATGGTTTCAATGAATAAATATAATGATTTATCAGAGAGCTTTAAGTCAAGAAGTAACGAGGTTGTTGGTACGTCTGCTGGTAATATAGTGGAATATAAATGGTTCTCCGGTAACAATAAAAGAACACACATATAAATCAAGGTTATAATATGGTTATTTCGAATGAAAAGTCGAAGTTGTCTTGCTGAAGCTGTGACAAAATTGGCTATTTTGAAAGGGATTACCAAGTTATTTTGGGTAATAATAATGCTAAAGGAGCTAACACAGATACGGTTTAAACGTTTTACTCAGGTTCTGAGTGTTTTCAGGTGCATAACTATATGCGTCAATCTCTTCTTCTGTAGATGAGGTGCGGTTGGTTCATACTCTCGGTTGAGGTGTTTTCAAGAATCATGAAAGATTTTGAACGCAGATTTGTAATCGTCAAGATACAAATGAAGTTTAAGATGAAATCAAGTGGCAAACTTGAAGAATTGTTTAGTTTCATATGTTATAGTCAATATTTTAATTCATTTTAATTGTCCAATGTTGATAGTCTTCAGTTGATAGTCCACAGTTAGCAGTGTACAAATAATAATTCATATATAGTTTACTATATAATATTCGAATTAATTAATACGTATCGTGACCCGTATTCGTCTCAGACTCGATCACAACTCAAATTATATATATTATTGTAGAATCAACCTCAACCCTGTATAGCTAACTCCCGCATTACTGCATATAGAGTGTCTATGGTTATTCCAAATAATATATATAGATGCGTCGATATGATATGTCAAAACCTTGTATACGTGTCCCGATATTTAAAGTGCGTAAAATAAATTACAGAAATTAAATAACGATAAATAAAGTGCGTAAAGTAAATAACGGAAATTAAATGACGATAAATAAAATTGCGATAATTAAATTGCGATAAATAAAATGCGATAAATAAATTGCGATAAATAAATTGCGATAAATAAATTGTGATAAATAAAATGTAATCAGTTAGCTAGAAACAGTTAGCTAGGATTTGTTAGCGTGGATTCTTAGCAAAATTTCTCATAATTAAATTAGTCTGTTTCTAACAAATTTTATTTTATCAAATGTTTTCTTCATTATGCCACTTGTTGGATTTTGATAGGTCAAACATCCAAATTTAAAATTGAATGAAAATGGTTATTCTGCGGTGAACGGATACGAATACCGGTGGATGTAAGTAGGATAGTGAATAACTGTTGAATCAGATTCGAAGAATGTACAGTGTAACTTATTAATGCGAAATCTAAATATTCCTCAGGTATTACCTACCCGTTAAATTATTTTCACCATTAACAGTTTGTACAATAAAAATTTTAATTACAATCTTTATGAAAACATATATACATATATATTTTCTTCAGACTTAATCATGGATTTAATGAGTCAATGTGATATTAAACTCATCAGATTTACGGCTAGAACTAGAGTACATAATCTCTAAAACATTAGAGATTACATAATCGCCATAAAGAACGAAGATAGATGAGGTAGAACGATACGTAGAACGAAGATCATACTCAAAGTACGGATGATGATATTGAAGCATGGATTGTTGATGGTACTGGTGCTGTTATTGATGGTACTGTTGGTGCCGGTGATGTTGCTGAAACTGGTACATTTTGCACCATATTCTTCGAATTGATTATTCGAGCGTGAAGTTCGTTGACTTATTACTCCAGGATAATTGTCGGTCGGAACGAGCGGATGAATAAGGTTTAGAATTGTGGATAGAATATAATCTTGTCGAGTTATCCTGGAAATGAGACTAAAAATGGTGTCTCGAACAGGTTCGCCGGTAAACGCTTCAGGTTCATTGTCAAGAGGTGAATTCGGTTGGTGGAAGGGATTGCCTTCTGCGCGTCTCCATTGATTAAGTCAACTACGAATCCATCAGATGCATTGGGGTTGGATGATTGGTTGATTCATTCTGGTGACGTTGCTTTCGAAGCTTAGATGACTATCCATTCGGAATAACTGTCGGGATAACAATCGGAATAGCTGTCGGAATCCGAGGGACTCGAACTAGTTGAAGGATTCATCTCGTACGATCAGATGAAGGATTTTCGATAAGAAATAGATTATAGGATGTAGATTAGTATCCTGCTATACATCATTTACATATGCATAGGTAATACTAAAATCTCATAAGTTACGGAGGAATCTACTGAAGCTGTCAGGTAAAGATAACAATAACAGATACGCTAAGATATGAATTAGCAGATACGCTAAGATATGAATTTTGCCTATACACTATTCATGCAGTCAATGCAATAAGATGTGTCTAGACTAAGAATAATAAGCAGGTAATTTACTAAGGATGATAAGCAAATGATTTCTGACAAAAATGATAAGCAAAACTTTTGACATGCAGACACGGTCGGAGTCCAGACTCACTAATGCGTCCTAACGACTTATCAATTAGACACACTAATGCAGACCTGGTTCGCTAAGACCACCGCTCTGATACCAACTGAAAGGACCCATCCTAATCCATCCGGACAAAGTCCATATCGATTACAAACGATTCACAATAGTTGGTTACATCGCGAGGTACTTGACCTCTATATGATATATTTTACAAACATTGCATTCGTTTTTAAAAGACAAACTTGCTTTATATCGAAAATTGATGACATGCAAATCATTTCATAATATATTCAACTGTAATTGACTAAATAATAATCTTGATGAACTCGACGACTCGAATGCAACGTCTTTTGAAATATGTCATGAATGACTCCAAGTAATATCTTTTAAATGAGCAATTGTACAGTGGAAGACTTCTTTCATACCTGAGAATAAACATGCTTTCAAGTGTCAACCAAAAGGTTGGTGAGTTCATTAGTTTAACATAAATAATTATTTCATAATTTTAATAGATCACAAGATTTCATATTTCCATTTCTCATAAACGTACGTCCCATACATAGAGACAAAATAATCATTCATATGGATTGAACACCTAGTAATCGACATTAACGATATACATATAAGAATATCCCCATCATTCCGGGATCTTCCATCGGTCATGATATAAATTTTGAAGTACTAAAGCATCCGGTACTTTGGATGGGGCTTGTTGGGCCCGATAGATCTATCTTTAGGATTCGCGTCAATTAAAAAGTACGATAATTAAACGTGCAATTAAATACAATAACAATAAATAAAAGTGCGATAATTAGAAGTGCAATTAAATATAAAATAAAGGAAATAAAATATGAAATAAAAGAATTATGCTTATTTAAACTTCCGTAATCATGATGTTTGACGTGTTGATTTTAGTTTTATGCCCATGGGTTAATTGTCCTTTGTCCTGGATTATTTAATATGTCCGTCTGGTTTTTGTCCATAACAGTCCATCAGTCATAAATATAAAGTGCGAGTGTCCTCGTCAAATTATCCTTATACCCGAAGTCAAATATTCCAACTAATTGGGGACTTAAACTGTAACAAGATTTTAATACTTTGTTTAATAATTACACCAGGATGTCGACTGAGTGTAACTCAAGGTTTTAATACTTTGTTAACAATTATGCCAAGTGTCCTTGTACATAATTTCACCCCTGTTTTAATAATTCTAGTGGCTATTAATCCATTCCCGTGTCCGGTTAAATGAACGATTATTAGTACATATAAATACCCCGCCCATCGTGTCCGATTGAGTGTATATGGTTATTTATAGGGACGTTCAATTGTAAATCTTTATATTAAAATTAACAAACTATCATTTAGTTAAACAAATATAAAGCCCATTAATAGCCCATAGTCTAATTTTCACAAGTGTCGTTCTTTTGTCCAAACCCCAATTATGGTACAAAGCCCAATTACCCAATTTTAGTAATTAGCCCAACATCATGATTACTTCGTTTTAAATAAGCATAATAATAACTTAGCTACGAGACATTAAATTAAAAAGGTTGAACATAACTTACAATGATTAAAAATAGCGTAGCGTTACACGGACAAAATTTCGACTTACACCCTTACAACATTCGCTAACATACCCTTATTATTAGGATTAAAATTAAAATTAAAATATAAATTATAAATATAAATATTACGTATAGATAGATGGATGGATATATATTGATATTAAAATTCGTCGAACTGCGTTGGCTTTTATAGGCATTTTCATTTTTTTGGGGCCCCGCGAGTCGCGGTTCTTTTAGCCTTCGAACTCCGCAAGTCGCGGAGTTCGTTTTTACAGCTCATTCAGCCTTGGCTCTTTGTTTGCCGACGATTTTAAATAATAATATAATATATATATAATTTTTAAGAATTATTTATATATTATATTATATTCATGTGCATAATTGACTTGTAATTTTTAGTCCGTTGCGTCGAGCGTTGAGAGTTGACTCTGGTCCTGGTTCTGGACTTTCGAACGTCCTTGCGTACAATTTAATATCTTGTACTTTGCGTTTTGAATCTTGTACTCTTGTAATTTTGAGACGTTTCTTATCAATAATTGGAACCTCATTGATTGTATTTTGTACTTTTGAGCTTTTTGGTATTTTGCGTCTTCAATTCGTCGAATCTGTCTTTTGTCTTCACCTTTTATTATTTAAACGAATATCACTTTTAAATAGAACAATTGCAACTAAAAGCTTGTCTTTCTTGAGGAATAATGCTATGAAATATATGTTCGTTTTTAGCATTATCAAATATTCCCACACTTGAGCGTTGCTTGTCCTCAAGCAATATAGTCTTGAAATACTAGAATCACTTCTTTATTCTTCACACTTTGTACATCAGTGATTTCTATACGGCGGTATAAACAATGGTAGTAACGATATGGTTTACAGTCCCACATGACTATTAAATTTAGATCCATTAAGGAAATTGGATCTTTATGAAAACATTTGATCTTTTGAAAATTAAATCTAGTTTTTACCCTAGATAAGTTTTCCGGAATAACCCTTCACCGGTGTTTGCAAATTCTTTTTTGTGGGTTTGGTGGGTTTCAGATTTGAAAATTTTAGCTCAAAACTTGCGGTTTTGTGTCACCCACTTGCTAACCTTGTATTAGGAAAGCAACACGTCCAGTATACTTGCTCCGAATATTACCTTTCGATAAACTACCGTCCGATTGTAAAGGAAAGCGTTGAACAAGCAACTGTTAAGGCAATGTCCCCTGACATGCTTTTAATTATGGTCTATAACATGTCGGACGCAATTACTATCCTTTGTAGGAGCAATAGTAAAGCTCACCCTTATAATTTGTCGGTCTGGCACAAGGTCCTGTCTTTGACCATGCTATGCAACCACCATTCTTACGGTTGACACCCGATTTGGTTCAGGTGACCTAATGAATTCCAGGTGAATTCCTAGGATTTTACATTCAATGGTAATGAACGCATTGAAAATGGGTTTTCAAAAAAAAAAAAACAAATCGGTTTATAATTTTGATCAAAATATTTTCTCGTTCAAGCTCGAGTTTAGATATCATTGAATTCCATGAGTTTGAATTCTCAATCTTTAAGGTCAATCTCAAGGATTGAGTAATATCAGTCTTAAAAGCTGATTTTTAATCTTTAAGGAGATTATCCTTTCTGGGGATCTGATTCATTAGTCTTATCCAGCTAATTTACACGGTGCCCCCCCATTTTACGAGATAAATCTTTCTCATGGTTAGGATAAATCTGACCACTTGGCGACCCTGTTTTATGCTGAGGTCCGTGGATTTCCTGCTGATTTTAGTGATGACTTTTCTAGATTTTTCGTCAACCTACAGCTGGTCTGGACGACAACTCCCTGACCTAAATCAAGAAGCGCGTTTCTTTTTCGGAAGACTTTACTTCCTTTTAATGATGGAATTGATTCATCGTGTAGATCCATCTCTTCTTTTCTTTCATCGGGTAAAACAGTTTAGTTTAGTCCAAAGCAAAAGCATTTTCAGTTATTTGTTACAGAAATATGTGACATATGTTTAAAATATCTTGGTAAATTTTCCCACACTTGGCTTTTATTTTCCTTTTTATTGTCCTCTATTCCAATTTAAATGAATTTTAACATTTTGGTTTGTTTCTCAATTTATGTCCTTTCCGAGGTAACAATAATTTCGGTGTTAAAACCTAGTTTTATCGTTCATAAATATGTATAAACATGATTTTGAGTTCATTTAATTGAAAATTTTGAAAAATTTTACTAGAATTGGGTAGTCAGTATATAAGACTATGGCTGTTCTTTATTATCAGAGAGCACTAGATTCTAATACAACTACTACTTTACTAGTATTTCTAATGGTAACCAAGTGTATAAAGTAAAAATTTTAAAATCCGAAAGAATTTAACCCCTTCCCACACTTAAGATCTTGCAATGCCCTCATTTGCAAGAAATCAGTAACAATTTAAATTATTGAGAGTGATTTGTGTGAAAATGATTAAATTTTACCAAAGTTTCCAAACATATTTGTGTTTGTGTTGAATGATAAATGGTGCACATCATTTGTTCATTCCGTCTTGTTGTTATATCACATTTATTTTGCATCTTGTTGTCAAAATTAGTTGCTTTTGCTGAACTTAATGCCAGTCTTTGAAAATGCGTTGTTTTACCCTGTTGTGTACATAAGATAAACTGCAAACATATATACATATTTTTGAAGTTTGGTATATTACCCCACATTCAAAAATTATTAAAATCTAATAATAAAAGTTAGAAAATTATAAAAACTATTACAATATTAACATAAGTATTAAATGTATCAACATTACAAATTATAAAATAAATAAAACTAAGTAGACTAGGGATGATACTGATACCAGTAGAGGTTCCATGCATAACCATATGTGTTATAAAATGCTTCGGCTGGGTTATACGTAGGATACGGTGGTTGGATCTCTATAGACCAGGGAGGAAATACGGGCGATGGAGTAGGAATATAGTTTCTACCTATTTGTTGGCAATAAGCTATGATTTGGTTTTGATGAACTTGCCAATCTTCAAATGCTCGATGTCTAGCATTTTCGTACTCTTGTGAAGCTATAAACCTTTGCATTTCTGTCATTTCATTTCCCCCTCCCACATTACCTGGCTGTTGGTTTCTCTCAACTTGTGGATGTCTACCATTATATCGTACTGTGGCGTTATTTCGCCTCTTCAAAACCTTCGCACCATGGTATACATTTAAACCTATTGTATCGCGGGGTTCTGGTTCTTCGACTAATAATCCCCCCCCGACTTATATCCACACCGAGATATTCAACAATCAAAGTAATAAATATACCACCTCCTATTATGCTATGCGGTCTCATCTCCCTAACCATAGCTGATAAATAATAACCCACACAATAAGGTATACTTACAGTGCTTTGTGGGTCTCGAATACACATATGGTAAAACAAATCCTGTTCATTTACCTTTTCCTTGACCTTACCTCGTTGTGTAATCGAATTGGCTAAAAATCTATGAATTACTCTTAACTCTGCTCTATCTATATCCAAATAAGAGTAATTTCCCCCTTTAAATCGGTGATGGCTAGTCATTTGACTCCATACACCATGCGTATCAAAATTTTCGTCTATCTTTCTACCATTCAGTATCAACCCTCTACAATCGGCAGATGCTAACTCCTCAGGCGTATATATACGTAAAGCCTGAGTCATGTCTAGTAAAGACATGTGGCGCATCGAACCTCCTAACAAAAATCTAATAAAAGATCGATCGGTTAAACTATGTACCCGATCATTTATTTCTATACTACACAACAATTCTTCACACCATACTTTATATACAGGTCTACGCATGTTGAATAAACGTACCCAATCGTTAAATGTAGAATTACCATACCTCTGTGTAATTAATTCCCTAATTAGCCCGGCCAATTCTACAGCTTCTAATGGTCCCCATTCTATGACCCTAGGTACTTCAATAGCTTTAGAATGAAGAGTATGCAAATCCCTTTGGTATTTTGGATAATCTATCCAAAGTCTGTCAAATCTCAGGTTCGGGTGCAAATCTTCCAAGTGCATATCAGAAAATGTCATGACTGGATGAGGTATATCTTGTTTGTAGTAGTTATCCACCTCCTGTTGTTCCGCATTCTCAGCAGGAGCATTGCGAGCTTGGGATGAAGATTCACCCCTTTCAGTCTGCAAAACACATCAAACACAATTTTTGTGCATCCAAATATGCATTAGTGTCAGCAAAATCATCAATCAAAATAACTACAATGACATGATCAATTTATATCAAACTTAAGCTCATTTTCATATTTTCATCAAATCTACACTTTTTTAAATAAACATATACGAAAATGTTCGCCAAGTTCATAAGCATTCAACTCAAATAACATGTCAAAATAATCATTACTAGCAATTAAACAAGTTTCAAATGGCATTATCTCTCAAAAATCAAGTTCATGAATTTTAGACTTGAAAAAGTCCACTTTAATTCTCAAAATCATGTTTAGGCTCAAAGTTTGGATCATTTAACTACCTAAACATGTTACACTACTTAATTTAGCAATAATTCATGACAAAAATTGGCCATAACCTGTTTATATCAAAAAGCCCCAAATTGCTCAAGAACACAAACCCTAGATTACTCAAAATTTGAAGTTTAAGGCTTCTAATCATGTTAAATAGCATCAATCTAGGTTATACAAGCATAATACATAAACAATTTAAGCATAATTACACTAAAAAGCATCAAAATCGAATTGGAAAAAAAATTGCTCAAGAACACTAATTTTCGGATTAAATGGTGTTTAGGTGTAGAGATTTACCATTTTTCTTGAGTAATTCCTTGATAGCATCCTTCTTAACATGATTTTAGTAAA
This sequence comes from Rutidosis leptorrhynchoides, assembly GCF_046630445.1. Lineage (NCBI taxonomy): Eukaryota > Viridiplantae > Streptophyta > Magnoliopsida > Asterales > Asteraceae > Rutidosis > Rutidosis leptorrhynchoides. The sequence continues at coordinate 358,705,451 of NC_092343.1, forward strand.
AGATTTGATGAAAAACGGTCAAAAATTGCGAATTTGGGAGTGGTTTTGTGTGTATTTTCGCAGTATTTTGGTGTTGGTTGTGCACAAACTGATCTGTTCGGCTGTTTATATTTTTTTTCTGTATTTTGCATTCTCCGCGAGTCGCGGCATATTTACCCTTCAAACTCCGCGACTCGCGGCGTTTGGTTTTTTTTTTTTTTTTTTTTTTTTTTTTATAAAACCTTATACTTTATAAAACTTATAATTAATTAAATTTTAAAAATTTGTTTTTCTTTGTTTTAGGACGAGGTCGTTTCGGATTGATGTCCTAGTCCGTCCCTCGATAAAATTTTAAAATTTGTCAATTCAAAGCGCGATTTTAAAAGTAAAGATTTTTGGGTTTTTTTTAATGTTTTTGGCATACTTTAATTTAATAAGATTAAAAATAATGATAATAAAAGTTCTCGTCCCTCCCTCGGGTAAAGCAATTTCGGTTCAAAGACCTAGTCTTCAACTTACGACGAATTTTAAAAATCATATTTTTAACTTAACGAAATAAAGTAAATTTTTGTTTTTAAATTCACACCAAACTTAAATTTAAAATGCATAAAATTAAAAATTCACACCAAACTTAATTAAAAATTCATATTATAAATTCACACCAAACTTATATTTAATTTTGTTGTTATACATACAAACTTATATTAAAAATATTAAAATTTTTCAAATATTGACAAACTTAAATATATTGATCTTACAAAGTTCACAATATTAATTTAAGATTTATATATTAATTTTAAAAACATGGTAAAAATAAAATTAAAAATCTTTTTGGCTTTTATCCCACTTTAATCAATCAAATATTATCAAAAATAATGCCTCTCTTTTCGGTAAAGTAATTTCGGTTCCATAACCTAATTTAACTCATGACGAATTTTTGAAATATTTTGGGTTGATTGATTAAAGATATTTATACCTTAAGAATAAACGTTAAATTTTGTCGTGATGTAATAAATTTTTGAATGATATCAATAATTTCGGTCACCAAACCTAATTTTTTTCAATACCAATTTAATACTTTATAGCGAACAAATTAGCGTTTATTATCAAAAGGTTAAAAATAAAAATAAAAAATAAAAACTGTACAGACTTACTTGTGAGATAGTATTCTTAGTTATATGATTTATCCCATTCATAAAATAGTCGGTTTAATTGGTTTTCCATGGCTACATAGGCGTAACCTCGAGCATTCAGTGTTTTTTCTTCTAAACATATGAACGGTCCGTCTCTGCATAAAGTAACAAATTCGGTGTTTGAATAGGTTTGATTATTTGAACATTTACCTCCATGTGACCATTTTCCGCATTTGTGACATCTTTCTAGGTGTCGTGCTCTTCTTTTCGCTGCGGATTTTGATTTTCCTTTACCAAATTGTAACTTATTATCTTCGCATCTGGATTCTTTTCTTACTCCGTCCAATCTTTCTCTGATTACTGATACTATTTCACTCGGAAGTGTGTCATTATTATGTTTAGTGATCAAAGCGTGTAGCATTAGACATGGTTTAGTTCACAGGCAGTCTTCATTTCGTAAAAACCTAAAAAAAATAAAAATTCAGAATGGGGGGAGAAGACTAGTTCTTTAGGGTCTGCTAGGGAAAGACCATTCGGGTTCCATTTTCGAGAACTACACGAAAACAGACAATCTAACTTTAACAGAAATACATATTATCCTTTAAAGACTTGATTCTCCCCATACTTAGTTAGCTGTGGTATCGAAATTGTGATTAACTTCATTGTCGAATTCCATCGGACTATCTATGTAGTGTTTAACTCTGTGACCATTAACTTTAAATTCAATCCCATTTGAATTTATTAATTCTACTGTTCCGTATGGGAAAACTCTTTTGACTATGAATGGTCCAGACCATCTTGATTTCAATTTTCCAGGAAATAGCTTGAATCATGAATTGAAAAGAAGAACTCTGTCTCCTTCTTTAAATTTTTTTAAACTTCTGATTCTTTTATCGTGCCATTTCTTCGTTCTTTCCTTATAAATTAACGAATTTTCGTATGCTTCATGTGTTAATTCTTCTAATTCGTTTAGTTGACTTAATCGTAGACGTCCAGCTTCATGTATATCAAGATTACATGTCTTCAAAGCCCAAAATGCTTTGTGTTCAATTTCTACAGGAAGATGACATGCTTTTCCATAAACAAGTCTAAAAGGTGTGGTTCCAATTGGAGTTTTGTAGGCTGTTCTAAAAGCCCAGAGTGCATCCTCCAATTTAATGGACCATTCCTTCGGATTTGATCCTACGGTTTTCTCTAGAATACGTTTTAAAGCTCGGTTGGTATTTTTAACTTGTCCACTTGTTTGTGGATGAAATGCGGTGGAGATTTTATGAGTTACTCCATATCTTTTAAGAACTTTCTCAAGTTGATTATTACAGAAATGAGTTCCCCGATCACTTATTAAAGCTTTCGGTGTTCCAAACCTTGCAAAAAGACGTTTTAAAAAGTTGACTACAACTCGTGCATCGTTAGTTGGGAGAGCTTGTGCTTCCGCCCATTTAGATACATAATCAATGGCTATGAGAATATAGAGATTATTATGAGATTTAGGAAATGGACCCATAAAGTCAATACCCCAAATGTCAAATACTTCACATACTTGGATGACATTTTATGGCATTTCATCACGTTGACTTATTTTTCGGCCCTTTGACATGCATCACAGGATTTGCAAAGAAGGTGTGCGTCTTTGTAAATTGTAGGCCAATAGAATCCAGCATCGTAAACTTTTCTTGCTGTTAGTTGAGGCCCATAGTGCCCTCCTGTTGGTCCTGTGTGACAATGGTTTAAAATTTTACTAGCTTCATCTCCGAATACACATCGGCGTATTATTCCATCTGGACAACTTTTAAATAGATGTGGATCTTCCCAGAAATAGTGTTTTATATCACTGAAGAATTTCTTTCGTTTTTGGTACGATAATCCTTTTTCAAGGAATCCACATACTAAATAGTTTGCATAGTTTGCAAACCATGGAATTTCATTATAATCTATCTTCAATAGATATTCATTAGGAAAGTTGTCTTGTATGGCCGATTCATTTAGAACTTCTAATTCGGGATTTTCAAGACGAGAAAGATGATCAGCGGCGAGATTTTCTGCTCCTCTTTTATCTCGGATTTCAATATCGAACTCTTGTAAGAGTAAGATCCAACGGATTAATCTTGGTTTAGCATCTTGTTTCGAAAATAGGTATCTAAAAGCAGAATGGTCGGTATAGACCACCATTTTTGCTAGAACGAGATATGATCGAAATTTGTCAAAAGCAAAGACAATAGCAAGGAGTTCTTTTTCAGTAGTTGCGTAATTTGTTTGTGCTCCTTGTAACGTCTTACTAGCGTAATAAATAGGTTGAAATCGATTTTCAATCCTTTGTCCTAAAACGGCTCCCATTGCAAAATCACTTGCATCGCACATTAGTTCAAATGGTAGATTCCAATTTGGTGTTATCATGATTGGCGCATTAGTGTGTTTCTCTTTAAGAATATTAAAAGATTTGAAACATTCATCTGTAAAGATGAATGGAGCATCTTTTTCTAGGAGTTTATTCATAGGAGTGGCAATTTTAGAAAAGTCTTTTATGAAACATCGGTAAAAACCGGCATGCCCTAGAAAACTCCTAACTCCTCTAACATTGGTGGGATGTGAAAGTTTAGCAATTACATCTACTTTAGCTCTATCCACTTCAATTCCTTCCTTTGAGATTTTATGTCCAAGAACGATGCCTTCTTTAACCATGAAATGGCATTTCTCCCAATTAAGAACTAGATTTGATTGTTCGCATCTAATAAGCATTCGTTCCAGATTAACTAGACATGATTCAAATGTATCACCGAAGACTGAAAAGTCATCCATGAAAACTTCCATGCATTCTTCTATCATGTCGTGAAAAATCGCCATCATACACCTTTGAAAGGTTGCAGGGGCGTTGCAAAGTCCAAATGGCATGCGTTTGTAAGCAAAAGTACCATAAGGACACGTGAACGTGGTTTTCTCTTGATCTTCGGGTGCTATTGGAATTTGAAAATATCCGGAAAATTCATCAAGAAAACAATAGTAACTATTTCCGGTTAATCTTTCCAACATTTGATCAATAAAAGGTAAGGGAAAGTGATCTTTTCTGGTGGCGTCATTTAATTTTCTATAATCAATACAAACACGCCATCCTGTTACAGTCCTAGTAGGAATAAGCTCATTTGTTTCATTTGTAATGACAGTCATGCCACCCTTCTTAGGCACGCATTGAACTGGGCATACCCATGGACTATCAGAAATTGGATATATTAAACCTGCATCTAGCAGTTTAATAATTTCTTTCTTAACTACATCTTGCATATTAGGATTTAGTCTTCATTGGCGTTGCACATACGTTTTATGACCTTCTTCCATAAGGATATTATGTGTGCAATACGAAGGACTTATTCCTTTAATATCATGAATCTTCCATGCAATGGCTGGTTTATGAGCTTTCAACACAGAAATGAGTTGTGATTTCTCATTTTCAGTAAGAGAAGATGATATTATTACAGGTAATTCAGATTCACCATATAAATAAGCGTATTCCAAATGGTTTGGAAGTGGCTTTAACTCTAATTTCGGTGGTTCTTCTATCGATGATTTATATCGATATCTGTCTTCTTCTTTTAGCATTTGAATTTCTTCTGTTGTTGGTTCATATCCATTAGCTATTAGTGTAGCTAACATTTCAGCTTCATCAATTTGTTCAGTTCCTTCTCCTAAAGAACATTCTCCTGTTCCTTGTAATTCTGGAAATTCTTCTAACAATTCTGCATGTGAATCTATATTTTGAATATAATAATATGTATCATCTGCAGATTACGGTTGTTGCATTGCTCTATCAACTGAAAAGGTAACACTCTCGTCCTCTATACTTAGGGTCAATTTCTTACCGAACACGTCTATCATTGCTTTAGCCGTGTTTAAGAATGGTCTTCCTAATATGAGAGGAACTTGAGAATCTTCTTCCATGTCCAGAACAACAAAATCTACTGGAAATACTAAAGTACCAACTTTAACTAGCATGTTCTCCATTATCCCTCTAGGATATTTTATTGATCGATCTGCTAGTTGTATACTTATTCTTGTTGGTTTCAATTCTCCAAGGTCTAAATTAGCGTATAGTGAATACGGTATTAGATTTATACTAGCACCTAAGTCTGCTAATGCTTCTATTGAACTAAGACTACCCAGAAAACATGGAATTGTGAAACTTCCTGGATCAGATAGTTTTTCTGGTATTTTATTTAACAGCACTGCTGAACAATTAGCATTCATAGTAACAGCCGAGAGTTCTTCCATTTTCTTTCTATTTGAGATTAGATCTTTCAAGAATTTAGCATATCTAGGCATTCCTGAAATCACATCAATGAAAGGAAGATTTACATTTATCTGTTTAAACATATCCAAGAATTTGGATTGCTCGGCTTCAAGTTTCTCTTTTTTCATTTTACTCGGGTAAGGAAGTGGTGGTTGGTATGGTTTAATATAAGGTTTATCCTTAACTGTGTTATCTTCATTAACCTTTTCAACTACCGGTTCTTTTTCCTTATCTTGTTCAGGTTGTGGTTCTTGTGGAGTAGGAATAGCTTCATCAGAAGTTACAGGTATTTTAGGTGGTTTAAGTGTTGTACCACTTCTTGTGGTAATGGCTTTAGCTGTTTCATTCCGGGGGTTAGCATTTGTATCACTAGGTAAACTTCCCGGTTTTCTTTCACCTATTAACCTTGCTAGGTTACTTACTTCTTGTTCCAAGTTTTGAATAGAAGCTTGTTGATTTCTAAATGCTTGAGCATTTTGTTCATTAGTTTGTTTTTGAGATGTGAAAAACTGCGTTTGAGTTTCAACTAGCTTCGTCATCATATCTTCTAAATTCGGCTTTTTATCATCGGGTTGTGGTTTGTTTTGAAAATTAGGTCTTTGCTGGTTGTAAGTATTGTTAGATACTTGTTGATTGCTAGGACCTTGTTGGTTATTGTATGGAATATTTCGATTATAATTCTAGTTTTGATTGTAGATCGGTTTTGGCGGTTGATAATTATTTTGATAATTATTTCCAGGCCTTTGGTTTAGATATGAAACATTCTCTCTTTGTTCCATTGTTAGTTCAATACTGAGACAATATTTTGTCAAATGCGGTCCTCCACACTGCTCCCAACTAATTCGTATTGAGTGTATATCTTTAGTCATCTTTTCCATTCGTCTCTCGACAGCATCTATCTTTGCGGAAATGGAATCTAAGTCATGGCTAGAATCGGCTCTAGCTGCTTTAGATGATCTAACGATATCTTTTTCATGGTGCCACTCATGTGAGTGGGAAGCAGTGTTATCAATAATTTTATAAGCATCAGTTTCGGTTTTCTTCATAATGGAACCACCAGCTGCTATATCTATGTCTTTTCTTGTAGTGATGTCGCATCCTTGGTAGAATATTTGTACTATTTGACAGGTGTCTAAACCATGTTGCGGACATCCTCTTAATAACTTTCCAAATCTTGTCCATGCCTCATATAGAGTTTCATTTGGTTTCTGTGTGAACGTAACAATTTCTCCTTGAAGTCTTACGGCTTTAGATGCCGGAAAGAATTGTTTAAGAAATTTTTCAACTAAAACGTCTCATGTATCAATCGCCCCTTCAGGTAACGATTCCAACCAATCTTTGGCTTCTCCCTTTAAAGTCCAGGAAAATAACATGAGATACATCTGTTCATCCTCAACTTCTCTTATTTTAATTAGTGTGCAGATCCTATTAAAGGTACGAAGATGTTCATTTGGATCTTCCTTCGGCGCACCACTAAATTGGCATTGATTAGTCACCATGTGTAGAATTTGTCCTTTGATTTCATAATCTGGCGCATTAATGTCTGGATGAGTAATTGCGTGACCTTGGCCAGTGCGTTTAGCTCTCATTCGGTCTTCCATACTTAAAGGTTCCAGATTCTCCATAATTGAATTTGTTGAATCGAAATCACTAGAGGATTCTGATTTAATGGTTCGTTCCTCAACAATCTCTGTTTGAATGATTGGTGGTTCCGGAGGAAAATTTAATGGTTCAGGATCTATGAATCGTCCCTGAATATTATCTGAATTCTCAATTGTGAGGTCGGGTTCAAAAAATGGATTATCGAAAATTTGAATTGGAGTACTTGGTCGACTGGATGACGATTCTAAAGAAAAATCAACGGCGGTAATATTTGCTAAATGTCTTGATCTAGTTACAGGTGGCGAACGTACAAAAGGTGGTGAACGTCTTGCTCGGTGCATTCACTGAATATCCTATTAGTTTTTAAAAAGGAAAGAAAAATTATATAAGTTATCCAATTAATAGACTTTTCTAATTTTGCCCACGTTTCGAATAGCCAAAAGATGCAGCAGAGGGGCAGGATTCGTTTGGTCTCAATATAATTGAGGACTGTTTGGCTCCAATAACCCGGTCCACGTACATATCCAACTATTACTACGAACCAGAAAATTTTGATGTCTATCAATTTAACCACTTAAAATAAATTTTCGTAATTTTAAGAAATTTAGATAAGAAGTAGAATAAAAATCTATGTCCTAAAACTAGAATAGCGAGAAATAAGAAAGGAAAAGAGTGACTTATTGAACTTAAAAACACTCGACTAACCCAACCTTATTACTATCACTAACTTAAAATTATAATCGCAAATTGAGATTACTAATTGAAATGATAATTGATACATAGGTAAAAGGCGTCTAAAAATATTAAAGCTTACAAGTAAAACTATATTCCAAATGAAAATAACTTAAAAAGGTACTAAAACTTAAAAAGGCGTCGCAAAATTCTAAAGCACCTAAATCTTAGTCTAAAGAAAAAGCACTTAAGGGATTTTACGGCAAGGCCTAAAAATCTAGAAATAAAAATATAACTATGGCAAAAACTAAGTTTAAAACTAAAAACTAGCAAAAAATACAAATATTACGCTAAAACAATTAAAAAGGGAGAAAATATAAAAATATACAAAAAGTTGTAAAAATTACAATTTTTATAAAAATATTATTTTTATATTATTTATTTATTAAAACTATTAATTTTACATTAATTAAACTAATTTAACTAAATATATAAATTAAATAAAAAGTAAAACTAATTAATATATTAAAATTAAACCTAATTAGGGTTAAAAGTTAATTAATAAATATAAAACCCGTAATTAATGCTGATTAGGGTTTCTGTCACGCGTGTCAGGGCTGCTCCGCGAGTTGTGGTGCCCGAAGCAGGAAAACTCTGCGAGTCGCGGGGTTCTAAAATTCAACTCAGGTACAGGATTTAATTAGACGCGTTTTTTTTATTTTCTGTTTAAATTTTCTGTTTTAATAAATATATAAAATATTTATATAAATTAAATAAAAACTTATGTTTTAAAAACTAAAATAAAAATAGAAATACTTTATAATTTTATAAAAATCTTAAAAATAGATTTATATATATATATTTTTTCGGTTTTTAATTTTTTAATTTTTTTTTAAATTTTAAAAAGTATATATTTTACAAAAACTAATTAAAACTTAATAAGAAATTTTTTTTTTTATATATTAGCGTTGCGCTTCCGGCTTTTAAGCTAGATGTTCCCCGGCAGCGGCGCCAAAAATACTTGATGTCAAAGCTAAGGGGTATAAAATACTATTAAATTTTACAAGAAAATACTATTAAATACGATACAATTTTACACAAGATATTTTTTTTTTTAGGGAATGGATATACTTAAACTTTGCTACAACACTTATAGGCAGTGTACCTAATCGTACAGTAGTGTAGTTTTTAGTAAGTCCGGTTCGTTCCACAGGAAAAATCTTTTAATCAAAGCTTAACGCTATATTAGTTTAATTTATAAAAATACAAATATATATATAAGTAATATTATTATTATAAAGGGGGGTTTTTACCGTTTAATGACCGGTTTGTCGATTTTAAAACTTTAGTCGCAGTTAAAACCAAAATTAAAAATAAATACAAGACTTAATGTAAAGTAAATAACGATAATGAAATTGCGATAAATAAAAGTGCGATAAAATAAACTTGCGATAATTAAAAAGTACGATAATTAAAAGTGCAATTAAATACAATAACAATAAATAAAAGTGCGATAATTAGAAGTGCAATTAAATATAAAATAAAGGAAATAAAATATGAAATAAAAGAATTATGCTTATTTAAACTTCCGTAATCATGATGTTTGACGTGTTGATTTTAGTTTTATGCCCATGGGTTAATTGTCCTTTGTCCTGGATTATTTAATATGTCCGTCTAGTTTTTGTCCATAACAGTCCATCAGTCATAAATATAAAGTGCGAGTGTCCTCGTCAAATTATCCTTATACCCGAAGTCAAATATTCCAACTAATTGGGGACTTAAACTGTAACAAGATTTTAATACTTTGTTTAATAATTACACCAGGATGTCGACTGAGTGTAACCCAAGGTTTTAATACTTTGTTAACAATTATGCCAAGTGTCCTTGTACATAATTTCACCCCTGTTTTAATAATTCTAGTGGCTATTAATCCATTCCTGTGTCCGGTTAAATGAACGATTATTCGTACATATAAATACCCCGCCCATCGTGTCCGATTGAGTGTATATGGTTATTTATAGGGACGTTCAATTGTAAATCTTTAAATTAAAATTAACAAACTATCATTTAGTTAAACTAATATAAAGCCCATTAATAGCCCATAGTCTAATTTCCACAAGTGTCGTTCTTTTGTCCAAACCCCAATTATGGTACAAAGCCCAATTACCCAATTTTAGTAATTAGCCCAACATCAAGATTACTTCGTTTTAAATAAGCATAATAATAACTTAGCTACGAGACATTAAATTAAAAAGGTTGAATATAACTTACAATGATTAAAAATAGCGTAGCGTTACACGGACAGAATTTCGACTTACACCCTTACAACATTCGCTAACATACCCTTATTATTAGGATTAAAATTAAAATTAAAATATAAATTATAAATATAAATATTACGTATAGATAGATGGATGGATATATATTGATATTAAAATTCGTCAAACTGCGTTGGCTTTTATAGGCATTTTCATTTTTTTGGGGCTCCGCGAGTCGCGATTCTTTTAGCCTTCGAACTCCCCAAGTCGCGGAGTTCGTTTTTACAGCTCATTCAACCTCGGCTCTTTGTTTGCCGACGATTTTAAATAATAATATAATATATATATAATTTTTAAGAATTATTTATATATTATATTATATTCATGTGCATAATTGACTTGTAATTTTTAGTCCGTTGCGTCGAGCGTTGAGAGTTGACTCTGGTCCTGGTTCCGGATTTTCGAACATCCTTGCGTACAATTTAATATCTTGTACTTTGCGTTTTGAATCTTGTACTCTTGTAATTTTGAGACGTTTCTTATCAATAATTGGAACCTCATTGATTGTTTTTTGTACTTTTGAGCTTTTTGGTCGTTTGCGTCTTCAATTCGTCGAATCTGTCTTTTGTCTTCACCTTTTATTATTTAAACGAATATCACTTTTAAATAGAACAATTGCAACTAAAAGCTTGTCTTTCTTGAGGAATAATGCTATGAAATATATGTTCGTTTTTAGCATTATCACTATGATAGTTATTAATAAAAATAATAATTTTATTAAGAATGATATTATTAATAAAAATAATGATATTGCTATTAATGATACATTTGTTTAGTAATAATATTAATAATGATATTTATGATAATAATTATGTTAACAATAATGATACTAATATTTGTATTACTTATATTATCATAATCTCATTCATAACATTATAATTTCACTTAATCAATTCCTAATATAATTATTATTGTTTTATAATATCAAGTTTGTATCATAATAAAGGTTTTATTATTATTTTCATCCCTAATTCTATTTACATATTTATATTTATATTCATATTCATATTCATATCATACATATATTTTTGTCATCAAAACATATCAATCATTATTATTTTTCATAATAACACTAATATGTATAATACTTAATAATAATAATAATAATAACAATAGCAATAAATATAATAATAATAATAATAATAATGATAATAATAATAATTATAATAATTAATTAGGAAACCACCTCATAAAAATGGAGTCTAAAAAGAAATGCCACCAGCGGGTCTCGAACCCGAGACCTCTCGATACCCCATCACCTCCCCTAACCATCCAGCTGTGATTGTTTATCTGATTTAATACCCAACAGAAATAAATTTAACCCATAACAATTGTGTTCATCTTCTTCTTCTTCATAAGTTTTATGGATTCAACAAACATCGATAACCATATAACTAATTCGTGGTTTTATTTAAGGCTTCAAGACATCACAGGAAAAAAAAAATTGAGTTCTAAGAATAAAAAAAAATAAAAAAAATACAAAACAACCATCTGCAGCGTCGCTGCTTGAAAACAAAAAAAAAATGATTTCGCATTTGATCGCGTTTTAGATAATGATTATAACACAAAATAGTTTTCTAAACATGTATAAAAACTATTAGAATCATCAATTGATGCTAATACATCGAAACACTTACGAATTTCTTCATGAACAAATTTGTTGACTTTTTAAAATTCAAGTTTGACTCGAAAATTCGAACTCGTTATGAAGAATTTGCAATTGAGATTTTACAGAAAGATTAAGTAAGGGATTTCTAACCTTTCTGCAATATTAGATTTTTAAGATTGAAACGAATATGAATCCTTGCAAAAATCAGTTTCGCGTACAGGAGAAAAAAAATGAAAAATATAACTTGTTTAATCAAAGGAAGAAATTGAGGAGTTGAGTAATTGTTAATCTTGTTTTGAGTCAATTGATTTAATGCACTTAAAAGAAAAAAGATCAATTTGTACAAGATGAGAAAAGACGCCTAGTATCACGGGTGAGAAGGAGGACAAAGAAAAAAAATAATTAAATAAATAAAGAGGAAGAAGAATCAGGCAGTGGAGGTATCATACAATTCGTACGCATATATATCCGCTTTCTTTCCTTATGTCTTATATTTTAATATAATAATAATTATTATTTTATAATAATAATAATTATTTTATATATCTTAATAATGAAAATACTTGTTAATATTAATATTACTACTAATGCTTATCATTTTATCATAATAATATTAATAACAATGATAAGGGTAATAATAATAATTATTACGTATATTGTTAATAATAATAATAATAAAATAGCAACATTAATATTAATATTATTAGTAATACTTATAACATTTACATAACAAGTTAATATTAAAATACTAATATTTACATAGACTGAATTATTCTAATTTCTTCATATAGTATTATAAATTTTTATATATATAAATATATATCTATAATATATACCTATAGTAATTATGTATAGAAATTATGTAATGTATCATATAATAACTTACATTTGTGTGTTGTATAGTTATAAGTGTTTGTTTTTAATTTCGTTTAATATCAAACGCCTGACCATTGGTTGTTACTATCGTTTAATAACTAACTTCGAAAACCTATACATATATATATACATATGTTTTATATACTTTATTTGTATAGAGGAAATTTTTAAATAATAATCATTATAAGGTCCTATTTTTATCTTATAAATATTTAATATCTATAACATATAATACACCAAATTATATTTATTATTATTATTTATATATACATACACACATATCTACCTACAATTAATTGTTCGTGAATCGTCGGAGATGGTCAAAGGTTTAATGAATGTATAACAACAGTTCAAATTTTTGAGATTTAATTACATAGACTTTGCTTATCATATCGAAATTATATAAAGATTAAGTTTAAATTTGTCGGAAATTCCCGGGTCATCACATGGTAGTGATGAGTAGTATTTAGTAGTGGTAAGTAGCAATGGGTGGCATCAAGTAGTAACTAGTGATGACAAGCAGTGAGAAGCAGGTGATCGGTCGAGACTAGCAGTGAGAGGCGGCGTTGTGTAGTAGTAAGCAACGATACGTAGTGGTATGGGATGATGAGTGTGTTCTAGCAGTGTCTTTGTAGTTCCAAGTAGTGATCGGTGGTGATGGACAGTGTCAAGTAGTGATGAGTTGTGACGTGATTATAAGTTTCTTATAGGTTATAATAGCAATTAATTTGCACCGAGTAAATTTCTACACATATTTGAGATTATACAGTTCATGTTCTAAACGGTGTCTATCCTAGTAACCTACTTGACTCGCTCCTAATTCCTTATTTTGTAACGTCGGAACTTCTATATGAGTTACTGTAATGTAATCTCGGTCATTACATTACGCTATCTCACATATCCATTCGACATCACTCCATAAGTTCAAGATAGCGTAGTCAACTTAATTCTCTTAAGTGTCGCGTCGTGGGTACGTATGTGATTCGTGATATCATATATCTAGTCCAAGTCCATATCATTATGGATATAGATGCGTATATGCATGTGATATAAAATATGTAGCCCTACGTGTAAGACCCTATTCCTGTTTTAGTTGTATGGGACGCCGTACAAGTATGGGGACGCCGTCCAGTGTAGAAGAGTTGGACGCTGTGACAACCCGTAAATTTCCAGCAAAATTTAAACAAAAATCTTTATATGATTTCATTTAACCTCGACTAATTCCGACGATTCACGAACAATTATTTGTAAATAATTACGCATTAATTTGATATATTAATATTATTATTATTAATATCCTTTTTAAATAAGATATCAATAATTAATAGCTTTATTATCAGTATTGTTATTATGAATAAAAAAAATATTGACAAATATTCTTGGAAAAGTAGTATATCAATTTGTTGATTTTAAAAAAAAATATAAAAAAAATCCTTAAAATAAATGATTTTTTTTAATAAAATAAATAAATAAATAAATAAATTACTTTTTAATTAAAAATTATAATGGAAAACTACTTTTATTATTTTATTTTGTGCATTATCCCATGACCTAACATTTAATACTTTTGAATTTTAAAATCCCATTAAAAATTAAAATATTTCTTTTTCTTTTAATTATTTTATTCTTTTTACCTAATTTTTTCAAGTATAAATACCCCTCATTTCTCATTCAAACTCACACCAAATTTTTTCTCATTCTCTCTTTGAAGAATTACTACTAGTAAGTATTCTTTTTTTACTTTTTACTTATTACTTTTTACTTTTTACTATTTACTTCGGTTTATTATTTTTTTACCGAATCATGTAAATAATGTTATAAATTATATGCAATTAAAATTAAAATAAATAACATGTTATAATTAGTAATATATGTTACTAAAAATTATAAAAGTATTTTTATGAATTAATATATAGGAGTTATAATTAAAATCGAATTAATGAATATATATGTATATACGCACCTAACGTGAAGGTTATAATTAAAGATAGCGTACAAAGACTACAAACATCACCGCTACTTGTGGCCTAGGGTGATCCTTGTTACCATTATGGGACGCTTGTGGATCTCGAATGCAAAGACTTAGATTCTGGTCAAGAGATCCTGGGCCGCTCGGTAACAATAGATCATTCGAGTGACTTGCATGTTAGCGACGACGTTTGGGCGAGATTGTACAACATCTTTGTTAAGAATTATAACCCGAACATTCTTAAACTAGAAGCTTACTATAAGTGGAAGTTTTTCATAAATAGTAGGTTTCCAAAAATAGAAACTTTTGAGAAATAGGAACTTTTCTCGAAAATCGTCACTGTCAATATAGTTGCTATATTAATAAACATACTTTATGTCAAGTTAGACATTAACTAATCAAACGTTATACCTCAAGGTTGATATCCAGATCACTTACTTGCTTTACTTTCCTTCTTGCGTGGAATACTTCAACTACTATTTAATGTGAGTTCATCTGCTCCCTTTTTATATATTTTTGGGCTGAGAATACATGCGCAACTTTTATAACTATTTTACACGTATCAACTATTAAACTGTGATATGTTGGGCTATGATCAGCAAGTCCCCAACCGACAAGTATAAACGATAACTTGTACGGGGCAAACTTGAAAGTCTAGTCTAAATATCAGTACCAACTAGTAAACTGTGATATGTTGGGCTATGCCCAGCAAGTCCCCAACCGACAAGTATAAACGATAACTTGTACGGGGTAAACTTGAAAGTCTAGTCTAAATATCAGTACCAACTGTTAAACTATGCTATACCCGGCTATGTCCGACTAAGTCCCTACAGTGATATTTTTAATTGCTGCGGCATTCTTAATTATTGGGGATAGGCCTATCGGGAGTAACGTCCCCGATACATTTAACTAAGTATTTGTATTACTTGATAATGAAATTAAACGACAAGGACAGAACAACTTGTCACGGGGCAAACAACGTTTAGTCTAAATATCACGCACTGGCATAACTTTTTGATCCTGCGGGAGATCAACTTGACTGGATCTGAGTGATCTACTTATGAAAACAAATCTTGTGGTCTAACACTATTAATGAAATCATTATTTATGACAAACCTATGAACTCACTCAACCTCGTGTTGACCTTTTTAAGCATGTTTATTCTCAGGTACTTAAGTATTGCTTCCGCTGTATATCTACTGCTTTGATGGTGATTGCTTGTTATGCTTGGAGTCTTCATTACATATCATATCAATTAAAGACATATTTATCTTCCGCTGCAAAACTCAACAAAATGTCTCATGTAGATTCGTTCTCGTTTATACAACTGTGATTTGATATAATTAGTCACAAATACCCCAGGCCCTATTTGGGGGTGTGATAGACGCCGTCCAACAGAACTGACGGGCCAGCTGTGATAAATTGAGTTATTAAGGGGTATTTTGGTATTTTCACTTGAGGGTCGGTTTATGAGCCACAAAACTGATCCATGGGCTATGTTATCCTCATTTCACCTCTTTTCACTCACACACTTGTATCTAGAGAGAGAGGAAGGGTTTAGAGAGAGAGAGAGAGAGAGAGAGAGAGAGAGAGCTTGATTTGGAGAAGAAGGAGTTGGATTCTCACCAAGGCTCGGTGAAATGTCCCGTTCTTATTGATTAAAAACGTTCCATATTAATTGATTTCGTTACGAGGTTTTGACCTCTATATGAGACGTTTTTCAAAGACTGCATTCATTTTAAAACAAACCATAACCTTTATTTCATCAATAAAGGTTTAAAAAGCTTTACGTAGATTATCAAATAATGATAATCTAAAATATCCTGTTTACACACGACCATTACATAATGGTTTACAATACAAATATGTTACAACAAAATAAGTTTCTTGAATGCAGTTTTTACACAATATCATACAAGCATGGACTCCAAATCTCGTCCTTATTTAAGTATGCGACAGCGAAAGCTCTTAATAATCACCTGAGAATAAACATGCTTAAAACGTCAACAAAAATGTTGGTGAGTTATAGGTTTAACCTATATATATCAAATCATAATAATAGACCACAAGATTTCATATTTCAATACACATCCCATACATAGAGATAAAAATCATTCATATGGTGAACACCTGGTAACCGACATTAACAAGATGTATATATAAGAATATCCCCATCATTCCGGGACACCCTTCGGATATGATATAAATTTCGAAGTACTAAAGCATCCGGTACTTTGGATGGGGTTTGTTAGGCCCAATAGATCTATCTTTAGGATTCGCGTCAATTAGGGTGTCTGTTCCCTAATTCTTAGATTACCAGACTTAATAAAAAGGGGCATATTCGATTTCGATAATTCAACCATAGAATGTAGTTTCACGTACTTGTGTCTATTTTGTAAATCATTTATAAAACCTGCATGTATTCTCATTCCAAAAATATTAGATTTTAAAAGTGGGACTATAACTCACTTTCACAGATTTTTACTTCGTCGGGAAGTAAGACTTGGCCACTGGTTGATTCACGAACCTATAACAATATATACATATATATCAAAGTATGTTCAAAATATATTTACAACACTTTTAATATATTTTGATGTTTTAAGTTTATTAAGTCAGTTTTCCTCGTTAGTAACCTACAACTAGTTGTCCACAGTAAGATGCACAGAAATAAATCGATAAATATTATCTTGAATCAATCCACGACCCAGTGTATACGTATCTCAGTATTGATCACAACTCAAACTATATATATTTTGGAATCAACCTCAACCCTGTATAGCTAACTCCAACATTCACATATAGAGTGTCTATGGTTGTTCCGAAATATATATAGATGTGTCGACATGATAGGTCGAAACATTGTATACGTGTCTATGGTATCTCAATATTACATAATATACAATACAAGTTGATTAAGTTATGGTTGGAATAGATTTGTTACCAATTTTCACGTAGCTAACATGAGAAAAATTATCCAATCTTGTTTTACCCATAACTTCTTCATTTTAAATCCGTTTTGAGTGAATCAAATTGCTATGGTTTCATATTGAACTCTATTTTATGAATCTAAACAGAAAAAGTATAGGTTTATAGTTTGAAAAATAAGTTACAAGTCGTTTTTGTAAAGGTAGTCATTTCAGTCGAAAGAACGACGTCTAGATGACCATTTTAGAAAACATACTTCCACTTTGAGTTTAACCATAATTTTTGGATATAGTTTCATGTTCATAATAAAAATCATTTTCCCAGAATAACAACTTTTAAATCAAAGTTTATCATAGTTTTTAATTAACTAACCCAAAACAGCCCGCGGTGTTACTACGACGGCGTAAATCCGGTTTTACGGTGTTTTTCGTGTTTCCAGGTTTTAAATCATTAAGTTAGCATATCATATAGATATAGAACATGTGTTTAGTTGATTTTAAAACTCAAGTTAGAAGGATTAACTTTTATTTGCGAACAAGTTTAGAATTAACTAAACTATGTTCCAGTGATTACAAGTTTAAACCTTCGAATAAGATAGCTTTATATGTATGAATCGAATGATGTTATGAATATAATTACTACCTCAAGTTCCTTGGATAAACCTACTGGAAATGAGAAAAATAGATCTAGCTTCAAAGGATCATTGGATGGCTTGAAAGTTCTTGAAGCAGAATCATGACACGAAAACAATTTCAAATAAGATTTCCACTCGAAATAAGATTGTTATAGTTATAGAAATTGAATTAAAGTTTGAATATGACTATTACATTGTATTAGAAAGATAACCTACTGTAAGTAATAAAGGTTTCTTGATCTTGGATGATTACTTGGAATGGATTTAGAAAACTTGGAAGTAAACTTGCAATCTTGGAAGTATTCTTGATTTTATGAAACTAGAACTTTTGGATTTTATGAAGAACACTTAGAACTTGAAGATAGAACTTGAGAGAGATCAATTAGATGAATAAAATCGAAGAATTAAAGTGTTTGTAGGTGTTTTTGGTCGTTGGTGTATGGATTTGATATAAAGGATATGTAGTTTTGTTTTCATGTAAATAAGTCATGAATGATTACTCATATTTTTGTAATTTTATGAGATATTTCATGCTAGTTGCCAAATGATGGTTCCTATATGTGTTAGGTGACTCACATGGGCTGCTAAGAGCTGATCATTGGAGTGTATATACCAATAGTACATACATCTAAAAGCTGTGTATTGTACGAGTACGAATACGGGTGCATACGAGTAGAATTGTTGATGAAACTGAACGAGGATGTAATTGTAAGAATTTTTGTTAAGTAGAAGTATTTTGATAATTGTATTGAAGTCTTTCAAAAGTGTATAAATACATATTAAAACACTACATGTATATACATTTTAACTGAGTCGTTAAGTCATCGTTAGTCGTTACATGTAAGTGTTGTTTTGAAACCTTTAGGTTAACGATCTTGTTAAATGTTGTTAACCCAATGTTTATAATATCAAATGAGATTTTAAATTATTATATTATCATGATATTATCATGTATGAATATCTCTTAATATGATATATATACATTAAATGTCTTTACAACGATAATCGTTACATATATGTCTCGTTTAAAAATCATTAAGTTAGTAGTCTTGTTTTTACATATGTAGTTCATTGTTAATATACTTAATGATATGTTTACTTATCATAGTATCATTTTAACTATATATATATCCATATATATGTCATCATATAGTTTTTACAAGTTTTAACGTTCGTGAATCACCGGTCAACTTGGGTGGTCAATTGTCTATATGAAACATATTTCAATTAATCAAATCTTAACAAGTTTGATTTCTTAACATGTTGAAAACATTTAATCATGTAAATATCAATCTCAATTAATATATATAAACACGGAAAAGTTCGGGTCACTACAGTACCTACCCGTTAAATAAATTTCGTCCCGAAATTTTAAGCTGTTGAAGGTGTTGACGAATCTTCTGGAAATAGATGCGGGTATTTCTTCTTCATCTGATCTTCACGCTCCCAGGTGAACTCGGGTCCTCTACGAGCATTCCATCGAACCTTAACAATCGGTATCTTGTTTTGTTTAAGTCTCTTAACCTCACGATCCATTATTTCGACGGGTTCTTCAATGAATTGAAGTTTTTCATTGATTTGGATTTCGTCCAACGGAATAGTGAGATCTTCTTTAGCAAAACATTTCTTCAAATTTGAGACGTGGAAAGTGTTATGTACAGCCCAGTTGGTAAGCTACTGGTCCGACACGATCTATAATCTTGAATGGTCCAATGTATCTTGGATTTAGTTTCCCCCGCTTACCAAATCGAACAACGCCTTTCCAAGGTGAAACCTTAAGCATGACCATTTCTCCAATTTCAAACTCTATATCTTTTCTTTTACTGTCCGCGTAGCTCTTTTGTCGACTATGGGCGGTTTTCAATCTTTGTTGAATTTGGATGATTTTCTCGGTAGTTTCTTGTATTATCTCCGGACCCGTAATCTGTCTATCCCCCACTTCACTCCAACAAATCTGAGACCTGCACTTTCTACCATAAAGTGCTTCAAACGGCGCCATCTCAATGCTTGAATGGTAGCTGTTGTTGTAGGAAAATTCTGCTAACAGTAGATGTCGATCCCAACTGTTTCCGAAATCAATAACACATGCTCGTAGCATGTCTTCAAGCGTTTGTATCATCCTTTCGCTCTGCCCATCAGTTTGTGGATGATAGGCAGTACTCATGTCTAGACGAGTTCCTAATGCTTGCTGTAATGTCTGCCAGAATCTTGAAATAAATCTGCCATCCCTATCAGAGATAATAGAGATTGGTATTCCATGTCTGGAGACGACTTCCTTCAAATACAGTCGTGCTAACTTCTCCATCTTGTCATCTCCTCTTATTGGCAGGAAGTGTGCTGATTTGGTGAGACGATCAACTATTACCCAAATAGTATCAAAACCACTTGCAGTCCTTGGCAATTTAGTGATGAAATCCATGGTAATGTTTTCCCATTTCCATTCTGGGATTTCGGGTTGTTGAAGTAGACCTGATGGTTTCTGATGCTCAGCTTTGACTTTAGAACACGTCAAACATTCTCCTACGTATTTAGCAACATCGGCTTTCATACCCGGCCACCAAAAATGTTTCTTAAGATCCTCGTACATCTTCCCCGTTCCAGGATGTATTGAGTATCTGGTTTTATGAGCTTCTCTAAGTACCATTTCTCTCATATCTCCAAATTTTGGTACCCAAATTCTTTCAGCCCTATACCGGGTTCCGTCTTTCCGAATATTAAGATGCTTCTCCGATCCTTTGGGTATTTCATCCTTTAAATTTCCCTCTTTTAAAACTCCTTGTTGCGCCTCCTTTATTTGAGTAGTAAGGTTAGTGTGAATCATTATATTGATAGATTTTACTCGAATGGGTTCTCTGTCCTTTCTGCTCAAGGCGTCGGCTACCACATTTGCCTTCCTCGGGTGGTAACGAATCTCAAAGTCGTAATCATTCAACAATTCAATCCACCTACGCTGCCTCATATTTAGTTGTTTCTGATTAAATATGTGTTGAAGACTTTTATGGTCAGTATATATAATACTTTTGACCCAATATAAGTAGTGCCTCCAAGTCTTTAATGCAAAAACAACCGTGCCTAATTCCAAATCATGCGTCGTATAATTTTGTTCGTGAATCTTCAATTGTCTAGACGCATAAGCAATCACCTTCATTCGTTGCATTAATACACAACCGAGACCTTGCTTTGATGCGTCACAATAAATCACAAAATCATCATTCCCTTCAGGCAATGACAATATAGGTGCCGTAGTTAGTTTTTTCTTCAATAACTGAAACGCTTTCTCTTGTTCATCATTCCATTCAAATTTCTTCCCTTTATGCGTTAATGCAGTCAAGGGTTTTGCTATTCTGGAAAAGTCTTGGATGAACCTTCTGTAGTAACCAGCTAGTCCTAAAAACTGGCGTATGTGTTTCGGAGTTTTCGGGGTTTCCCACTTTTCAACAGTTTCTATATTTGTCGGATCCACCTTAATACCTTCTTTGTTCACTATGTGACCGAGGAATTGAACTTCTTCCAACCAAAATGCACACTTTGAAAACTTAGCGTACAGTTTTTCTTTCCTCAATACTTCTAGCACTTTTCTCAAATGTTCTTCGTGCTCTTGATCATTCTTTGAGTAAATAAGTATGTCATCGATGAAAACAATGACAAACTTGTCAAGATATGGCCCACACACTCGGTTCATAAGGTCCATGAACGCAGCTGGTGCATTAGTTAAACCAAACGGCATGACCATAAACTCGTAATGACCGTAACGTGTTCTGAAAGCAGTCTTTGGAATATCATCTTCTTTCACCCGCATTTGATGATACCCGGAACGTAAGTCAATCTTTGAATAAATAGACGAGCCTTGTAGTTGATCAAATAAGTCGTCGATTCTCAGTAGTGGGTTGCGGTTCTTGATGGTAAGTTTGTTCAACTCTCGGTAGTCGATACACAACCTGAATGTACCATCTTTCTCTTGACAAACAAAACAGGAGCTCCCCACGGTGATGTGCTTGGTAGAATGAAACCACGCTCTAAAATTTCTTGTAATTCTCTTTGCAGTTCTTTCATCTCGCTGGGTGCGAGTCTGTAAGGAGCACGAGCTATTGGTGCAGCTCCTGGTACAAGATCTATTTGAAATTCAACGGATCGATGTGGGGGTAATCCCGGTAATTCTTTCGGAAATACATCGGGAAATTCTTTTGCAATGGGAACATCATTGATGCTCTTTTCTTCAGTTTGTACTTTCTCGACGTGTGCTAGAATAGCATATCAACCTTTTCTTATTAGTTTTTGTGCCTTCAAATTACTAATAAGATGTAGCTTCGTGTTGCCCTTTTCTCCGTACACCATTAAGGGTTCTACTTTTTCTCGTATAATGCGAATTACATTTTTATAACAAACAATCTCTGCTTTCACTTCTTTCAACCAGTCCATACCGATTATCACATCAAAACTCCCTAACTCTACTGGTATCAAATCAATCTTAAATGTTTCGCTAACCAGTTTAATTTCTCGATTCCGACATATATTATCTGCTGAAATTAATTTACCATTTGCTAATTCGAGTAAAAATTTACTATCCAAAGGCGTCAATGGACAACTTAATTTAGCACAAAAATCTCTACTCATATAGCTTCTATCCGCACCCGAATCAAATAAAACGTAAGCAGATTTATTGTCAATAAGAAACGTACCCGTAACAAGCTCCGAGTCTTCCTGTGCCTCTGCCGCATTAGTATTGAAAACTCTTCCGCGGCCTTGTCCATTCGTGTTCTCCTGGTTCGGGCAATTTCTAATAATGTGGCCCGGTTTTCCACATTTATAACAAACTACATTGGCATAACTTGCTCCGACACCACTTGCTCCACCATTACTCGTTCTGACACCATTTGTTCCTTTCGTTCTGTTAACCCCTGGTCCGTAGACCTCACACTTCGCCGCGCTATGACCATTTCTTTTACACTTGTTGCAAAATTTGGTGCAGAACCCCGAGTGATACTTTTCACACCTTTGGCATAGCTGCTTCTGATTGTTGTTGTTGTTGTTGCGGTTGTTATTGTTGTTGGGATGATTGTTGTAGTTGCTGTTGTTTTTGTTGTTGCTGTTGTTGGGCCGTTTGTTATAGTTGCGATTGATGTTGCGATTGTTGGGATAATTGTTGCGATTATTATTGTAATTGCTGTTGTTGTTGTTGTATTGGTGATTCTTATCACCGTTTTCCTCCCACTTTCTTTTGACTTGCTTCACATTAGCCTCTTCAGCCGTCTGTTCTTTAATTCTTTCCTCAATCTGGTTCACTAGTTTGTGAGCCATTCTACATGCCTGTTGTATGGATGCGGGCTCATGTGAACTTATATCTTCTTGGATTCTTTCCGGTAATCTTTTCACAAACGCATCGATCTTCTCTTCCTCATCTTCGAACGCTCCCGGACACAATAGGCACAATTCTGTGAATCGTCTTTCGTACGTGGTAATATCAAATCCTTGGGTTCGTAACCCTCTAAGTTCTGTCTTGAGCTTATTGACCTCGGTTCTGGGACGGTACTTCTCGTTCATCAAGTGCTTGAATGCTGACCACGGTAGTGCATACGCATCGTCTTGTCCCACTTGCTCTAGATAGGTATTCCACCATGTTAACGCAGAACCTGTGAAGGTATGCATAGCGTACTTCACTTTGTCCTCTTCAGTACACTTACTTATGGCAAACACCGATTCGACCTTCTCGGTCCACCGTTTCAATCCGATTGGTCCTTCGGTTCCATCAAATTCCAAAGGTTTGCAGGCAGTGAATTCTTTGTAGGTGCATCCTACACGATTTCCTGTACTGCTAGATCCAAGGTTATTGTTGGTATGTAGCGCAGCCTGTACTGCGGTTATGTTTGAAGCTAGAAAAGTACGGAATTCCTCTTCATTCATATTCACGGTGTGTCGAGTAGTCGGTGACATTTCCTTCAAAATAGTCAAATGGAACAAGTTAATCATACAGAATATTAAGAGTAGTTAATAGTATTTCGTAGCATAATATGAACTCATTTATAAAAGCTTTTTCTTCATATTAGCGTTTTATAAGTTTAAATTCGGGTAGTACCTACCCGTTAAGTTCATACTTAGTAGCTAATATACAATTCAACTACTACAATTCTATATGAAAAACTGATTATAATAATATTTCGCGTTCAAACTTTTATACAATATTTTACAAACTTACAATACCGCTTATTTTACATAAAGCATGAAATATAGCACACAATAACTTTGATACAAGATAGTTGTGAAGATAATTCTAGCTAGTACACAAGTCATTCAGCAAAGGCAATAAAGACACGTAATTCATACGTCCAGAAACAAGTCATGCATTCTGGTTTTACTAGGACTACTTCCCATCATTGGTCTTGTGGAACATAACCGTTATGGCCGTTGATAAGACAGCGTGTTGTAACGTCGTCAAAGGGACGAGGGTTACGTAATGACCAACAGTCTCGTAATAACCTAAAAACCTCATTTCTTACCCCAATTACCGACTCCGTCACTTGTGGGAACGTTTTGTTTAATAGTTGTAGCCCGATGTTCTTTTTCTCACTTTGGTGAGAAGCGAACATTACTAACCCGTAAGCATAGCATGCTTCTTTATGTTGCATGTTAGCCGCTTTTTCTAAATCATGAAGTCCTATATTCGGATACATTGAGTCAAAATAATTTCTTAACCCGTTGCGTAAAATAGCATTTGGGTTCTCCGCAATATATGCGTCAAAGTAAACACATCGTAACTTATGGGTTTCCCAATGTGATATCTCCCATCTTTCAAACGAAAGTCTCTTATAAACCAAGACATTCTTGGAACGTTCTTCGAATGTCTTACAAACTGATTTCGCCGTAAATATTTGTGCCGAAGAATTCTGACCGACTCTAGACAAGATTTCATCAATCATGTCTCCGGATAGGTCTCTTAAAATATTGGGTTGTCTATCCATTTTGTATTTTTATACTGTAAAATAGACAAGAGTTAGATTCATAAAAAAAATACTTATTAATACAAGCAATTTTTACATATATCATAAAGCATAAGCACACTATATTACATATATTACACCACACGAATACAACTATCTTATTCCGACTCGCTCGTTTCTTCTTCTTCGGTTTTGGTTCGTTTTGCCAAGTTTCTAGAGATATATGATGTTCCCCTAATACGAGCTGTCGTTTTCCACAACGGTTTAGAAAAACCTGGTGGTTTAGAGGTTCCCGGGTCATTGTTACAACTTAAGGGCTTCGGGGGTTGACGATACATATAAAGTTCATCGAGGTTGGAATTAGATTTCTCTATTTTTATGCCCTTTCCCTTATTATTTTCTTTTGTCTTTTTAAATTCAGTTGGGGTAATTTCTATAACATCATCGGAATTCTCGTCGGAATCCGATTCATCGGAGAATTGGTAATCCTCCCAATATTTTGCTTCCTTGGCGGAATCACCATTGACCATAATTAACCTTGGTCGGTTGGTTGAGGATTTTCTTTTACTTAACCGTTTTATTATTTCCCCCACCGGTTCTATTTTCTCCTCCTGTTCCTCCTCTTCCGGTTCTGATTCTTCTTCCGGTTCTGATTCTTCTTCCGGTTCTTCTTCGGGAACTTGTGAATCAGTCCAATATATATTCGACTCTTCGTTATTATTAGGTGAGTCAATGGGATTTGTGCTAGAGGTAGACATCTATCACACAATATCAAACATGTTAAGAGATTAGTATATCACATAATATATACATGTTAATAATATATAGTTTCCAACAAAAATGTTAAGCAATCATTTTTAAAGAAAACACGGTCGAAGTCCAAACTCACTAATGCATCCTAACAAACTCGATAAGACACACTAATGCAAATTTTCTGGTTCTCTAAGACCAACGCTCAGATACCAACTGAAATGTCCCGTTCTTATTGATTAAAAACGTTCCATATTAATTGATTTCGTTGCGAGGTTTTGACCTCTATATGAGACGTTTTTCAAAGACTGCATTCATTTTAAAACAAACCATAACCTTTATTTCATCAATAAAGGTTTAAAAAGCTTTACGTAGATTATCAAATAATGATAATCTAAAATATCCTGTTTACACACGATCATTACATAATGGTTTACAATACAAATATGTTACAACAAAATAAGTTTCTTGAATGCAGTTTTTACACAATATCATACAAGCATGGACTCCAAATCTTGTCCTTATTTAAGTATGCGACAGCGGAAGCTCTTAATAATCACCTGAGAATAAACATGCTTAAAACGTCAACAAAAATATTGGTGAGTTATAGGTTTAACCTATATATATCAAATCATAATAATAGACCACAAGATTTTATATTTCAATACACATTCCATACATAGAGATAAAAATCATTCATATGGTGAACACCTGGTAACCGACATTAACAAGATGTATATATAAGAATATCCCCATCATTCCGGGACACCCTTCGGATATGATATAAATTTCGAAGTACTAAAGCATCCGGTACTTTGGATGGGGTTTGTTAGGCCCAATAGATCTATCTTTAGGATTCGCGTCAATTAGGGTGTCTGTTCCCTAATTCTTAGATTACCAGACTTAATAAAAAGGGGCATATTCAATTTCGATAATTCAACCATAGAATGTAGTTTCACGTACTTGTGTCTATTTTGTAAATCATTTATAAAACCTGCATGTATTCTCATCCCAAAACTATTAGATTTTAAAAGTGGGACTATAACTCACTTTCACAGATTTTTACTTCGTCGGGAAGTAAGACTTGGACACTGGTTGATTCACGAACCTATAACAATATATACATATATATCAAAGTATGTTCAAAATATATTTACAACACTTTTAATATATTTTGATGTTTTAAGTTTATTAAGTCAGCTGTCCTCGTTAGTAACCTACAACTAGTTGTCCACAGTTAGATGCACAGAAATAAATCGATTAATATTATCTTGAATCAATCCACGACCCAGTGTATACGTATCTCAGTATTGATCACAACTCAAACTATATATATTTTGGAATCAACCTCAACCCTGTATAGCTAACTCCAACATTCACATATAGAGTGTCTATGGTTGTTCCGAAATATATATAGATGTGTCGACATGATAGGTCGAAACATTGTATACGTGTCTATAGTATCTCAAGATTACATAATATACAATACAAGTTGATTAAGTTATGGTTGGAATAGATTTGTTACCAATTTTCACATAGCTAAAATGAGAAAAATTATCCAATCTTGTTTTACCCATAACTTCTTCATTTTAAATCCGTTTTGAGTGAATCAAATTGCTATGGTTTCATATTGAACTCTATTTTATGAATCTAAACAGAAAAAGTATAGGTTTATAGTCGGAAAAATAAGTTACAAGTCGTTTTTGTAAAGGTAGTCATTTCAGTCGAAAGAACGACGTCTAGATGACCATTTTAGAAAACATACTTCCACTTTGAGTTTAACCATAATTTTTGGATATAGTTTCATGTTCATAATAAAAATCATTTTCCCAGAATAACAACTTTTAAATCAAAATTTATCTTAGTTTTTAATTAACTAACCCAAAACAGCCCGCGGTGTTACTACGACGGCGTAAATCCGGTTTTACGGTGTTTTTCGTGTTTCCAGGTTTTAAATCATTAAGTTAGCATATCATATAGATATAGAACATGTGTTTAGTTGATTTTAAAAGTCAAGTTAGAAGGATTAACTTTTATTTGCGAACAAGTTTAGAATTAACTAAACTATGTTCTAGTGATTACAAGTTTAAACCTTTGAATAAGATAGCTTTATATGTATGAATCGAATGATGTTATGAATATTATTACTAACTCAAGTTCCTTGGATAAACCTACTGGAAATGAGAAAAATAGATCTAGCTTCAAAGGATCCTTGGATGGCTTGAAAGTTCTTGAAGCAGAATCATGACACGAAAACAATTTCAAGTAAGATTTCCACTCGAAATAAGATTGTTATAGTTATAGAAATTGAATTAAAGTTTGTATATGACTATTACATTGTATTAGAAAGATAACCTACTGTAATTAACAAAGGTTTCTTGTTCTTGGATGATTACTTGGAATGAATTTAGAAAACTTGGAAGTAAACTTGCAATCTTGGAAGTATTCTTGATTTTATGAAACTAGAACTTTTGGAATTTATGAAGAACACTTAGAACTTGAAGATAGAACTTGAGAGAGATCAATTAGATGAATAAAATTGAAGAATTAAAGTGTTTGTAGGTGTTTTTGGTCGTTGGTGTATGGATTAGATATAAAGGATATGTAATTTTGTTTTCGTGTAAATAAGTCATGAATGATTACTCATATTTTTGTAATTTTATGAGATATTTCATGCTAGTTGCCAAATGATGATTCCCACATGTGTTAGGTGACTCACATGGGCTGCTAAGAGCTGATCATTGGAGTGTATATACCAATAGTACATACATCTAAAAGCTGTGTATTGTACGAGTACGAATACGGGTGCATACGAGTAGAATTGTTGATGAAACTGAACGAGGATGTAATTGTAAGAATTTTTGTTAAGTAGAAGTATTTTGATAAGTGTATTGAAGTCTTTCAAAAGTGTATAAATACATATTAAAACACTACATGTATATACATTTTAACTGAGTCGTTAAGTCATCGTTAATCGTTACATGTAAGTGTTGTTTTGAAACCTTTAGGTTAATGATCTTGTTAAATGTTGTTAACCCAATGTTTATAATATCAAATGAGATTTTAAATTATTATATTATCATGATATTATCATGTATGAATATCTCTTAATATGATATATATATACATTAAATGTCTTTACAACGATAATCGTTACATATATGTCTCGTTTAAAAATCATTAAGTTAGTAGTCTTGTTTTTACATATGTAGTTCATTGTTAATATACTTAATGATATGTTTACTTATCATAGTATCATTTTTACTATATATATATCCATATATATGTCATCATATAGTTTTTACAAGTTTTAACGTTCGTGAATCACCGGTCAACTTGGGTGGTCAATTGTCTATATGAAACATATTTCAATTAATCAAGTCTTAACAAGTTTGATTGCTTAACATGTTGGAAACATTTAATCATGTAAATATCAATCTCAATTAATATATATAAACATGGAAAAGTTCGGGTCACTACACTCGGGTTTTAAAGTTGTTCATCTCGCTCCTAGCTACGTTGTGGTAGTATTGGTAAGTTCAAAATCCGAATTTCTTTTGTTAGATTTGATGTTCTAGTTAGGGTTTGAGCTTGATTAGTTTTAAAACCCTTTTAGATGATGAAGTGGGTTTATGGTGACTAGTTATTCTTGTCACTTGGCGGGTTTTGGGTTGGTTGATGTTTTGGCCATGATTAGGCTTTGATAATGGGTTTAATCACTAGGTTTAGTGATTATGGAAGTGTTGGAACTCTTTTGGGAGTATTTGGTTGACTAATTTTGAAATGGGTCAAAATTAGGGTTTGGTGTCATTTTGGGCAAGACGAGTGTTTAACACTTGTGTTCGAGTTTAATTGGCGTATTAGGACCATTCTCACTCGTGTTAGTGATTATTGGTTGGTTTGAACACGGTTTGGTGCTTGGAAGTGCAATGGGTCGAAATTGCACTAAGTGTCGATTTGAGTTGGTTTGAAAATCCACTCTAAGTATGTTGTTTATATTGTGATAATGGAATAGGTTCTTTCCATTGGCGCGTTGCGGATTATTTCGGTTGCATTCGTCAAGGCGACAAGGTGAGTGTTAATATCCTATGTGCATATGTATGTGTAGGATGGGTGCGGGTCGGGTGAAGTGGTTCTCTGTTATAGAGCTCACTTCACATATAGGTGGATTTTGATGGACTTGTGTAATAGGTCCAATTGGCGAGGTGCACACTTTAGGTGTACTACTCAATACCAACCCTTCGCCATTGAGGTTGTATATTCCACATCACAAGCATATGTGATATCGTACACACAAAGTGTGCGTTTTGGTTGACCACCTTTGGCGAGGTGCACACTTTGTGTGTACGATATCACATATGCTTGTGATGTGGATTATACAACCCCAATGGCGAAGGGTTGGTATTGAGTTGTGTTTGGAGAAGTGGATCACGTGTGCATGCGGATTCACGATGACGCGTGTAGTTTCGGTCATCTTATTGGGAAAGTGAGTCTCGTGTAGTTCGGATTCATGATGACTCGTGTAGTTCGGTCATCTTATTGAGGTAGTGATCTCGTGTGGTTGCGGATTCACTAAGGCTCGTGTAGTTCGGCAAACCTCGATGTTGTTGTGGTATTGAAGATAGTAATCTGGTGTGGATGCGGATTTACTAAGGCTCGTGTAGTTCGGCCAATCTTCATGTTGGTAATTGGTAGTCGGTTTCGGTATTGGGTTAAGGGGTTAACCTTGGACGTTTGTATATTGTTTATATATTGTCGTATTGTTGTGTTGTAGCTAACCCTCTGGGTGTAGCTTATTGGTGTTGTTCACATCGTCGTTGGTGAACTTATACTTGTTGTTAGTATTAGCTTGATGCTTAGTGATCGTACGGTATGCTTAGCTTAGCTTGCCTTTATGCTTGGATGCTCCGGTATGCGTTATTTGGTTACTTATGTGGCGTGTCCATTTTACGCATATATATGTATGTTGTATATTCCCACTCACTAAGCATTAACTTACCCTCTCGTTGTTTACATTTTTTATAGATTGCATGGAGACGATGGCTCGGGTAAGCGTGGGGACTAGTGGACTTGCGTAGTTGCTTAGAAGACGTGCTTTTGGTTTTGATTAGGATTGGGTAGCGTATCCCCAATCACCATGCTTGGTCTTCGTTTTTGTGTTAAACTTATATGGTCGAAAACTCGTAATTTTGTACGAAAGTCGTAAAACGGCCGATGTGGGCCCGGTGTCTTAAAACTCGGTTTTATTGTGGAAAACTCTTAGTTTTAATTATTATAACATATTGTGAAAGTGTTTTGGTTTAAAAGTGTCGGGAAGCGGTTTTTTTCACCCGCGTAACTTTGACAAACTGATCAGGAACTTTTTGTACATTTGGACGCCGTCCAAAAGACTTGGACGCCGTCCTGGTCTTCACAAATGGATGCCGTCCAGATAACTGGACGCCGTCCAGATGAACTGTGTTACAAAATTTTTTTTATGGCACGTTTTCGGATGGATAACGGGTTGGGTCGTTACACTACGTGTAGCATAGTAGAGCAAACAATGCAAGCATGGTGTATAACAGTCATTCTAAGTACACGGCTATAAACTAGACCCACTAATATGCCCTACGGTTCGACACACTAATGTACCCTAGTTCCCTATAGCCAAAGCTCTGATACCAAATGTAATACCCCGTCAGAATCCACTAACGGCGTATTAACTCTAGTCACAATGCTTGGCTTGACTTCTATATAACAGCAATGTTCTACAGCGGAAGCAACTAATACCTAAGATAAAACATGCAAAACGGATCAACATAAAGTTGAGTGAATCTACAGATTTGAGTAAATAGTTCTCGTATGTTTCATAAAACAGTTTCCATAAATCGTTTGTCGAAAATCATTTCTCAAAAATCGTTTATCTGAATAAACCGCTAAGGTTTAATCTCAAAAGTTTGCATATAGCAAATGCTAAGTAATAAACTGTTTGTAAGATGTCAAGTTTCAACTGTGAGTGACATCAAAAAGTTCTTTTTGTTTCATCTGTTTGTAGACATTACCATGTCTAGTTCAAGTTTGTAAACATCATGTTTAAGTAACATTCATTGTAAGTTAGGCCACGAGATTTCTGAAAAGCTTCGTAATAATATACACTTATCATGAGCACTTGATTATAAAGCTTTAACCTTTGCGTGAGCCGAGCCACACGTCTTAGTTTACCCTATCTTGGCGATACACCGATCAAGTGTACGAGTAACAACAAAATAAGCACCAGTTTATATTGCGGTGAGGTTTGTCAAACCTAACGGTACCATCCCTATAAGTCGAGCTTACAAAGTAACTAATATAATCAAGCTAAGGGATTTTTGATCTAAACTCATACGTATATTCTTGGTAAGTTACTCGTGCCTAATATGTAATATAGTTGTAAAAACAGTTTAGAAAATAGTTTCAAAAGCAGCATGTATCTCATCCCAAAAATGTTGATGAAAAAGGGACTGTCGACTCACCTTAGCAAAAGCACTGAAATATCTTAGCAAATTGTACTGTAGTCGAACAATCACGACTGAACAACGCAACCCAAAAAAGTAAATTATCTTAAGTATACACTTATAGATCAAACTATGTCAACCCATAGTGTACGCAAAGTCCTAGTGCTCAGACTGACTCTACAAGCTAGTAAAAGTCAACTAATCCAAGCAAGTCAACAAAAGTCAACCAAAGTCAAACCAAAAGTCAACTCGATCAAAGTGGTCAACTAAAGTCAAACATCTCAGTAGGTCATGCGAACATGGTCAACAAGTCAAACCTAGGTCAAATATCGCTTTACAAGTCATAGTTAAGCAAATTGCACTTTTGCATCTTAAAGCATGCCTTCGAAAAACGTATATCATAAAAAGATTCAACCATAACTCATAGCACACAAATCATAAAATTATGAACAACTCCAAATCATAACTACACTTAAAATCAATTCCAAAAAGTCCAGCCAAAGCCTCATACGATATATAAAAGTCCAATATCAGAAAGGGTCTAATCACAGTTCATTACAGCAATTTCTGCCCGCGAGTCCGTTTTTAAACATTTCTCAAAAAATATAGAAAATAGATTTTGACAAACAGCCAATTGGAGTCATCTAAAAACAACTCAAAGTTTTAGTGATAAAATAATCAGAAACATTGCTTTAGCCAATTCGTACAGCTTAGCAAACGTTTACAGACCTATCAGTGTTTAATCATCAAATAGACACATCACTTAGACGAGCATATATCTCATGGCAAATCATGTCCTCGCAAGTTCGCATACAAATGAAATATGTCAAAGAACACTTAGACTAACATATTACAGAAGATCAAAGTCTCAATCAACTCTTAGTTTACTCTAACAATTTTTATGTAACTTTGAAAACGGATTCAGCTCACTTTAAAAACCAAATCTTCGTTTTGACATAACGGGAGCATTACATAAATTTTTGACGCAAATCTTAAGTCCAAATCGCATAAATTTTCATAAGGAATGCAATAGTACACTTTTTATAAACTAAAACACAAAGCCTGCAACTCAGAAAATTCGTATATCATGCAAACCCTAACGAAAACTTCGATTAAGCATATCTTGAGCATATGATAACGAAATCATGCAAAATCAAAGTCTAAAATTAATAAATTTTTGATATCTATCCATCTAAACATGTTACAAGATCAGTTCACATGTCAATTTAATCAGATCATCAAAATAAAAATTTGTTTTTCATGCAATCAACGTCAATCGAGCAATCAAACAATAAATTACAACACTAAACACCATTAATTGAGCACTAGACTTGATTACACTATGTAATTTCATAAAAATCTGAATTATAGAAATTAGGGTTACACGTTATACCTTAAAATCACAAATTGCTAGTACGTACGCGTATGGAACGATGATTGGAACAACGTTTATGCTTAAGCTTTCTTCAAATTTTGAGTTTTGGTGATGATGGTGGTGTGGGTTGATGTTGACGACAAGAAGGGAGGGAGAGGGAGCAAAAACAATCGGCCAAGAAAGAATGAGGGTTTAGGGAGGGTTGCTAGCTATTTAAATGTCGGGTTTGGGCCTAATTTAGTCATTAAAGATCCAATAAGCCACAAACTTAGTACATAAGGGTGTCCACTAAGGGGGTTCGGCCAAATGGCCTCTTAATGAGGTCTCGGGCTTGTTTTTGCATAACTACTCATGTGCGCGTGGTCCGTTTCGAGTTGCGTTAACCGTACCGAGTCTCCGGAAAGTTAACTAGTCGTTGAAACGAATTCACCGGGTTTAATTTACTAAATAAATAATAAATTAAATAAGTTCTTCGCAAAGTCAATAATTATTAAAAATAATTATTTTGTCGTTTTACTGAGTTCCGTAAACTGAAAACCTTTCTAGGCGATTAACTTAATCGTAACGTCTTCTAGGTATTTCGCTACCCGAAAT
Source organism: Rutidosis leptorrhynchoides (assembly GCF_046630445.1). Classification (NCBI taxonomy): domain Eukaryota; kingdom Viridiplantae; phylum Streptophyta; class Magnoliopsida; order Asterales; family Asteraceae; genus Rutidosis; species Rutidosis leptorrhynchoides. Next base: position 358,739,577 of record NC_092343.1, read on the forward strand.
AAGTTTATAAATTAATATAACATATTAATTCAAGTAATCCACTAGGATCAAGTATGCATTTAAATCAATCAAACACATAAATTTCTAAGTAATCACCATTAAATATTTAACGGATAAGTAGCGTTAGTAAACGGAAAAAGTCGGGTTGTTACATTAGGCTCAATAAGTTATTTTGGAACGACCTTTATGAAATGGCAATATGCAGACTTGGAACCGTTTTGTTGTCTTTATGGCTGACTTAGACTTGGCAGCTTGTGATAACTCTAAAGGGAAAGGATGAGAATTATTTCTCTAATCCTAGAGTCAACATACTCATAAAGGAATACATCCAAGTGCAGGTTAGTTTATGCATTCTTTTAACACTCCCCCTTAAGTTGAATAGTGAGGTTTCCAATATTCAACTTGCTAAGAACATCACTAAATAATCTCCCGTTGACTGACTTAGTGAGGATATCAGCTAGTTGGTCTTCTGATCTGATAGATGGGAGAGAAATGATTTCGTTGTCTAGCTTCTCCCGAATAAAATGTCGATCTATTTCCACATGTTTAGTACGATCATGTTGAACAGGATTTTCTGAGATGGCTATTTCTGCTTCATTGTCGCAAAAGATTTGAATGGCTTCATGTGGCAAGAAACCAATTTATGTCAATAATTTCTTGATCCATAGCGCTTCAACAACCCATTTTGCTATTCCCCTAAATTCAGACTCGCCACTTGAAAGAGATACAACTTTTTGTTTCTTACTTTTTCATGCCACCAGATTACCTCCAACAAGTGTGAAGAATCCGGATGTAGATTTTCTATCCCCTTTTTCTCCAGCTCAACTTACATCGGTATATATTTGAGTCTAGGTGTCCATGTCTTTTAAAAAAACTCCATGATCTGTTGTCTTCTTCAAGTATCTGATGATTCTCATGACAGCTTCCATATGGTGAACTTGTGGTTGATGCATGAATTGACTCACAACTCCAACTGCATGTGCTATGTCGGGTCGAGTGTGAGCAAGATAGATGAGTTTTCCCACCATCCTTTGGTATTGCCCTTTATCAGCAAGATCAGCTTCATCTTCTATATATAGCTTCTGGTTTAGAATCATTGGAGTACCAACTGGTTTGCAATCAATCATACATGTTTCTGCAAGAAAATCAAGAACACACTTCTTTTAACAGATAAATATTCCCTGTTGGGATCGTAATACCTCAATCCCCAAAAAATACTTAAGTCTGCCCAAATCTTTCATTTCAAATTCTTTAAATAAGCTCATTTTTAAGTTAGACATTTCCTCTTTATCATTTCCTGTTATTATCATATCATCAACATAAACGATTAAGCATGTAGTTAAATTTTCTTTCCATTTAAAAAAGAGAGTATGATCTGAGTTGCTTTGTTTAAAATCATATTTTTTTTTCATAAATAGTGTAAATCTCCCAAACCAAGCCTTTTTAAGTCGACAAACTTCCCTGTTTTTAAAGTTGTCGGTGAATCCAGGTGGTGCTTCCATATAGACTTCCTCTTTTAATTCGCCATGGAGAAAAGCATTCTTCACATTAAATTGATGAAGTGGCCAATCTTCGTTTGCAGCGATAGAGAAGAGAACTCTAATGGTATCAATCTTTGCAACTGGTGAGAAGGTTTCGGAGTAATCAATCCCGTATGTCTGAGTGTACCCCTTTGCAACCAGTCGAGCTTTGTATCTTTCAATAGTTCCATCTGGTTTATATTCTATCGTAAATACCCATCGACATCCCACTGGTTTCTTTCCTTGAAGCATGGCACATTTTTCTCACATGTTATTATCATTCAAAGCTTTTATTTCAACCTCCATTGCGTTTTTCCAGTTTTTTGATTTTAGAGCTTGTTCAACGGAGGTTGGAATATTTTCGGAGTAGATTGCGGAGTTAAATTTATGAGCTTATTTTTGACAGATTTTCCTGTGCTATATTAGCCACAAGATATCTGGATCTTTGAGCTTCTTTTTCTGGAGAGTATCTCTTTGGTGGTACTCCTCTGTTGGATCTTTGTGGTAGAACATATCTTTCTGTGGTTTCAGCAGAAGTGGAATAGTTGTCAAGTGGTATATCTTGAGTTTGACTGTTTTGTTCCTCTTGAACCTCATTACTCGAGGAGACTTCATTTGGTTCAATGTTAGGTGACTCGGGACAAGGATTTGGTGATTCGGGATTAGGATTTGGTGATTCGTGATTATGATTTGGTGATTCGGGATTAGGATTTGGTGTTGGTGTTTGAATGTTACCAGGTTTAAGTATCCAGGTTATCCAACTGAGAGTGTCATTATCCTCTTTCTCCCCCTCACTCGTGAGTTGGGTATCATAAAAATATTCGGTTTCGACAAAGTCACAGTTCATTGTAGTAAAGACATGACGTCTTTTTGGACTATAGCACCGATATCTTTTTTGGTTTATTTCATAGCCAACCATGACACATTTTTCCGCACAAGGATCAAGTTTGGTACGCTCGTGTTTTGAAATATGGACAAAGACCGAGCACCCAAATATTCGAGGTTCAATGCTAAATGAAGTCGGAAGGTTATGGAATTGGGAAAGGGTATCTTTAGGGGTTTTTGTGCCCAAAACTTTAGTAGGTAAACGGTTGATAAGATAGGTAGCGGAAGCAAGAGCTTCGGGCCAAAAACTCTTCAGAACTTTAGATTCAATTAATAAAGCTCTTGTCATTTCTAAGAGTAGTCAATTTTTTCGTTCGGCTACTCCATTTTGTTCGGGAGTGTGAGCGCAAGATGTTTGGTGAATAATCCCGTTTTCTTCGCAAAAATGTTTCATTGAAGTATTGACAAATTCACCCCCATTATCGGATCTCAAAATTTGTATATTTTTGTTAAATTGAGTTTTTATCATTTTATAAAAATGGGAAAACTTTTCAAACACTTCAGATTTGTGAGTCAAAAAATAAATCCAAGTTATGCGTGAATGGTCATCAATAAATATGACAAAATATCGGAAGTTTTTCCCCCCAATGACTGGTGCAGGACCCCATACATCCGAATGTATTAAAGCAAAAGGTACATCTTTTCTTGTATTACTAGGTTTAAAAGTACTTCGGTGGCTTTTAGCCAAAATGCAAGTTTCACAATTTAAAGTAACATTGGATGAAAAAAGACTTGGAAATAAAGCATGTAAGTATCCGGCAGATGGCTGACCCAACCTCCTATGCCATAACCAAGCTTCCTCGTAGGTGTTCCGTGAGCAAGCATCACGGTACCTTGTTGGGTTACTTCGACCACATAATACAACCCACCCCGTTCGGTACCACGTCCAATAATTTCCCCAGTCCTAATGTCTTGAAGGATACAAAAAAGTAGGGTGTAATAGAACAGGACAATTTAGTTTTTTTGTAACGTGACTAACGGATAATAGTTTATGAGACAGAGTTGGAATATATAAACAATTAGATAATTTCATAGTCGGAGTAATTTCAATATTTTCACCCCCTTTTACTTGTACAATACCCCCGTTAGCAGTTTGAATCTTATTTATTCGAGGTTTTGATTCAGAATAAAAGTCAGATTTTTTAAAACTCATGGTGTGGGTAGCACCACAATCAAAAATCCACTCGTTGCTTTTTACGTTATTCGAAATGGTATTAGCTTTTTCGATAAAAGAATTATTAGTTAACTGTTTTTCAAAAAAATTTTGGCCTGATTTAATTTTATCATAATTTTGGGTCAGGGCCTGAACATTCCCATTTAGCCCACCCTCTCTTTTCTGTTGGGCCAAATTGTTAAGCCCACTCTTTAATTGATTATAGGTGGCCTGAACATTCCCATTAAGCCCACCCTTTCTTTTCTGTTGGGCCAAATTGTTAAGCCTACTTCTCAATTGGTTATAGATTTCGGGTTCAGTTCCCAAATTAATCTCACCCTCTCTTTCTTTTTTCACGAACGTGGGTTCTGCCATTCCTGTATCCCTAATAAAATTAGGGTTTCTCATGCTTCTCTCCCTTTTTTCACTTTCTGGTGATTTCAATCGAAAAAAAGTATTTAATCATTCTTCTTCTTCGATTGTACGAAGACATTAAAATCTATTAGGGTTCTTCCCTTTTTTCAGATCGATGGTAATTAGAGTTTTCCCTTTTTATTCCAGTCGATTCTTTCAATTTAGGGTATGAGGCATTTTTCCTCACTATTTTGGCCGGATTATACTAATCAAGTATAATACCAGGGTCGAAATTCGGGCTTGAGGATTTTTTTCCTTACCCATTTGATCTGTTTATGCGAATTAAAAATAGAGAGTTTTTATTAGGGTTTGAGGTTTTTAATCTCAGCCCTGTACCTCTTGTTGATGCCCGAGTTGCAAAAGTGTGGCTTTTGAAAGTGTCGTTGCTGTTGGTTACCTTAATCTTAGCTCCGGCCGCCGTTGCCGTCATCTCCGCCGTATTCAACCTTTCACATTCTTGGTAGGCTATGAATTTATCGGATTTGATGGTGACCGGTACTGGACGACAGAGAGCATTCAGGTAAGTGTTTTTGATGACTCTTGACTGCTCGATTTTCATATTTTGACTAATTAAGCTACCGTCAAATTTAGACATGGCAGCTTGATTATCTGGTAAATGATTGAAGCTTATAATCGGTTAATTGCTTTGATTTCGGATCAGCAAACCGTAAGCTCTGATACCATGTTTTCAATATTATAAGTAATGATTTTGATCTTGTATTGAATATGAATAAATGTTTGATACAATTGAATTGAATGAATTACAAAAAAAAAAAAGCTAAGTGTTCTACTTATACAATCTTGAGCTAACAGCTACTTCTATATATGGTTAGGCTCCATAAGTTATTTTGGAACCACCTTTATGGAAATGGCAATATGCAGACTTGGAACCATTTTGTTGTCTTTATGGCTGACTTGGACTTGGCAGCTTGTGATAACTCTAAAGGGAAAGGATGAGAATTATTTCTCTGATCCTAGAATCAACATACTCAAAAAGGAATACATCCAAGTGCAGGTTAGTTTATGCATTCTTTTAACAAAACATACTTTTCCGGGTACTCACTTTTAGTTATGTTGTATGCTAAAGAGAGAGCAACTAATAAGCATGAAGAAAAGGTTAACTAAAGTTGTTTTAAATGTTAACTAAAGCTTTTTAATATGATTATCATTTTTACCATAACATGGAAATGCGTTTTAAAAATTGAAGTTGAAGATACTAGATTAAATGTAGCGTTATATTTGTGCTTATAAAATTGATAATTATGATGTATGCCTTTCTTATAATTGCAAGTGGCTAAAGTGAAGACATTATGTCCTCATATGGATAGTGGATATCCATCACATAAATATTCTTCACATTGTAGAGGAACACAATGCACAATGTGTTAGTACACGAGACTTTTTTTCCGATAATGTGCACGATCGATCTTTCTTTTTACCCTAAAGGAACACAAAATTTTAAAATTCGAAATATACTGTATTTTTACTCTAGGGTAGAGGAAAGACTGTCTACATCTAACCTCCCCCATACTCCACTTTGGTGGAATTGGGTATTGTTGTTGTTGTTGTTGTTGTTGTTGTTTCAGTGTACCTAAGTGAGGGTATTGGGGAAGAGGCGGAATGGATGCATAACAAGGAAGGTGTAGAGAACTGATGGTAAAAACTGGACGGGTTCAAAAGATGTTGCTGATCATAAATAATGTGAAAGACCTGTTCACTGTGGCAAGAACCGTTCAAGAAAGCCTGTCGAAGTACAAATTCTCTTTATCAGCTGTTGTTTAACATGTTTTTTTAAGAACATATAGCTTCATAACATCGTTCTCAAAGAGTATGTTAATTTCTTCACTACCAATTCTCATCTTCAGTTGTACTTAGCTTTTAGTTTTTACAATTTATATTTGTTAATTGTGGTTTAGTAGAGCAGTATTTGGTAACACAATCATTGTTTTAGTATAATAAGAGGTTGTCTTTAACAATTTTACTACACATTTTATATTCAATATAATAACTACCTTTTTATATTTTTTAGCCTAAACTCTGCAACGCAGGGGCTCAAATACCTATATATAATATTAGTATAGAATATAATTAATCAAAAAATATATGCATAATTAACTAAATTATTAAATTTAGTTGTGATTCAAACTCTTAGAAGGCATCGGTTTGTGAATGCAAATGTGTCGATACATTATATATCAATTAAATGTTCTCTCTGGTGGCAATATTGGCCACTATTACAAATGTTCCCTTGCTCATTAGCTGTGCTATTAAATCGTTAGCAACTTGTGTTAGGTGCTCATGAGAATCAAGGAGGATTGTGGGTGTTATTGGAAAATCAACTGGTACAATTCAGAAATCCTCGGCACGACACAAGTGGTTAGTGCCTTGATGCACCTTTTTATCTATCATAATCACTTAAGGAGCTATCATTTTTACTTTTTGCTCTTTCAATGCTATAATTAATGCTGTTATAGTGGATTAATTGCCAAAATTTTCTTACTTTTAAGGATTGGATATGTTGAGTTTTGTAGGTTGTGTCCTGAAAATGACTTGCATTTGTTGGGCTTGAGGGCTGTTAAGTAGTTCTTTTGGACTTTGACTGAAATTGACACTAGGTGAATCAATATGGTTCGTAATGAGTTTACTCAGAGTATTATTAATAGAAAGTGCAACAGAAAGTGATTGTATGATCATAAGTAATGGTTTGTGGGTTGGACATAATTGACATGTTAAAGTCAAAGGCGAGTCTTACCCAACATCTTTACTCCTAAACGTTTTTGAATCATGATATCTGCTATTGACCAACAACACTAACTGATATCATAACTCCGACTATAGCTAAATGTCCGATATGGAGTTATCAATTATCCATTTTTTATTAATCGTTTGAACTTTACTTATATTCCGACTTTTTGTAATAATTAATTTATATCTACAATTTTGTTCCACTTCTTGCTTTGTCTTGATTTATTTTTGCACACAACTTTTGTCGATTTAATTGATATGCTCACATTTAATATATCATATTTGTAATTTTTATTGCCGAATTTCGCAAAATTTGCGGGTCTTAAGCTAATACATTAATGAATTTTAATTTATAATTATTTAATATATTTTAAAACATTGTATAACACCTTAAAATTCTATAGTGATATATAACTAAAAATTAAAATGATGATGCAAAAATTGCATCCCAAAATGAACGTAGGAACAACAAATTATTAAAGCAAGGAACAATATAGAACTGCGTTGTGAATTTGGGAATTTTCCGGGTTTATGTTACTCAAATGAAAACGATTTTTTTTTTTTTTTGAAAAGCAAGAAAATATTTCATTAATAAAATGTAGTTACATGGCCCTATACATATCTATACAATGATGGAACGGAACTACAAAAAGTAGGCTAGAATATTTACGGGACCCAACAAAAACCAAAAAAACTAAAGAGGGAATAAGAACTTGAAAGAAACAAGCCGGACTAGAGAGGATACCAGTGACGATCAAGCGCCAACAAAGGCAACAACACTAGCCCGATTAATCAGACCCTCAGTAGAAGAAATGGAATCTGAGGGATACCCGAAGGTGTTGTTATAAGATTAGCCAATCCCGACACGTTGTGGAGAGCCTGCAACAAAGAAGGAAGGATTTATGAGCCATTGATGCCATTCGATTAATATCTTTTTACGTGTTCTTGTAGATATCCAGGAAAAACTTTGGGATTGTATTTCGGAGAGAATCGAGCCCGGAGACCACGTTTTTTTGGAGAAAACTTTCTGGTTCCTGTGTTTCCATATTATGTAGCAAGTTATCCATTTTGTTGCTTGCCAAAGTGAAGAACCAAAGTTGTTGGAAGCAAATGGTTGATCATTTATAATGGCATCGTTGAGGCTGGAGATAAGAGAGACATCTTGGGCCCACCAATCGAGAACAAGTTTCCATATGAGTGTTGCTTTGGGGCAAGCAATGAGAATATGATCTGTGGTTTCAATATCTGCTTCACATAGGGGGCATAAGGAGGAATCGAGATCAATGCCCCTTTTGTCTATTTCGAATCGGACTGGGATCTTTTTTTGAATGGCTCGCCAGATGAATGTGTAAACTTTTTGAGGGAGAAGTTTGTTACGCGGAATCGATAAAGTTAAAGCGTTACTTCCGAGCTTTAGAGAGTTGATCAGGCGTGACAAAGATTTGGTAGTGAAAATCCCTGTGGGGTCTAACTCGTATCTCCATGAATCTTGGACGTCTGATAAAGATACGGAAGATATGATGTTGTTTAATTCTAAGAGGTCATTTGTGGCCCGACCAGATGGGGGTCTTGTCCAGCACCAATTACCAACAGAAGATCCGTTGTAATGTATAATTCTTTCAGCGACTGTAGCATCTTTCTTGGTTTCAAGCATGTATAACCTGCGAAAAAGTGTGCTAAAACGTTCCGAGCCGAACCAAGTGTCATTCCAAAAATTGATGGATGTGCCATTCCCGAGACTTTTTGTAATGGATGAAGAAAATGAAGCTCCAGTGTTGTCAGCGATTTTTCCAGCTTTAATAATTTCCTTCCAAACCGTGCGGCCTGAAATGTTCCTGCAAGAAACGTTAGTATCCAACCCCCCGCCCCCCCCGTAAATACTGGTGATAATTTTTACCCATAGTGCGTGTTTTTCGTTTTTAAAGCGCCACCACCATTTACATAGTAGTGAGATGTTTTTACTAAAAAGTGAACCCACATTTAATCCCCCTTTATCATAAGGTAATAAAATTTGATCCCATTTTATCCAATTAATTTTATTTTCACTTGAAGACCCGCCCCAGAAGAATTTGCGTCTTTTAGATTCAAGGAGTTTAAGGATGGAGGAAGGTGCATGGAAGAGGGAGAAATAATATAGAGGAATGCTGCTTAGAATAGATTTAATGAGGGTAAGTCGTCCTCCGAAAGATATTGTTTTGGCAGTCCAGTCGGAAAGTCTTTTATCAAACTTTTCCATAATTGGTTGCCAAGAGGAAGGGTGGGATGAGGGAACACCAATGGGGAGTCCAAGGTATGTGAAGGGGAAGGTATCGGAGGAACAATTAATATAGTTGGCCATTTCTTCTACCTCATGGGGAGGAATACCGATACCGTAGAGTTTGCTTTTTTGAAAATTGACTTTGAGTCCAGAAATTTTTTCAAAGCATTTGAGGAGTTTGGAAATGTGTTTGGCATTTCTTTTACTCCATTCCCCGAAGAAGATTGTGTCATCGGCGTATTGAAGATGGGTGACGCAAATGTTGTCATCGCCAACATTGATTCCACGGAGGTGACCGCTAGATAAGGCCCGTTTAGTGAGTATGTTAAGGCCTTCAGCGACGATAATGAATAGGAAAGGCGAGATTGGGTCCCCTTGGCGTATACCTCTTTCGGGGGAGAATTCGGCCGTAGGGGATCCATTGATTAAGATGGAGATAGATGAAGAGGAAAGACATGCACGAATGAAACTGATCCATTTAGGACCAAATCCCATGTAATGCATGGTGTTAAATAGGAAATCCCATTCGATGCAGTCAAAAGCTTTTTCGAAATCCACTTTGAAGATCAAACCTTTGCGTTTTTTGCGTTTAAGTTCATCTATAATTTCATTAGCAATTAATACGCTATCTAAGATGTTACGGCCTTTAAGGAAAGCGGTTTGCTCCACCCCAATGACCTTGTGAATGACTTTGGCGAGGCGGTTGGATAAAATCTTGGTTAGAATTTTATAGTAGCTCCCTATTAGACAAATAGGGCGATATTCATTAAGACCGATTGGATTAGATTTTTTGGGTATTAAGGTGAAGAAAGACGCATTACAGCCTTTGGAAATTTCGGAATTGGACCAAAACCAGTTTAGTGCTGCGATAAGGTTGTGTTTTATGAGGTCCCAATATTTTTTAAAAAATTTCATGTTAAAACCGTCGGGACCTGGAGCTTTCGAGCTATCGCAGCCGTGGATAGCATCCCAGATTTCGTTTTCGAGGAATTCGGATTCTAGAAGTAGATTGTCTTGCGAGGAGATATAATCTAGGTGAGGTGCATTATCAAGAGGGCATTGGTTGTTTAGATTATTGGATTTAAAGAGATTTTTGTAATGAAGATAGGTTTCGTGTTTTATGATGTCAGGGTCTTCAATCCAAGTTCCGTTAATCGATAGCCCATGAAGATTGTTTTTGCTGTTGCGTTTTTTAATAAAGTTGTGAAAATATTTCGAGTTTTCGTCTCCTTCGAGGGCCCATTTAATTCTGGATTTTTGTTTTAACATGTTTGTTTTCTTCTTTTCTTTTTCGAGATGTGAGTGTTTATCCTCAAGCCATTTGTTTTTTTCGGATTCGGTTAACGGTCTAGATTCAGCTAGGGTTTCCCATTTGTTAATATTTGTTAAATGATCTAGGATCTGAGAATCAAGGTTATCGAGTTGTTCGCTATGTTTCTTAAGTTCAGATTTGACGTTTTTAAGCTTGTTACGAAAGATACAATCAGGGCGGGTTCCTCTTACAGGAATTGACCAAGCACGAGAGATGATCGAGTCAGCGTTTTTAAGGTCGAGCCAAGTGTTAAAGACACGAATAGGTTTGGGGCCGGAGTTAAATAATGTGTTCCTAAGGAGTATGGGACAGTGGTCCGAGAGATCACGATCGAGGGTTTTAGATGAGATGTTTGGCCAAATTTTCAGAATGTCGTCCGAAACGAGGAATCTATCTAATTTACTAAATTTCATTCTTTTAATGCAGATTCTGGTGAATTTTTTTCCGCCAAGTGGGATGTCTATTAGTCCAAAGTTGTTAATGAAATTATTAAAGTTAGTGGCCCATTGATGGTTAAATTCACAATTCATACGTTCGGAAGCTTTTCTGACTTCATTGAAGTCACCGAAAATGATAAAAGGGATAGTGAGAGAGCTTACAAGAGAGGATAGCTCAGACCAAAGTCTAAGCTTTTTGACTGAGGAGTGTGGGCCGTAGACATTTATGAAAGCAATCTTAGAATCATAACCCACCCAAAAACCGCAAATTGCAAGAAAGAATTCACCTTCAATAGCGTGGTCGAAGGTGAAAGAATTACAATCCCATATAGTGATGATCCCACCCGATGCACCAATCGAGTCTTTTTGAACAAATTTGAAGTCGGGGTTTCCCCAGAATGATTCAATGATGTTGTCTTGCGTTTGTTCACTTTTAGTTTCTTGAAGACCAAGTATTACCGGTTTTTCTTTGTTGCAGATTCGTTTTAGCCATGAGATTTTACCCATTTGCCCAAGTCCCCGAATGTTAAGAGATATCGTACACATTATGAATGATAATAAAAAAACGAAATAAGAGGAGTGAGATTACCGGGAGTTCCATTGGATACCGATGTTGTTTCCAAAATCCTTAGTGTCCAGGCTTTTGTCAGTTGAGGAACCCGATGGAATTTTATTGTGACATCGACCTGTGGAAGTGTCAGCAGCGCGATTGTGTCCAAAAGAGTTATCCTCGTTTAATGATGGTGTTTTGCTACGCTTCGATAGTTGTGAGAATCGTAATTTTTGGCCACTTCTTGCTAGGTGTTTCATGTAGAGCATGTTTGATCTAGGCCTGGTTTTCGGATTAGGGATAGGGGCATCGGTAGGTATGCGTGTCGAGGTGTTGTTTTTCAATATATCATCTTTAACACTTCTCTTAAATGGACGTTCTTTCTCTTTAGGGATTAGTTTGGGTTTAAAACCGGAGGAGAGTTTTTGTTTGGTTTTGGGTTTTTTCTTGGTGATGTTAATAAGGTCTTCAAGATTGAAAGGGTCAGAAGGTGCGTTATCGATGTTGGATTGAGGTGGGTCGGGCATAAGGTTTATAGGGGATATATGATAAGGTTGAGAAGGTGTTTGAGTGCCAATTGGATTGTCATCAGGATTAGGAGTGTCTCTGATTAATTCTTCCTGTTCGTCTGTATGCAAAGATGAGTTGACCGTTGGGCTTGGGCTAGTGGGAATAAGTGGTGGATTAATGGGCTGTGAAGATAAACCTGTATGATTAGGCCCATTTTATTGGTTTACGGCAGTTTGGGGTATAGAAGCTTCTGAATTAGTTTGTTGGGCTGTAGGGGAAATGGGTAGGGGTGAGGAGGGTTCAGAGTTCGATGCTTCTGAGTTGTCATCATTGGAATTATACCCGATATCAAGCTTGGAAGTCACGTGAGATGAGCCGTTGTGATATTTATTACCCTCATTATTATTGAAACTATTGGTTTCCATACGTTTGGTGGACTGAGAATTCGAGGGGTTAACCGGTGTAGTATTGACGGAATTATGATCGGGAATGTTGCCGGAGATAAAAGTGTCCTGTACTTTTTGTGGATTACGGTTAGTTGGATTATCATCATTTAGGTCATCTTCGTCCATATAGGATTCCTCATCCGAAACCGGGTCATCGTTGTCCGTTTCATTACAAGAAGTAAGATCATAAGCTGAGTTTTCATGACAATTAAACATGGAAAAATTCAGGAGTTCCTTGACATATATGACCGTTTGCTTCGACTCATCATGACAGATTAAAGCTCGTGAATCAATAGGCTTAAAATCATTCGTTTTAATAATAACCGAGCCATGTGATAGATCCTGATTATCCTCATTAGTAATAGAACAATTAAAAGTTTCGATAACATGGCCCCAATTGCTAGCAATATCATGAAAGGTGGATTCCATCCAGCATGTAATCGGTACACCCAGAATATCGATGTAAGCAAGACGGCCAGAAGTGGAATACTCTTCAGGGTCCCATGGATTGATATCCTCGAGCCAATTCCATAGTGGGTGATTTTGATTGTTAAGCATTTCAAGGGCAATACGTTTATCATCATAAACAAGCATGATATCGTGTCCACCTAGATACTTAATCTTGAAACCATCTAAGTTTTCACTTTGACATATTTCGTGAAAGTATTCAAGGAATTCGAGATCCTTTACCTTACCAATAACCGCATGACCAAGCAAATCAATTAGGGATTCATTAGATGTTACCTTAATCGTAGGAGTGTTTGCATCAGATTGTTTCTTGTTCGTAAAGGCATCCATGAAGCTGCGGCCATCCACCTTGCTGGACATATTATTTTTGGGGAAATCAGACATGTTAGGTTTGGGAGGAGGCTGTTGAGACGGTTTAGAGTTATCATTAGGTTTCTTGTCCTAAGCTTTATGGACCTTGAGCATCAAATCCCCAGCAACAACTAAACTTAATCTTCTGGCCAGAGATTCTTTGTGATAATCAGGCACGTCTAAAAATCTAACGAAACCGAACCTTTTTCCATTTTTTAGGGTTTTTTTTGGAATGTAGACCTCATGGATGTTCCCATACTTTTTGAAGGTTGCCCATAAATCAGCAGATGTCCATTGTTCAGGGAAATTATAAAATAGATAGGATGTGATACGGTTTTTGTCGATAGGTTTTAGGGGTGTGGATGTATTGGGTTTGTGATTTCCGAATTGCCTGACAAGATTAATAGATGCTTCTCTTTGTTTGAACTGGTTGTAGATGAGATTAGATGAAGAGTTAAGATTGGTGTTCTTAGGGTTAGGGTTAATGGTGTCGGTTTTGGTGTTGGATGAGGAAGGTTTTTTTCGGTTTCCTTGTTCAACTTTAACCCAGATTCCTTCGTTGATAGGTTGGTATTGGATGTGGTTGGAGGAAAAACCAGGTTTGTTGTAACGGCGGTTGGGTTGTGGTGGGGTGAAAGGAGATGTAGGAATATGATACATGATGAAGAGAACCAAAAAGGAAAATGCAAATAGAGAAATACAGAATCGTAAAAGAAAGCGAGTGCGGTAAACAATCAGAAATCGGTACCGGAGATAAGATCCGGCGAAGTTGTGAGGAAGATGAAGGGTTCAGTAGGAGAGAGCATGAAAACGATTACATACGAACCAAAAAAAAAACTCGATTGACTTTAATAATAAAACGAAAACTAGAAATCTTGTAAAACAGAAACAAATATAAGACACTAAACGGGAAATCATGTATCAAAGATGAAAGAGACCGAACGAATATAACACACCGATAAACGAACAAGCTGTCATGCTCGCATGAACTTAGTAACCCTCTCCAGTTCAGAACCAGCAACAATCTTTTTTTTTGCACTTAGCTTTAAGATCAATGGACTAATGAGCTTGGATTGTAATTTGTAAGACACATATTGTGACTAATTAACAAATGTATTGAAATGTAGAGCTTCTTCTAAGTAAGGCACATCTTTATCTTCCAAACATATATATGCTTCAATGCCATTACCTCCCACACCATCGATCAAATACGCTAAATTTTTTGCGTGAATACTTCCACAGTTTACCCAAACCGGCTTTCCAAATCCAAAGTCCGTTTTATAAAAAGGGAACTTACACCAGCTAGTAAACGTGATCACATTTTTTGTGGGAGGAATCGTCGCTAAATATTGGAAGGTATTAAGAACCATTTTTTGTCCTTCTTCGTTATCATGTCGTAACTTTGAGTAGTAATCTTTACCATTATTGACAGAATTTTTCAAAATATCCCCAAGTTCTTCAACAGTATCAACACCGCTATCGCATTCTGTTACTAATAACCCCCAAATATTCCCAAACGAATCGCTTGGTATTAAAGATGAGGTTTTCCCCCTCAAGTTTATCGGCTGAAGAAAAACAGAATCTCGTGGATGCTCGTTTATTCTTCGATCGATGGTAATAAAAGCATTCCATATGATTGCTGACACCACTTGTACCTTTGAGAACCGCAAAGTACTACCATTTTTTTGATCCCGCATCATCTTTTCTTTTAAGTTTAATATCTCATTTTCGGTAAACGAAAGTTTCTTTGTGATGTGATTGATCGTTAGATTATCATAATCAGTTTTTGACCTCGGAAATCCTTGAAGAAACGGATCTAGCCCACGACTAGGAAACAATAAAGATGAATTGAAACCCGACCCAATAATATGTTCAACTTCATATTCTTCTTCTCGGCTTATATTAGCCCATTCGTTTAGAAACGTACATAAAGTTGATGCATCGGCAATCCGATGTGAAATGCTTACACCAAGTGCTATACCGCCGCATTCAAACGCGGTTACTTGAACCGCAAGCAACGAGTCAGTGACTTGATCAACTTCACCAATTTCTAATGGCATCAAATCATTGACTAATCTTAAATTCGCTTCAGAACCAAGCATGTCTTCAAGTTTCATGTTGACTTTCGCTTGTGTAAAGTCAACGCCTAGGTCGTTGCAGTCAACGGTATGGGTTGCTGCAACGTACCTACCGGCAAGAACAGAATACCGCGGTAAGATTTTTTCAAGCGATTTTTCGAGCTTAGAAATAAACTTTGAGTTGTGATTATGATTCACAGAGAAAAACAGGACAACACGTACATTCATGGCTGGAGCTAATTCATCCATGAAGCCGATTTTGTAGTGACGAAGGGTCACCGGAGTTGGAGTAGCTGGTTTTATGAGTTTTTTCGATTGTTTGGTTACTATATGCATTGCCATATTGCAGATCTTTCAAGCTAAATTGATAAGTTTCGCTCTTAGAGAGAGTTGAAAGGCTGATAATTTTTTTATATGACTGTTGATTTTTAGTTAATAATACAAGATGGGTATCTTATATGATCATGAAGTGGAATAATTTGCTATACAACGAGACAGATCCTGATTAATCGGGGTTATAGAATAGGATTTAGTTATTTATAAAAATATTTGATAATAATTAATAGATTAATGCCTATGATTAGTAGTATAATTAATTTTTTAATAATAAACTATTCAACAACGTATCAATGACATATATATTTAACAAAAAGTCAACGACGTAGTTAGCTATAGAAGAGATGAGGACTATAAAAAAATCAGTAACATTCAAAAAATCTGAGAAACATGTTTAAGGTGAGTACGAACAAATGTTTTATCTCATATATCAGATAATTCTATTACTTATACCCATGGTTGCAAAAATCGGAAAAATCGCCGAGAACTCGGCGAAAACTCGGAAACTCAATCCTGGCGAGAACTCGTTCTGTGAATCTGCTAAAAATCGGTCAACGATCGATTTTTCGGAAAAATCGGTCAACTTCTCGGTCAACTTCTCAGAAAAATCGGTCAAATCTAGGAAATTATCTGAAAAGTCTAATATTTATACATACATTTATTCAAAAATTATATGTTTTATATTAAAAGTCAACGAAAGTCAACCACCGAGTTCTCCCGGGTTCTCCTCGAGTTCTCCGAGAACTCCTAAAAATTGTCCCGCCGAGAACTTTCATGTGACGACCCGGAAATTTTCGACCAAATTTAAACTTAATCTTTATATGATTTCGATACGATAAGCAAAATATGTAATGTTGAGTCTAGAAAATTTTGAAAATATGTTTATATATTCAATTAACCTTTGACTATTCCCGACGATTCAAGAACCTGTAATCATAAATAGAAGTGTATATATAAATATTATACATGTAAATAATTATATATTATAAATTAATTATATTAAAGAACTATTATGTAATTATGACATAAAACTTAAACTTGATATTTAAAACTATTTATTTAAATATAGAAAGTAGAGTGAATATACATAATTTATCAATGTTAAAAAAGTAATAAATGTTATACTCTGTGATTACTTGATTCAATATATATAATTAATATATTTATCTACTTGATAATTAAAACACAATTATATATATATATATATATATATATATATATATATATATATATATATATATATATATATATATATATATATATATATTAGTTGAAACATATATGTATATCTGATTTTCATACATAATTATTAATTGTATGTAAATTGTAATATATTAAAATGTATAAATATTAAATATGTGTTGTCATATAATATATATTATATAATTGGTAAATATCACATAATTAATAATATGTAGGGTTAATATATTAAATGTAATTACAAGTTAGAAATATAGTTGTCATGTTAATATTATTATTACTTTCATTAGTATTATCAATATTAATATTAATGTTAAAATCAGTAATATTAATAGTAATATTTTCAATACATAACATATAGATATGAAAATTTGATATATAAGTTGTTATAGTATTATTATTACTAATATTATTATTATCAGTAATAATATTAGTATTATTATAATAAATATTATTATTATTATTAACTTTATTATCATTATTATTATTATTATTATTATTATTATTATTATTATTATTATTATTATTATTATTATTATTATTATTATTATTATTATTATTATTATTATTATTATTATTATTATTAATATTATCATTATCATATTAGAATTATTACCATTATTCTTAAAAATTAGTATTTTTATTTCTACCATCAATATTATTGATATTATCATTATTAATTGTATTATTTTTATTATTAGTATTATTTGATATTATTATTATTATTATTAATTAAATTATTATTATTAGTATTTTTATTATTATTGATAATATTAACAATATTATTATTAATATATTAATTATTAATATAAATGATAGAACATAATATAAATACAGATTATTACGCGTGATTCTTTTTACATCACTATCAGATATATATATATATATTTTTTTCTTTTCTTCTTTATATCCGATGTACTGCTCCACTCGTGAATTTCTGTCACCACAATCACACTATGAAACAACAATTGATCAATTATATATGATACAACATCCTTCAGTTACTGAGATAAATTATCTACCCACCGCAATTCGAAAGGAAACAGAGAATGGAAACAGAAACCCAGTCCGCTAGCTCTGTTCTTCACATTTTCATCAAAACCTCGAATTTGAATTTAAATTCAAAAAGTATTAATGCATTTCTGTTAGTAATCCCATATGAAAACTATCTGCAAAAGTTCAAATCCCAATTTTATTTATCGAGTAAGAATTTTAGAGTCAAAGTTCATATTCTAAAAAGTCAACCGAAGTGTTCATCATAAAATTAGGGTTCGTTTTGATGTTTTAATTTAAATTGAATGTCTAGAAAGTTTCTAATGATGTTTTAAAACCTTTTTCATGAAGGAATGTTGGGCTATAACGGCCTCTAAGTTCGAAGTCGATTTCAAGTCAAGCTTCTTCTTCAGCGAGTTAAAATTTTAATTTTTATTCTGTTTTGATCAACTTAAACTATCTGTAATTATTCTGTTTATGTTGTAAATCCTAAAAACTACTTAGTAAACCTTCTAATTATTGGGTTCGATCTCTGGTTGATTTAATTTGTGAAAGGGAAGAAGAGATAGAGTAAACAGAATGGAACGGGTTATATAGTTTGGGTTTTTAAATTATTACAGAAAAGAAATTAAGGAGTAATGGTTTTTGAGTGTTTCGGGTTTACGAGAGGTCACGGGTTCGAGCCCTGTTCGTGGCACTCTTTTTACTAAAAGTCTTGGAAGGTAGTTTTTATTACCATTTTTTATTATTATTATTATTATTATTATTATTATTATTATTATTATTATTATTATTATTATTATTATTATTATTATTATTATTATTATTATTATCATTATTATTATTATTATGATGGTGATTATTATTGTTAAATTTGTTATTATTACTAATACTATTATCATTACTTAATATTATTGTTATTATTATTATTATTGATATTAACATATGTATTATTATTATTATTATTATTATTATTATTATAATCATTATTATTATTTTTATCATTATTATGAACACAATACAAATTACCATCTTAAATATTATTATAAGTATCAGAATTGTTATTATTATTATTATTATCATAATATTGAGTATTATATCTAATATTATTATCATTAGTATTACTCATGATATTATTATTAATTCTTATAACTTTAATATTAATAACATTATGATGAAAAGGTTTATTATTATTATCATTATAAAAATAATACAAATTTTTATCATCTTCGTAAATATTAGTATTAGTATCTTTTTGTGAATAATAGAACTGTTAATATTAACATAAGTATTATTATTTGTATTATCACGTGTATTATTATTATGTTATTACTAAAATCAGTATTATAACTATCATTAACAGTAAAATTAATATTTTCACAGGTATTATTGTTAATATCACTATTATTACCATTAATAGAGTTATTATTAACATTATTACCTTTATTAGTAATATTAAGTATTAACATTTTCATTATTTTTGTCATTACTAAAATTATGATAGTATTAATATTATTACTATTTTTGACAAACAAATAATATATATATATATATATATATATATATATATATATATATATATATATATATATATATATATATATATATATATATAATACATAAAACATAACAAAAATTAATATCTTTATATACAAAATGAATATATGAAACATATATATATATATACACTATTAATATAAAAAGGATATAACAAATCAATTTATATATATATTTGTTCGATTACAATTATGTATATTAATAAATATACAAATGATATAGGTTCGTGAATCCGAGGCCAACCCTGCATTGTTCAATATCGTCATATGTATTTTTACTACAAAATACAGTATTGTGAGTTTCATTTGCTCCCTTTTTAAATGCTTTTGCAATATATATTTTTGGGCTGAAAATACATGCGCTGCTTTTATAAATGTTTGACGAAATAGACACAAGTACTTAAAACTACATTGTATGGTTGGATTACTATACCGAATATCGCCCCTTCAAGTCTGGTAACCTAAGAATTAGGGAAATGGCCCCTAATTGACGCGAATCCTAAAGATAGATCTATGGGCCTAACAAACCATATTCTGGAATTTGGAATGCTTTAGTACTTCGATTTAAATGGTGATTGCGATTGCCAATATTTATGGCATACTTGCGAGTATGCGGGGTATATTCTATATGCATTATGTTAATGTTGGTTACCAGGTGTTCATCATATGAATGGATTTTATACACTTACGAGTGTAATGATATTTATGAAAAATGAGGATCTTGTGATCTATTAAAATTATGGAAATGATTGATTATGATAAACTAATGAACTCACCAACCTTTTGGTTGACACTTTAAAGCATGTTTATTCTCAGGTATGAAAGAAATCTTCCGCTGTGCATTTGCTCATTTTAGAGATATTACTTGGAGTCATTCATGACATATTTCAAAAGACGTTGCATTCGAGTCATTGAGTTCATCAAGATTATTATTAAGTCAATTATAGTTGGATATATTAAGAAATGGTATGCATGCCGTCAACTTTCGATGTAATGAAAGTTTGTCTTTTAAAAACGAATGCAATGTTTATAAAATGTATCATATAGAGGTCAAGTACCTCGCGATGTAACCAAATGTAATGTATTCATCCAGATGGATTAGGATGGGTCGCTTCAGTTGGTATCAGAGCGGTGGTCTTAGCGAACCAGGTCTTGCATTAGTGTGTTTAACTGATAGTTGTTTAGACGGAGTAGTGGGTCTGGACTTCGACCGTGTCTGCATGTCAAAAGTTTTGCTTATCATTTCGTGTCGAACATTATTTGCTTATCATCCATAAAGTCTAGTGATGTTTCGCGAGGTGTATATAAAATAGCTTATATTTTTACAGGAAATACTATTAAATACGATACAATTTTACACAAGATATTTATTTATTTAGAGAACGGATATACTTAAACCTTGCTACAACACTTATAGACAGTGTACCTAATCGTACAGTAGTGTAGTTTTTAGTAAGTCCGGTTCGTTCCACAGGGAATCTTTTTAAACAAAGCTTAACGCTATATTAGTTTACTTTTATAAAAATACAAATATATATATAAGTAATATTATTATTATAAAGGGGGGTTTGTACCGTTTAATGACCGGTTTGTCGATTTTAAAACTTTAGTCGCAGTTAAAACCAAATGTAAAATATTAAAAATAAATACAAGATTTAAATTAAAGCGTAAAGTAAATAACGATAATGAAATTGCAAATAATAAAAATGCGATAAAATAAACTTGCGATAATTAAAAAGTACGATAATTAAAAGTGCAATTAGCTACAATAATAATAAAAATGTGATAATTAGAAGTGTAATTAAATATAAAATAAAGGAAATTAAATATGAAATAAAAGAATTATGCTTATTTAAACTTCCGTAATCATGATGTTTGACGTGTTGATTTTAGTTTTATACCCATGGGTTAATTGTCCTTTGTCCTGGATTATTTAATATGTCCGTCTGGTTTTTGTCCATAACAGTCCATCAGTCATAAATATAAAGTGCGAGTGTCCTCGTCAAATTATTCTTATACCCGAAGTTAAATATTCCAACTAATTGGGGACTTAAACTGTAACAAGATTTTAATACTTTGTTTAATAATTACACCAGGATGTCGACTTAGTGTAACCCAAGGTTTTAATATTTTGTTATCAATTATACCAAGTGTCCTTGTACATAATTTCACCCCTGTTTTAATTATTCTAGTGGCTATTAATCCATTCCCGTGTCCGGTTAAATGAACGATTATTCGTACATATAAATACCCCGCCCATCGTGTCCGATCGAGTGTATATGGTAATTTATAGGGACGCCCAATTGTAAATCTTTATATTAACATTAACAAACTATCATTTAGTTAAACAAATATAAAGCCCATTAATAGCCCATAGTCTAATTTCCACAAGTGTTGTTCTTTTGTCCAAACCCCAATTATGGTACAAAGCCCAATTACCCAATTTTAGTAATTAGCCCAACATCATGATTACTTCGTTTTAAATAAGCATAATAATAACTTAGCTACGAGACATTAAATTAAAAAGGTTGAACATAACTTACAATGATTAAAAATAGCGTAGTGTTACACGGACAGAATTTCGACTTACACCCTTACAACATTCGCTAACATAACCTTATTATTAGAATTATAATTAAAATTAAAATTAAAATATAAATTATAAATATAAATATATCGTATGAATGGAGAAAAGAGAAAGATAGATTGATTTGTGGTGCACCAAAGCTCGATTTTTATAGGCATGTGGGCTGGAACTGGGGCTCATGCGATCGCATGGATTTATGCCTTCCAGGCCATGCGATCGCATGGCCAGCTGGAGAGGCTCATATTTGGTTGTTTTCTTCTGCCGACGGTTTTATAAATAATATAATATATTAAATAATTATAAGAATTATTTAAATATTATATTATATTTATGTGCATAGTTGACTTGTAATTTTTAGTCCGTTGCGTCGAGCGTTGAGAGTTGACTCTGGTCCCGGTTCCGGATTTTCGAACGTACTTGCGTACAATTTAATATCTTGTACTTTATGTTTTGAATCTTGTACTCTTGTAATTTTGAGACGTTTCTTATCAATAATTTGAACCTCATTGATTGTATTTTGTACTTTTGAGCTTTTTGGTCGTTTGCGTCTTCAATTCGTCGAATCTGTCTTTTGTCTTCACCTTTTATTATTTAAACGAATATCACTTGTAAATAGAACAATTGCAACTAAAAGCTTGTCTTTCTTGAGGAATAATGCTATGAAATATATGTTCGTTTTTAGCATTATCAAATATTCCTACACTTAAGCGTTGCTTGTCCTCAAGCAATATCGTCTTGAAATACTAGAATCACTTCTTTATTCTTCACACTTTGTACATCAGTGATTTCTATAAGGCGGTATAAACAATTGTAGTAACGATAGAACCATGGTTAAAGGTGGGTGTGTCATCCACAGTTGCCTCGGGTTTAGGTCAACGACACTTGCAATCAAATAGCCGATTTACTTTCGGTTTCCAAAGCAAAGTGCACATTTGAAAGGCGGTTTACAGTCCCACATGACTATGAAAATGTAGATCCTTAAGAAAATTGGATCTTTATGAAAATATTTGATCTTTTGAAAATTCAATCTAGCTTTTACCCTAGATAAGTTTTCCGGAATAACCCTTCACCGGTGTTTGCAAAATATTTTTGTGGGTTTGGTGGGTTTCAGATTTGAAAATTTTAGCTCAAAACTTGCGGTTTTGTGTCACCCACTTGCTAACCTTGTATTTGGAAAGCGACACGTCCAGTTTACTTGTCCCGTATATTACCTTTCGATAAACTACCGTCCGGTTGTAAAGGAAAGCGTTGAACAAGCAACTGTTAAGGCAATGTCCCCTGACATGCTTTTAATTATGGTCTATAACGTGTCAGACGCAATTACTATCCTTGGTAGGAGCAATAGTAAACTCACCCTTATAATTTTTCGGTCTGGCACAAGGTCCTGTCTTTGACCATGCTATGCAACCACCGTTCTTACGGTTGACACCCGATTTTGTTCAGGTGACCTAATGAATTCCAGGTGAATTCCTAGGATTTTACGTTCAATGGTAATGAACGCATTGAAAATAGGGTTTTCAGAAAACAAATCGGTTTGTAATTTTGATCAAAATATTTTCTCGTTCAAGCTCGAGTTTAGATATCATTGAATTCCATGAGTTTGAATTCTCAATCTTTAAGGTCAATCTCTAGGATTGAGTAATATCAGGCTTAAAAGCTGATTTTTAATCTTTAAGGAGATTATCCTTTCTGGGGATCTGATTTGTTAGTCTTATCCAGCTAATTTGCACGGTGCCCCCCATTTTACGAGATAAATCCTTCTCATGGTTAGGATAAATCTGACCACTTGGCGACCCTGTTTAATGCTGAGGTCCGTGGATTTCCTGCTGATTTTAGTGATGACTTTTCTAGGTTTTTCGTCAACCTACAGCTGGTCTGGTCTGGACGACAATTACTATCCTGGTTTGTTTCTCAATTTATGTCCTTTCTAAGGTAACAATAATTTCGGTGTTAAAACCTAGTTTTATCGTTCATAAATATGTATAAACATGATTTTGAGTTCATTTAATTGAAAATTTTGAAAAATTTTACTAGAATTGGGTAGTCAGTATATAAGACTAAAGCTGTTCTTTATTATAAGAGAGCACTAGATTCTAATACAACTACTACGTTACTAGTATTTTTAATGGTAACCAAGTGTATAAAGATAAAAAATTTTAAAAATCCGAAAGAATTTAACCCCTTCCCACACTTAAGATCTTGCAATGCCCTCATTTGCAAGAAATCAGTACGATTTAAATTATTGAGGGTGATTAGTGTAGAAATGATTAAATTTTACCAAAGTTTCCAAACATATTGGCGTTTGTTTGCTGAATGATAAATGGTGCATATCATTTGTTCATTTCGTCTGTTGTTACATCACATTTATTTGTCATCTTGTCGTCAAAATTAGTAGCTTTTGCTGAACTTAATGCCAGTCTTTGAAAATGCGCTGTTTTACCCTGTTTTGTACAATCGACAATATACATACATACAAATATAATCATGCATGGCAATTTGAAATGGGACTTAATATCCCACTTTCAAATTCTAAATATGAAATATTAGTACACAATAATAATAAAAATTACACAAATATATCCAATAACATAAGTTTAAACATGAAAAAGTCAAAAGATAAAAACATAAAAATCATAAAAATAGCCAAATGGAACTAAATCAGTCTGGATAGGGGTTCCAGTTCATCTCATCGGGTGGGTTCCATTGTTGGTTATAGGTGTTCTGATAGGCTTGGTCATAGTCATACCAGTTAAAGGGTGGTCGGATATCGGGGCTATGTGGCGGAAAATGAGCAGGTCGAGTAGGTACATAGTTATTTGGTACCTGATATGATAGTTGGCTCATGATTTGGTGCTGATGAACTAACCAGCTATCGTGTTGGCGTCGCCTATAATCCTCGTATACTCGCTCGGAGTTCCACTGCTCATACATACTATGTCTGGCCGCGTTCGTCATTGCTTCCTCATCTATACGAACGTGGACGTCAAAAATAGCATCTCGAAAGACATCCCTAATGTCTTTCGCCTCCTCCATTTCCTCGTCTGAGCCTCTCTCTACCTGAGGATGAGATCCCTTATAGGGTACTGCCTGGTTACGTCTACTTTTCAATACCTTAGCACCCACATAAACTTTCAATCCTAAGGGCTCAACCTGTTCTCTACAAATCTGTAATGGACCCCCTTGGTTCCTATCAACACCTAAATACTCTCCAATGAGAATAACAAAAATACCTCCTCCTATTATACTCCCGTCCTGCATTCCCTCTACCATTTTAGATAAATAAAAAGCAACACAGTAAGGGATATTGACAAAGCTTCTAGGATCCCGAATACACTTTAGGTAGAATAAATCATATAAGGTAATTTTTTCTTTATTATGATCTCTTTGTGTAATCGAGTTAGCCAAAAATCTATGAATAATACGAAGCTCGGCTCTGTCAATATATGTATAGGAGTGTCCTCCTGCTCGTGTAAAAACATCAAAATGTGACATACGCCTCCAAATGGCGTCAGCGTCAAAGTTACTATCTACCCGTTCACCATAATGAATCAAGTTTGTACAATCGGGTAATAGCAACTCACCAGGAGTATATATCTGTAAGGCCCTGGCCATGTCCAGCATGGACATTCTGTATATCCTACCGCCAAGGATAAACCTAAGAAATTTTTTATCATCTATTCTAACTATATTTGTATCAAGTGATACAGTACTTATCAACTCAACACACCATTCCTTATATACAGGTCTACGAATGGTGAAAAGACGTTCCCAATCTGTAAAAGAAGAACTGCCATACCTTTGAACTAAAAGCTGTCTAACACGGTCAGCTAGATGGACCATTTCCAAAGGGGCCCAATCAATTACCCTTGGCACCTCTACATTTTTTTTTTACCAATTTGAATTTGTTCCTTTGATATGTCTCGTAATCTATCCATCTTCTACCAAATCTCAGATTAGGATGTAGAGTGTGCTCAGGAATCGTTGGGAATTCTACTGGCGGCCTCATTGGGAATACTATGAATTCATCAACAAACTGTACCGGATCATAATAAGGTATGTGCTGATCAGGCTGTTGTTGTTCCTGTTGTGGTTCTTGTTCGTGTTGCATTTCTGGTTCTGGTTCTGGTGCTGATGCTGGTCGTCTAGATGATGATGCTCCTGAACCTCCAGTATCGGCTCTCTGTAAAACACATTAAACACAAAATTTGTGCATCCAAATATGCATTAGTGTTAGCAAAATAACAACTTAAAATAATTACTATAACATGTTAAATCAAAATTAAACTTATACATATTTTCACAATTTTTCACAATTCTACACTTTTCAAATAAGCACATATGAAAATGTATACAAAATTCATAAGCATTTAACTCAAATAACATGTCAAAATATTCATTACTAATAATTAAACAAGTCTCAAATGGCAAATATATCAAATTAATCAAGTTCATGAATTTTGGACTTAAAAAGTCCACTTTAATCTCCAAAAAGCATGTTTAGGATCATTGTTTGGATCATTTAACTATCTAAACATGTTACACTACTCAATTTAGCAATAATTCATGACAAAAATCGACCATAACCTGTTTATATCAAAAAGCCCCAAATTTCTCAAGAACACAAACCCTAGATTTCTAAAAATTTTGAAGTTTTTGGCTTCAAATCATGTTAAATAGCATCAATCTAGGTTATACATGCATAAAATACTAACAATTTAACACTAATTACACTAGAAATTAACAAAATTGCATTAGATAAAAAATTGGTAATTATCACAAAAACTAGGAATTTATAGAGTTTAGGGGTGTAATTTTTACCAATTTGCTGAAGAATGAGAATCTAGGCATGATTAGAGCAAGAAAAATGACGAATTACGGTGAATTTTGGCGAAATTTGATGAAGATTTGAGAGTTTTTTCGGGTGTATGTGTGTGTTTTGTCGGAAGAACAGACCCGCTGGACTTCTTGTATCTGGCCTGGATTTCAGCTCCATGCGATCGCATGGAGTTGAAGTGTAAAACCCATGCGATCGCATGGGGGTCCGGGTACAGTGTTTTCAGTTTTTTTTTTTTTTTTTTATAAAACCTTATACTTTATAAAACTTATAATTAATTAAATTTTAAAAATTTTGTTTTCCTTTAGGAGCGAGGGCGTTTCGGATCATTGTCCTAGTCTGTCCCTCGACAAAATTTTAAAATTTGTCAAATCAAAGCGCGGTTTTTAAAAGTAAAGATTTTTGGGTTTTTTTAATGTTTTTGACATACTTTAATTCAATAAGATTAAAAATAATGATAATAAAAGTTCTCGTCCCTCCCTCGGGTAAAGCAATTTCGGTTCAAAGACCTAGTCTTCAACTTACGACGAATTTTAAAAATCATATTTTTAACTTAATGAGATAAAGTAAATTTTTGTTTTTAAATTCACACAATTTAAATATAAAATTCAAAATTAATATTAAAAATTCACACCAAACTTAAAATTTGAAATGCATAAAATTAAAAATTCCTATTTTAAAAATTAAAAATTCACACCAAACTTAATTTAAAAATTCATATTATAAATTCACACCAAACTTATATTAATTTTTCAAATATTTATAATTTTAAATATATTGTTTTTATAAAGTTTACAATATTAATTTAAGATTTAAATATTAATTTTAAAAACATGGTAAAAATAAAATTAAAAATCTTTTTGGCTTTTTATCCCACTTTAATCAATCAAATATTATCAAAAATATGCGCCCCTCTTTTCGGTAAAGTAATTTCGGTTCCAAGACCTAATTTAACTCATGACGAATTTTTGAAATATTTTGGGTTGATTGATTAAAGATATTTATACCTTAAGAATAAACATTAAATTTCGCAGTGATGTAATAAATTTTTGAATGATATCAATAATTTCGGTCGCCAAACCTAATTTTATTCAATACCAATTTAATACTTTATAGCGAACAAATTAGCGTTTATTATCAAAAGGTTAAAAATAAAAAAAATAAAATATAAACTGTACAGACATACCTGTGAAATAGATTTCTTAGTTATATGATCTATCCCATTCATAAGATAGTCGGTTTAATTGGTTTTCCATGACTACATAGGCGTAACCTCGAGCATTTAGTGTCTTTTCTTCTAAACATATGAACGGTCCGTCTCTGCATAAAGTAACAAATTCGGTATTTGAATAGGTTTGATTATTTGAACATTTACCTCCATGTGACCATTTTCCGCATTTGTGACATCTTTCTAGGTGTAGTGCTCTTCTTTTCGCTGCGGATTTTGATTTTCCTTTACCAAATTGTAACTTATTATCTTCGCATCTGGATTCTTTTCTAACTCCGTCCATTCTTTCTCTGATTACTGATACTATTTCACTTGGTAGTGTGTCATTATTACGTTTAGTAATCAAAGCGTGTAGCATTAGACCATGGTTTAGTTCACAGGCAGTCTTCATTTTATAAAAACCTAAAAAAAATAAAAATTTAGAATGGGGGGAGAAGACTAGTTCTTTAGGGTCTGCTAGGGAAAGACCATTCGGGTTCCATTTTCGAGAACTACACGAAAACAGACAATCTAACTCTAACATAAATACATATTATCCTTTAAAGACTTGATTCTCCCCACACTTAGTTAGCTGTGGTGTCGAAATTATGATTAACTTCGTTGTCGACTTCCATCGGACCATGTATGTAATGTTTAACTCTGTGACCATTAACTTTAAATTCAATCCCATTTGAATTTATTAATTCTATCGTTCCGTATGGGAAAACTCTTTTGACTATGAATGGTCCAGACCATCTTGATTTCAATTTTCTAGGAAATAGCTTGAATCGTGAATTGAAAAGAAGAACTCTGTCTCCTTCTTTAAATTCTTTTGAACTTCTGATTCTTTTATCATGCCATTTCTTCGTTCTTTCTTTATAGATTAACGAATTTTCGTATGCTTCATGTCTTAATTCTTCTAATTCGTTTAGTTGACTTAATCGTAGACGTCCTGTAGTGACCCAAACTTTTCCATGTTTATATATATTAATTGAGATTGATATTTACATGATTAAATGTTTCCAACATGTTAAGCAATCAAACTTGTTAAGACTTGATTAATTGAAATATGTTTCATATAGACAATTGACCACCCAAGTTGACCGGTGATTCACGAACGTTAAAACTTGTAAAAACTATATGATGACATGTATATGGATATATATATAGTTAACATGATACTATTATAAGTAAACATATCATTAAGTATATTAACAATGAACTACATATGTAAAAACAAGACTACTAACTTAATGATTTTTAAACGAGACAT
Source organism: Rutidosis leptorrhynchoides (assembly GCF_046630445.1). Classification (NCBI taxonomy): domain Eukaryota; kingdom Viridiplantae; phylum Streptophyta; class Magnoliopsida; order Asterales; family Asteraceae; genus Rutidosis; species Rutidosis leptorrhynchoides. Next base: position 358,768,689 of record NC_092343.1, read on the forward strand.
ATATGTAACGATTATCGTTGTAAAGACATTTAATGTATATATATCATATTAAGAGATATTCATACATGATAATATCATGATAATATAATAATTTAAAATCTCATTTGATATTATAAACATTGGGTTAACAACATTTAACAAGATCGTTAACCTAAAGGTTTCAAAACAACACTTACATGTAACGACTAACGATGACTTAACGACTCAGTTAAAATGTATATACATGTAGTGTTTTAATATGTATTTATAAACTTTTGAAAGACTTCAATACACTTATCAAAATACTTCTACTTAACAAAAATGCTTACAATTACATCCTCGTTCAGTTTCATCAACAATTCTACTCGTATGCACCCGTATTCGTACTCGTACAATACACAGCTTTTAGATGTATGTACTATTGGTATATACACTCCAATGATCAGCTCTTAGCAGCCCATGTGAGTCACCTAACACATGTGGGAACCATCATTTGGCAACTAGCATGAAATATCTCATAAAATTACAAAAATATGAGTAATCATTCATGACTTATTTACATGAAAACAAAATTACATATCCTTTATATCTAATCCATACACCAACGACCAAAAACACCTACAAACACTTTCATTCTTCAATTTTCTTCATCTAATTGATCTCTCTCAAGTTCTATCTTCAAGTTCTAAGTGTTCTTCATAAATTCCAAAAGTTCTAGTTTCATAAAATCAAGAATACTTTCAAGTTTGCTAGCTCACTTCCAATCTTGTAAGGTGATCATACAACCTCAAGAAATCTTTGTTTCTTACAGTATGTTATCATTCTAATACAAGGTAATAATCATATTCAAACTTTGGTTCAATTTCTATAACTATAACAATCTTATTTCAAGTGATGATCTTACTTGAACTTGTTTTCGTGTCATGATTCTGCTTCAAGAACTTCGAGCCATCCAAGGATCCGTTGAAGCTAGATCCATTTTTCTCTTTTCCAGTAGGTTTATCCAAGGAACTTAAGGTAGTAATGATGTTCATAACATCATTCGATTCATACATATAAAGCTATCTTATTCGAAGGTTTAAACTTGTAATCACTAGAACATAGTTTAGTTAATTCTAAACTTGTTCGCAAACAAAAGTTAATCCTTCTAACTTGACTTTTAAAATCAACTAAACACATGTTCTATATCTATATGATATGCTAACTCAATGATTTAAAACCTGGAAACACGAAAAACACCGTAAAACCGGATTTACGCCGTCGTAGTAACACCGCGGGCTGTTTTGGGTTAGTTAATTAAAAACTATGATAAACTTTGATTTAAAAGTTGTTATTCTGAGAAAATTATTTTTATTATGAACATGAAACTATATCCAAAAATTATGGTTAAACTCAAAGTGGAAGTATGTTTTCTAAAATGGTCATCTAGACGTCGTTCTTTCGACTGAAATGACTACCTTTACAAAAACGACTTGTAACTTATTTTTCCGACTATAAACCTATACTTTTTCTGTTTAGATTCATAAAATAGAGTTCAATATGAAACCATAGCAATTTGATTCACTCAAAACGGATTTAAAATGAAGAAGTTATGGGTAAAACAAGATTGGATAATTTTTCTCATTTTAGCTACGTGAAAATTGGTAACAAATCTATTCCAACCATAACTTAATCAACTTGTATTGTATATTATGTAATCTTGAGATACCATAGACACGTATACAATGTTTCGACCTATCATGTCGACACATCTATATATATTTCGGAACAACCATAGACACTCTATATGTGAATGTTGGAGTTAGCTATACAGGGTTGAGGTTGATTCCAAAATATATATAGTTTGAGTTGTGATCAATACTAAGATACGTATACACTGGGTCGTGGATTGATTCAAGATAATATTTATCGATTTATTTCTGTACATCTAACTGTGGACAACTAGTTGTAGGTTACTAACGAGGACAGCTGACTTAATAAACTTAAAACATCAAAATATATTAAAAGTGTTGTAAATATATTTTGAACATACTTTGATATATATGTATATATTGTTATAGGATCGTGAATCAACCAGTGGCCAAGTCTTACTTCCCGACGAAGTAAAAATCTGTGAAAGTGAGTTATAGTCCCACTTTTAAAATCTAATATTTTTGGGATGAGAATACATGCAGGTTTTATAAATGATTTACAAAATAGACACAAGTACGTGAAACTACATTCTATGGTTTAATTATTGAAATCGAATATGCCCCTTTTTATTAAGTCTGGTAATCTAAGAATTAGGGAACAGACACCCTAATTGACGCGAATCCTAAAGATAGATCTATTGGGCCTAACAAACCCCATCCAAAGTACCGGATGCTTTAGTACTTCGAAATTTATATCATATCCGAAGGGTGTCCCGGAATGATGGGGATATTCTTATATATGCATCTTGTTAATGTCGGTTACCAGGTGTTCACCATATGAATGATTTTTATCTCTATGTATGGGATGTGTATTGAAATATGAAATCTTGTGGTCTATTGTTACGATTTGATATATATAGGTTAAACCTATAACTCACCAACATTTTTGTTGACGTTTAAAGCATGTTTATTCTCAGGTGAATATTAAGAGCTTCCGCTGTTGCATACTAAAATAAGGACAAGATTTGGAGTCCATGTTTGTATGATATTGTGTAAAAACTGCATTCAAGAAACTGATTTCGATGTAACATATTTGTATTGTAAACCATTATGTAATGGTCGTGTGTAAACAGGATATTTTAGATTATCATTATTTGATAATCTACGTAAAGCTTTTTAAACCTTTATTTATGAAATAAAGGTTATGGTTTGTTTTAAAAATGAATGCAGTCTTTGAAAAACGTCTCATATAGAGGTCAAAACCTCGCAACGAAATCAATTAATATGGAACGTTTTTAATCAATAAGAACGGGACATTTCACGTCCGGCTTCATGTAAATCAAGATTACATGTCTTCAAAGCCCAAAATGCTTTGTGTTCAATTTCTACTGGAAGATGACATGCTTTTCCATAAACAAGTCTAAAAGGTGTGGTTCCAATTGGAGTTTTGTAGGCTGTTCTAAAATCCCAGAGTGCATCCTCCAATTTAATGGACCATTCCTTCAGATTTGATCCTACGGTTTTCTCTAGAATACGTTTTAAAGCTCGGTTGGTATTTTCAACTTGTCCACTTATTTGTGGATGATATGCGGTGGAGATTTTATGAGTTACTCCATATCTTTTAAGAACTTTCTCAAGTTGATTATTACAGAAATGAGTACCCCGATCACTTATTAAAGCTTTCGGTGTTCCAAACCTTGCAAAAAGACATTTTAAAAAGTTGACTACAACTCGTGCATCGTTAGTTGGGAGAGCTTGTGCTTCCGCCCATTTAGATACATAATCAATGGCTACGAGTATATATAGATTATTATGAGATTTTGGAAATGGACCCATAAATTCAATACCCCAAATGTCAAATACTTCACATACTTGGATGACATTTTGTGGCATTTCATCACGCTGACTTATTTTTCCGGCCCTTTGACATGCATCACAGGATTTGCAAAGAAGGTGTGCGTCTTTGTAAATTGTAGGCCAATAGAATCCAGCATCATAAACTTTTCTTGCTGTTAGTTGAGGCCCATAATGCCCTCCTGTTGGTCCTGTGTAACAATGGTTTAATATTTTACTAGCTTCATCTCCAAATACACATCGGCGTATTATTCCTTCTGGACAACTTTTAAAAAAATGTGGATCTTCCCAGAAATAGTGTTTTATATCACTGAAGAATGTCTTTCGTTTTTGGTACGATAATCCTTTTTCAAGGAATCCACAAACTAAGTAGTTTGCATAGTCTGCAAACCATGGAATTTCTTTATAATCTATCTTCAATAGATATTCATCAGGAAAGTTGTCTTGTATGGCCGATTCATTCAGAACTTCTAATTCGGGATTTTCAAGACGAGAAAGATGATCAGCGGCAAGATTTTCTGCTCCTCTTTTATCTCGGATTTCAATATCAAACTCTTGTAAGAGTAAGATCCAACGGATTAATCTTGGTTTAGCATCTTGTTTTGAAAATAGGTATCTAAGAGCAGAATGGTCGGTATAGACCACTGTTTTTGCTAGAACGAGATATGATCGAAATTTGTCAAAAGCAAAGACAATAGCAAGGAGTTCTTTCTCAGTAGTTGTATAGTTCGTTTGTGCTCCTTGTAACGTCTTACTAGCATAATATATAGGTTGAAATCATTTTTCAATCCTTTGTCCTAAAACGGCTCCCATTGCAAAATCACTTGCATCGCACATTAGTTCAAATGGTAGATTCCAATTTGGTGTTATCATGATCGGCGCATTAGTTAGTTTTTCTTTAAGAATATTAAAAGATTTGATACACTCATCTGAAAAGATGAATGGAGCATCCTTTTCTAGGAGTTTATTCATAGGAGTGGCAATTTTAGAAAAATCTTTTATGAAACGTCGGTAAAAACCGGCATGCCCTAGAAAACTCCTAACTCCTCTAACATTGGTGGGATGTGGAAGTTTAGCAATTAAATCTACTTTAGCTCTATCCACTTCAATTCCTTCTTTTGAAATTTTATGACCAAGAACGATGCCTTCTTTAACCATGAAATGGCATTTTTCCCAATTAAGTACTAGATTTGATCGTTCGCATCTAATAAGCATTCGTTCCAGATTAACTAGACATGATTCAAATGTATCACCGAAGACTGAAAAATCATCCATGAAAACTTCCATGCATTCTTCTATCATGTCGTGAAAAATCGCCATCATACATCTTTGAAAGGTTGCAGGGGCGTTACAAAGTCCAAATGGCATGCGTTTGTAAGCAAAAGTACCATAAGGGCAGGTGAATGTGGTTTTCTTTTGGTCTTCGGGTGCTATTGGAATTTGAAAATATCCGAAAAATCCATCTAGAAAACAATAGTAACTATTTCCGGCTAATCTTTCCAACATTTGATCTATAAAAGGTAAGGGAAAGTGATCTTTTCTGGTGGTGTCATTTAATTTTCTATAATCAATACACACACGCTATCCTGTTACAGTCCTAGTAGGAATAAGCTCATTTTTCTCATTTGTAATGACAGTCATGCCACCCTTCTTAGGCACGCATTGAACTGGGCTTACCCATGGACTATCAGAGATTGGATAAATTAGACCTGCGTCTAGCAGTTTAATAATCTCTTTCTTAACTACATCTTGCATATTAGGATTTAGTCTTCGTTGGCGTTGCACATACGTTTTATGACCTTCTTCCATAAGGATTTTATGTGTGCAATACGAAGGACTTATTCCTTTAATATCATGAATCTTCCATGCAATGGCTGGTTTATGAGCTTTCAACACAGAAATGAGTTGTGATTTCTCATTTTCAGTAAGAGAAGACGATATTATTACAGGTAATTCAGATTCACCATGTAAATAAGCGTATTCCAAATGGTTTGGAAGTGGCTTTAACTCTAATTTCGGTGGTTCTTCTATCGATGATTTATATCGATATCTGTCTTCTTCTTTTAGCATTTGAATTTCTTCTGTTGTTGGTTCATATCCATTAGCTATAAGTGTAGCTAATATTTCAGCTTCATCAATTGGTTCATTACCTTCTCCTAAAGAACATTCTCCTGTTCCTTGTAATTCTGGAAATTCTTCTAATAATTCTGCATGTGCATCTATAGTTTGAATATAATAACATGTATCATCTGCAGATTGCGGTTGTTGCATTGCTCTATCAACTGAAAAGGTAACACTCTCATCCTCTATACTTAGGGTCAATTTCTTACCGAACACGTCTATCATTGCTTTAGCCGTGTTTAAGAATGGTCTTCCTAATATGAGAGGAACTTGAGAATCTTCTTCCATGTCTAAAACAACAAAATCTACTGGAAATACTAAAGTACCAACTTTAACTAGCATGTTCTCCATTATCCCTCTAGGATATTTTATTGATCTATCGGCTAGTTGTATGCTTATTCTGGTTGGTTTCAATTCTCCAAGGTCTAGTTTAGCGTATAGTGAATACGGCATTAGATTTATACTAGCACCTAAGTCTGCCAATGCTTCTATTGAACTAAGACTATCCAGAAAACATGGAATTGTGAAACTTCCTGGATCAGATAATTTTTCTGGTATCTTATTCAACAGCACTGCTGAACAATTAGCATTCATAGTAACAGCCGAGAGTTCTTCCATTTTCTTTCTATTTGAGATTAGATCTTTCAAGAATTTAGCATATCTAGGCATTCCTGAAATCACATCAATGAAAGGAAGATTTACATTTATCTGTTTAAACATATCTAAGAATTTAGATTGCTCGGCTTCAAGTTTCTCTTTCTTCATTTTACTCGGGTAAGGAAGTGGTGGTTGGTATGGTTTAACATAAGGTTTAGCCTTAACTGTGTTATCTTCATTAACCTTTTCAACTACCTGTTCTTTTTCCTTATCTTGATCAGGTTGTGGTTCTTGTAGAGTAGGAATAGCTTCATCAGAAGTTACAGGTATTTCAGGTGGTTTAAGTGTTGTACCACTTCTTGTGGTAATGGCTTTAGCTGTTTCATTCCGGGGGTTAGCATTTGTATCACTAGGTAGACTTCCCGGTTTTCTTTCACCTATTAACCTTGCTAGATTACTTACTTCTTGTTCCAGATTTTGAATAGAAGCTTGTTGATTTCTAAATGCTTGAGCATTTTGTTCATTAGTTTGTTTCTGAGATGTGAAAAACTGCGTTTGAGTTTCAACTAGCTTCGTCATCATATCTTCTAAATTCAGCTTTTTATCATCGGTTTGTTGTGGTGGTTTGTTTTGAAAATTAGGTCTTTGCTGATTGTAAGTATTATTGGATACTTGTTGATTGCAAGGACCTTGTTGGTTGTTGTATGGAATATTTCGGTTATAATTTTGGTTTTGATTGTAAATCGGTCTTGGCGGTTGATAATTATTCTGATAATTATTTCCAGGCCTTTGGTTTATGTATGAAATATTCTCTCTTTGTTCCATTGTTAATTCAATACTGAGACAATCTTTTGTCAAATGTGGTCCTCCACACTGCTCACAACTAATTCGTATTGAGTGAATATCTTTAGTCATTTTTTCCATTCGTCTCTCCACAGCATCTATCTTTACGGAAATGGAATCTAAGTCATGGCTAGAATCTGCTCTAGCTGCTTTAGATGATCTAACGATATCTTTTTCTTGGTGCCACTCATGTGAGTGGGAAGCAGTGTTATCAATAATTTTGTAAGCATCAGTTTCGGTTTTCTTCATAATAGAACCACCAGCTGCTATATCTATGTCTTTCCTTGTAGTGATGTCGCATCCTTGGTAGAATATTTGTACTATTTGACAAGTGTCTAAACCATGTTGCGGACATCCTCTTAATAACTTTCCATATCTAGTCCACGCCTCATATAGAGTTTCATTTGGCTTCTGTGTAAACGTAACAATTTCTGCTTGAAGTCTTACGGCTTTAGATGCAGGAAAGAATTGTTTAAGAAATTTTTCAACTAAAACATCCCATGTATCAATCGCCCCTTCAGGTAATGATTCCAACCAATCTTTGGCTTCTCCCTTTAAAGTCCAGGGAAATAACATGAGATATATCTGTTCATCCTCTACTTCTCGAATTTTAAATAGTGTGCAGATCCTATTAAAGGTACGTAGATGTTCATTTGGATCTTCCTTCGGCGCACCACTAAATTGGCATTGATTAGTCACCATGTGTAGAATGTGTCCTTTGATTTCATAATCTGGCGAATTAATGTCTGGATGAGTTATTGCGTGACCTTGGCCAGTGCGTTTAGCTCTCATTCGGTCTTCCATACTTAAAGGTTCCAGATTCTCCATAATTGAATTTGTTGAATCGGAATCACTAGAGGATTCTGATTTAATGGTTCGTTCCTCAACAATCTCTGTTTGAATGATTGGTGGTTCCGAAGGAAAGTTTAGTGGTTCAGGATCTACGAATCGTTCCTGAATATTCTCCGGATTCTCAATTGTGAGGTCGGGTTCAAAAAATGGATTATCGAAAATTTGAACTGAAGTACTTGGTCGACTGGATGACGATTCTAAAGAGAAATCAACGGCGGTAATATTTGCTAAATGTCTTGATCTAGTTACAGGTGGTGAACGTACAAAAGGTGGTGAACGTCTTGCTCGGTGCATTCACTGAATATCCTATTAGTTTTTAAAAGGAAAGAAAAATTATAATAAGTTATCCAATCAATAGACTTTTCTGATTTTGCCCACGTTTCGAATAGCCAAAAGATGCAGCAGAGGGGCAGGATTCGTTTGGTCTCAATATAATTGAGGACTGTTTGGCTCTAATAACCCGGTCCACGTACAAATCCAACTATTACTACGAACCAGAAAATTTTGATGTCTATCAATTTAACCACTTAAAATAAATTTTCGTAATTTTAAGAAATTTAGATAAGAAATAGAATAAAAATCTATGTCCTAAAACTAGAATAGCGAGAAATAAGAAAGAAAAAGAGCTCGTCGAAAAAGGTCGAAAAAGAAAAATGGTTGAAAAATAAAAGGTGACGGAAAAATAAAAGAAACTTATAAAACTTAAAACACTTGACTAACCTAACCTTATTACTACAACTAACTTAAAATTATAATCGCAAATTGAGATTACTAATTGGAATGATAATTGATACATAGTAAAAGGTGTCTAAAAATATTAAAGCTTACAGGAAAAACTAAATCCCAAATGGAAATAACTTAAAAAGAAACTAAAACTTAAAAAGGCGTCGCAAAATTCTAAAGCACTTAAATCTTAGTCTAAAGAAAAAGCACTTAAGGAATTCTACGGCAAAGCCTAAAAATCTAGAAGTAAAAATAATTATGGCAAAAACTATGAATTAAAACTAAATATGAGCAAAAAATACAAATATTACGCTAAAACGATTAAAAAGGGACAAAATATAAAAATATATAAAAAGTTGTAAAAAGTACAATTTTTATAAAAATATTATTTTTATATTATTTATTTTATAAAACTATTAATTTTACAATTTAAATAAACTAATTAAACAAAAATTACAAATTAATAATAAAAACTAAATTAATATATATTATATATAACCCTAATTAGGGTTTAAATATAATAATTATTATTATTATCCGTAATTAATGCAGGCTGCAGTCTGGCGTGTCAGATGGGCTCATGCGATCGCATGAGTCCTCAGTTGCCCAGCCATGCGATCGCATGGGCTAGGGTTTCTGGCCAAGAGCTGGGCTGCTACAGTGTTCGGGCCGAATTAATTATTTTTTTTTTCTGTTTTTGCTGTAAAATATAAAATATATTTATTAATTAAATAAAACTTATATTTTTACAAACTAAAAAAATAGAAATAAAGAAACTTTATAAAACTTAAATATTTACCAAACTCTAAAAAAAAATATTTATATTTTTGTTTTTCTTTTTATATTTTCGAATATTTAAAACGTATTTTTATAAAAATGAATTTTAATAAAAGTAAACTAAAAATTCTTTTTTTTATTAGCGTTGCGCTTCCGGCTTTTAAGCTAGATTGGTCCCCGGCAGCGGCGCCAAAAATACTTGATGTTTCGCGAGGTGTATATAAAATAGCTTATATTTTTACAGGAAATACTATTAAATACGATACAATTTTACACAAGATATTTATTTATTTAGAGAACGGATATACTTAAACCTTGCTACAACACTTATAGGCAGTGTACCTAATCGTACAGTAGTGTAGTTTTTAGTAAGTCCGGTTCGTTCCACAGGGAATCTTTTTAAACAAAGCTTAACGCTATATTAGTTTACTTTTATAAAAATACAAATATATATATAAGTAATATTATTATTATAAAGGGGAGTTTTTACCGTTTAATGACCAGTTTGTCGATTTTAAAACTTTAGTCGCAGTTAAAACCAAATGTAAAATATTAAAAATAAATACAAGATTTAAATTAAAGCGTAAAGCAAATAACGATAATGAAATTGCAAATAATAAAAATGCGATAAAATAAACTTGCGATAATTAAAAAGTACGATAATTAAAAGTGCAATTAACTACAATAATAATAAAAATGTGATAATTAGAAGTGCAATTAAATATAAAATAAAGGAAATTAAATATGAAATAAAAGAATTATGCTTATTTAAACTTCCGTAATCATGATGTTTGACGTGTTGATTTTAGTTTTATACCCATGGGTTAATTGTCCTTTGTCCTGGATTATTTAATATGTTCGTCTGGTTTTTGTCCATAACAGTCCATCAGTCATAAATATAAAGTGCGAGTGTCCTCGTCAAATTATTCTTATACCCGAAGTTAAATATTCCAACTAATTGGGGACTTAAACTGTAACAAGATTTTAATACTTTGTTTAATAATTACACCAGGATGTCGACTGAGTGTAACCCAAGGTTTTAATATTTTGTTATCAATTATACCAAGTGTCCTTGTACATAATTTCACCCCTGTTTTAATTATTCTAGTGGCTATTAATCCATTCCCGTGTCCGGTTAAATGAACGATTATTCGTACATATAAATACCCCGCCCATCGTGTCCGATCGAGTGTATATGGTAATTTATAGGGACGCCCAATTGTAAATCTTTATATTAACATTAACAAACTATCATTTAGTTAAACAAATATAAAGTCCATTAATAGCCCATAGTCTAATTTCCACAAGTGTTGTTCTTTTGTCCAAACCCCAATTATGGTACAAAGTCCAATTACCCAATTTTAGTAATTAGCCCAACATCATGATTACTTCGTTTTAAATAAGCATAATAATAACTTAGCTACGAGACATTAAATTAAAAAGGTTGAACATAACTTACAATGATTAAAAATAGCGTAGTGTTACACGGACAGAATTTCGACTTACACCCTTACAACATTCGCTAACATACCCTTATTATTAGAATTATAATTAAAATTAAAATTAAAATATAAATTATAAATATAAATATATCGTATGAATGGAGAAAAGAGAAAGATAGATTGATTTGTGGTGCACCAAAACTCGATTTTTATAGGCATGTGGGCTGGAACTGGGGCTCATGCGATCGCATGGATTTATGCCTTCCAGGCCATGCGATCGCATGGCCAGCTGGGGAGGCTCATATTTGGTTGTTTTCTTCTGCCGACGGTTTTATAAATAATATAATATATTAAATAATTATAAGAATTATTTAAATATTATATTATATTTATGTGCATAGTTGACTTGTAATTTTTAGTCCGTTGCGTCGAGCGTTGAGAGTTGACTCTGGTCCAGGTTCCGGATTTTCGAACGTACTTGCGTACAATTTAATATCTTGTACTTTATGTTTTGAATCTTGTACTCTTGTAATTTTGAGACGTTTCTTATCAATAATTTGAACCTCATTGATTGTATTTTGTACTTTTGAGCTTTTTGGTCGTTTGCGTCTTCAATTCGTCGAATCTGTCTTTTGTCTTCACCTTTTATTATTTAAACGAATATCACTTGTAAATAGAACAATTGCAACTAAAAGCTTGTCTTTCTTGAGGAATAATGCTATGAAATATATGTTCATTTTTAGCATTATCATCTAGACACATTTTACTGCATTGAGTGCATGAATAGTGTATAGACAAAATTCATATCTTAGCGTATCTGATAATTCATATCTTAGCGTATCTGTTACTATAGACTTTGCCTGACATCTTCCGAAAATTTCTCTGTAATTTAAGGGATCCAGTAGTATATATATCTATGCATGTTATTCATTGAGAATACTATCCAACTATCACTTGCTATCACTAATCTTTTCATACCGGAAATCTTTTCTGTAATCGCGTAAGATGGCCTCTACGAATCAACCAAGTTCCTCTGACTCCGAAGACAGCGTGACGGGAGCACACCAACCAATCAGCTACAGTGATTACTGGAGAAAATGGGGGTGGGTTCACAACATACTTACCCTATGGAGAAGGGAAGAAGGTACTCCATATCATGAGCCGAATCTACCACCTAACATTGGAGTACTCGACCCGCTCACCGGCGAACCTGTTCGTAACACCGTTTATACCCTTTTTGCGAGAATTTTTCGTCTTGAGGCTACCATTAATGGAACTAGAGAAGATATCCGACCTCTACCTCACACTGATAACCAACCAGGGTTAGTAGAAGAAGTTAAAGAACTCCGAGCTCGAGTGTTAACTTTAGAGAGCACGGTACACAAATTACAAGTGCCATCAGCATCACCAGCATCAACAGTACCACCAACATCAGCACCTACAGCACCAGTACCAGCAACAACCCAAGTATCAACATCACATGCCTCAACATCTCATTCTGTACCCCGAGTATAATCTTCGTTCTACGTATCGTTCTACATCCTTGATCTTCGTTCGACATGATGTTTATGTAATCTCTAGTGTTTTAGAGATTATATATTATTGTTCTAACGGTAAATCAAATGAGTTTAATATCATATTGACTCATTAAATTCATGATTACATCTGAAGAAAATATATGAATATATGTTTTCATAAAGATTGTAATTAAATTTTTTTTTCGTACAAACTGTTAATGGTGAAAACATTTTAACGGGTATGTAATACCCGAGGAATATTTAGATTTCACATTAATAAGTTATACTGTACATTCTTTCAATTCTGATTCAACAGTCATTTACTATCTTACTTACATCCACAGATATATGTATCCGTTTACCGCATAATAACCATTTTCATTCAATTTTCATATTTGGATTTTGACTTACCAGAATCCAACAAGTGGCATAATGAAGAAAACATTGGACACAAATAAAATTTGTTAGAAACAAACAAATTAACTATGAGAAATTTTGTTAAGAAACCACGCTAACAAAATCCTAGCTTACTGTTCCTAGCTAACTGTTAATTCCTTATTACATTTAATTATCGCAATTTAATTATCGCAATTTTAATTCTCGCAATTTTATTTATCGTCATTTAAATTCTGTTATTTATTTTACACACTTTAAATATCGGGACACGTATACAAGGTTTTGACATATCATATCGATGCATCTATATATATTATTTGGAATAACCATAGACACTTTATATGCAGTAATGCTTAAGTTAGCTATACAAGGTTGAGGTTGATTCTCAAATAATATATATACTTTGAGTTGTGATCGAGTCCGAGACATGTATATAACGGGTCACGACATGTATTAATTAATTCGAATATTATATATTAAACTATATATGAATTGTTGAACTACTAATTGTAGACTCCTAACTGTGGACTACCAACGATTGGACAATTAAAATAAATTAAAAATATTGACTATAACATATGAAACTAAACATTTCTTCAAGTTTGCCACTTGATTTCATCTTAAACCTCATTTGTATCTTGACGATTACAATCTGTGTTCAAACCTATCATAATTCTTGAAAACACCTCAATCGAGAGGATGAATCAATTGCATCTCATCTACGGAAGGAAAGATTTATGCATATAGTTATGCACCTGGAAAACTCTCGGAACCTGAGTAAACGTTTAACACGTATCTGTACTAACTCCTTTGGCGTTTCTATTACCGAAATAAAACTTTGCAATTTCTTTCCAAAATAGCCAATTTTGTCACAGCTTCAGCAAATCAATTTCGCCTTTCTTTCGAATAAACCTTATTATAACCGTGATATATAAGTTGCCTTTCATCATCGTTATCGGGGAACCATTTATATTCTACCATATTACCATCAGCGTTTAATCACCTAAAAACACAATACTCTTAAAACCACCTCGGATTGATAACCGATGATTCATATATGGTAGCATTAAATGCAGAGGAAACAGCAAAATTATAGATGGTCTAAACGGCCAAAGTTTGATAATAAAGAATGGAAGGTTGGGAACGCTCAATAGAAAATTTAGTACCGAAAAGTGGATTATGCGAAACTATGAAGGAAGCCGTGGATAAATCACAAAGACTAAACTTGCCTTCAGAGAATCCAAATGATTCAATACCTGCTAAAGTCTTTAGCAAATATCTTGCTCCTTACTCTAAACCCTTGCGGACAATATTCTTCATCATCATCTGATATTAGATATTCTAAGATATTATCGTATCTTTCGTTATAAAAAAAAATCTTCAATATTTCTGGAGAAATATTCATAACTATTCTGATCCGATATTAATTACCTCTCTGCATTATCCGTATTACATCATAAAGGAAACTGTTTAGTTTCTATATTCTGTAAACCTTCGAGTTTAAATTATGAATGTTTTTGAAGTAGTGTTGGGAACTGATGCATGAGTTAGTATAATATAATGACACTTGATCAACGTGATTATATTACAGTAGGTCATGCTGAGTTTCTAATGGAACGTGATGATTCACAGATCATAACGTCATCACGTTCCATGTTACATAACTCTTTCATTCTGCTTAACTTCTGAACATATCAAGAAAATATATTCTTGATAGTTCTATTCTCAGTGGTTCTGGTAATTTTACAAATCAAATCGTGCGATTACGTTCTTTCTTGTTTAGAACATTAAGTTCATTCGAAACTCCATACTTACGAATTCTGAACCGTTACTCGCTTTACTAGAGATCGAGAAGATAATAAAAATGCAAAGAGCTCCAAAATCTAAGAGAAAATATAAAGGCCAATAACAACACGGAGATTACAAACCGTGGATATTAATAAGAATAGCAATATAAAGACACGGTATAATTAAGAATAGTATCACCCCAAGGTAATAGTAGAAGTAAACAGATTTTTTCGGTGGAAGTTGAAAAAGGAGAATGATTGTTGCGATAGTCAGGATAAGGACAAGGATCAGAACTGGATTAAGCATTTTCACAATCTTTTGAATTTGGGAATTGAGTATAGGAGTGGTAAAAGTAATGGAACAGAAGAAGTTAATTTATAGTGAAGTATTTGATAAAGAAATCAAGGAAGATTTCCGCATTTAATTAGAGAGATCCTAATTTTCTTATTCACCGAAGAATCAAATATTTTAGATTTCGAAGATTTTCTTTAAATCCCCTGAATTCCGGAATTCAACCAAGGCAACGTCAAAAGTTAAGATGCACCTTATTTTCTAAATTCAACCATGACTACGTCAAAAGTTATGACGAAACTTATTTTCCTCATTCCACTATTTTGTGATAGCTTTACTCATACTCTTCACATAAATGATTTGTTTTATCCATATCACTCACTGATGATAAAACTCTAAATTCTAGCTTGTATGTGTCATGAAAACATACTTATTGTCAATCATGACCATCCCAATCAAATTTCAGGACGAAATTTCTTTAATGGGTAGGTACTGTGACGACTAGGAAATTTTCGACCAAATTTAAACTTAATCTTTATATGATTTCGATACGATAAGCAAAGTATGTAATGTTGAGTCTAGAAAATTTTGGAAATATGTTTATATATTCAATTAACCTTTGACTATTCCCGATGATTCACGAACCTGTAATCGTAAATAGAAGTGTATATATAAATATTATACATGTAAATAATTATATATTATAAATTAATTATATTAAAGAACTATTATGTAATTATGACATAAAACTTAAACTTGATATTTAAAACTATTTATTTAAATATAGAAAGTAGAGTGAATATACATAATTTATCAATGTTAACAAAGTAATAAATGTTATACTCTATGATTACTTGATTCAATATATATAATTAATATATTTATTTACTTGATAATTAAAACACAATTATATATATATATATATATATATATATATATATATATATATATATATATATATATATATATATATATATATATATTAGTTGAAACATATATGTATATCTGATTTCCATACATAATTATTGATTGTATGTAAATTGTAATATATTAAAATGTATAAATATTAAATATTCAATATGTGTTGTCATATAATATATATTATATAATTGGTAAATATCACATGATTAATAATATGTAGGGTTAATATATTAAATGTAATTACAAGTTAGAAATATAGTTGTCATGTTAATATTAATATTACTTTCATTAGTATTATCAATATTAATATTAATGTTAAAATCAGTAATATTAATAGTAATATTTTCAATACATAACATATAGATATGAAAATTTGATATATAAGTTGTTATAGTATTATTATTACTAATATTATTATTATCAGTAATAATATTAGTATTATTATAATAAATATTATTATTATTATTAACTTTATTATTATTATTATTATTATTATTATTATTATTATTATTATTATTATTATTATTATTATTATTAGAATTATTACCATTATTCTTAAAAATTAGTATTTTTATTTCTACCATCATTATTATTATTATTATTATTATTGATATTATCATTATTAATTGTATTATTTTTATTATTAGTATTATTTGATATTATTATTATTATTATTATTAATTAAATTATTATTATTAGTATTTTTATTATTATTGATAATATTAACAATATTATTATTAATAATATATTAATTATTAATATAAATGATAGAACATAATATAAATACAGATTATTACGCGTGATTCTTTTTACATCACTATCAGAGATATATATATATATATATATATATATATATATATATATATATATATATATATATATATATATATATATATATATATTTTTCTTTTCTTCTTTATATCTGATGTACTGCTCCACTCGTGAATTTCTGTCACCACAATCACACTACGAAACAATAATTGATCAATTATATATTATACAACATCCTTCAGTTACTGAGATAAATTATCTACCCACTGCAATTCGAAAGGAAACGGAGAATGGAAACAGAAACCCAGTCCGCTAGCTCTGTTCTTCACATTTTCATCAAAACCTTGAATTTGAATTTAAATTCACAAAGTATTAATGCATTTCTGTTAGTAATCCCATAAGAAAACTATCTGCAAAAGTTCAAATCCCAATTTTATTTATCGAGTAAGAATTTTCGAGTCAAAGTTCATATTCTAAAAAATCAACCGAAGTGTTCATCATAAAATTAGGGTTTGTTTTGATGTTTTAATTTAAATTGAATGTCTAAAAAGTTTCTAATGATGTTTTAAAACCTTTTTCATGAAGGAATGTTGGGCTATAACGGCCTCTAAGTTCGAAGTCGATTTCAAGTCAAGCTTCTTCTTCAGCGAGTTAAAATTTTAATTTTTATTCTGTTTTGATCAACTTAAACTATCTGTAATAATTATGTTTATGTTGTAAATCCTAAAAACTACTTAGTAAACCTTCTAATTGTTGGGTTCTATCTCTGGTTGATTTAATTTGTGAAAGGGAAGAAGAGATAGAGTAAACAGAATGGAACGGGTTATATAGTTTGGGTTTTTAAATTATAACAGAAAACCAATTACAGAGTAATGGTTTGTGAGTGTTTCGGGTTTATGAGAGGTCACGGATTCGAGCCCTGTTCGTGGCACTCTTTTTACTAAAAGTCTTGGAAGGTAGTTTTTATTACCATTTTTATTATTATTATTATTATTATTATTATTATTATTATTATTATTATTATTATTATTATTATTATTATTATTATTATTATTATTATTATTATCATTATTATTATTATTATGATAGTGATTATTATTGCTAGTGTTAATTATTATTGTTAAATTTGTTATTATTACTAATACTATTATCATTACTTAATATTATTGTTATTATTATTATTGATATTAACATATGTATTATTATTATTATTATAATTATGATGATGATGATTATTATTATTATTATTATTATTATTATTATTATTATTATTATTATTATTATTATTATTATTATTATTATTATTATTATTATTATTATTATTATTATTATTATGAACACAATACAAATTACCATCTTAAATATTATTATAAGTATCAGAATTGTTATTATTATTATTATCATAATATTGAGTATTATATCTATTATTATTATCATTAGTATTACTCATGATATTATTATTAATTCTTATAACTTTAATATTACTAACATTATGATGAAAAGGTTTATTATTATTATCATTATAAAAATAATACAAATTTTTATCATCTTAGTAAATATTAGTATTAGTATCTTTTTGTGAATAATAGAACTGTTAATATTAACATAAGTATTATTATTTGTATTATCGCGTGTATTATTATTATGTAATTACTAAAATTAGTATTATAACTATCATTAATAGTAAAATTAATATTTTCATAGGTATTATTGTTAATATCACTATTATTACCATTAATAGAATTATTATTAACATTATTACCTTTATTAGTAATATTAAGTATTAACATTTTTATTATTTTTGTCATTACTAAGATTATGATAGTATTACTATTATTACTATTTTTGACAAACAAATAATAGATATATATATATATATATATATATATATATATATATATATATATATATATATATATATAAGGATATATTTAATACATAGAACATAACAAAAATTGATATCTTTATATACAAAATGAATATATGAAATATATATATATATATATATATATATATATATATATATATATATATATATATATATATATATATATACACTATTAATATAAAAAGGATATAACAAATCAATTTATATATATATGTGTTCGATTACAATTATGTATATTAATAAATATACAAATGATATAGGTTCGTAAATCCGAGGCCAACCCTGCATTGTTCAATATCGTCATATGTATTTTTACTACAAAATACAGTATTGTGAGTTTCATTTGCTCCCTTTTTAAATGCTTTTGAAATATATATTTTGGGCTGAGAATACATGCGTTGCTTTTATAAATGTTTGACGAAATAGACACAAGTACTTGAAACTACATTGTATGGTTGGATTACTATACCGAATATCGCCCCTTCAAGTCTGGTAACCTAAGAATTAGAGAAATGGCTCCTAATTGACGCGAATCCTAAAGATAGATCTATGGGCCTAACAAACCCCATTCTGGAATTTGGAATGCTTTAGTACTTCAATTTAAATGGTGATTGCGATTGCCAATATTTATGGCATACTTGTGAGTATGCGGGGGATATTCTATATGCATTATGTTAATGTCGGTTACCAGGTGTTCATCATACGAATGGATTTTATACACTTGCGAGTGTAATGATATTTATGAAAAATGAGGATCTTGTGGTCTATTAAAATTATGGAAATGATTGATTATGATAAACTAATGAACTCGGCAACCTTTTGGTTGACACTTTAAAGCATGTTTATTCTCAGGTATGAAAGAAATCTTCCGCTGTGCATTTGCTCATTTTAGAGATATTACTTGGAGTCATTCATGACATATTTCAAAAGACGTTGCATTCGAGTCATTGAGTTCATCAAGATTATTATTAAGTCAATTATAGTTGGATATATTATGAAATGGTATGCATGCCGTCAACTTTCGATGTAATGAAAGTTTGTATTTTAAAAACGAATGCAATGTTTATAAAATGTATCATATAGAGGTCAAGTACCTCGCGATGTAACCAAATGTAATGTATTCGTCCAGATGGATTAGGACGGGTCGCTTCATCTCCGAATTCCGAGTTCTTCAACCTTGCTTATACCAGCGGAAATTTAGGAACGGTAACCCGGGCTGACATCATGTTAACGTCAACCTTTCTTGTCTTTTAGCTTTTTTTAATATGTTTCTTCGGCCAAATTATTTGATCCAATGGAGAGGACTGGAACTCCTTCTAGTTATTTTATATTATAGGGTATCATTATTATAAACTATAATTTAGTATTATTATTTGCATTAGACAAAATTACACGGGGGGTCCATGTGATATGTTCAAAACTACAACCGAAGTCCAAAAGAATTTTTTTGACTTGAGGGGTCACTGTGGTATGTACTTGTTTCACGGGGAATCCATTTTCCTAACACCGCTATCTTTTTCTGTTAACTTTCACCATGTGCATAGCATGTGAGGGTATTTTGGTCTTTTCACCTCTTTTTAACCCTTTTAAGTTTACCTGCACCCATTCTTCATTAAATCCTCTACATCTTCATATCATCTTTCATCTTTTATTTATCATCAAAACATAAAAATGGTGAAACCCCGTTCTTCATTTATCATCTTTCATCTAAGTTTTTGATTTATGGAGCTAAAAAATGGTAAAATCCCGTTCTTCATCAATTCTCAAATTTAAGAGTGTTTTGATACTTGAATCTTTTCAACTCATGTTAGATACAGAATCAGTTTCAATCGATTTCATGTTTTAATTTTATTTTTTGATTGAATGCCGCCATCACCGGCAGATCTGGAACGCCGCCATCATTGAAGAGGTTACCTTTAAATTTGTAATTGGGTTATGAACTTTACCTAAATTTTACTACTAATCGATTGTAGTTAATTTTATTGTGTTGTTTGTATTATACCCACCAAAACTGCAAACAAGGTTATCTTCTAAATTTTCAAGAGCTTCATTCAGTTGCTTATAATTCCAAAGACCATAACTTCCACTACAATCTGGTCTATGTATTAAATTTTTTTAAATTTGAGCTTTGATGTTGGTTTAATTTGTTGGTTTGATTGGGACTTAATTTGAGAATTTAAAATGCAAGTGATATTTGTAGTTGACATTGCCATGAACACTGTTATTCTTTCAGTTGTTAATTATAGTATTGGTTTTGGTTTTACTTTATATAATTTGATTAGGACTCGATTTAGGAATTTGATATACAAGTCTAGGGGTGGTAGTTAGTTCATAGTAATGGTGGTAGTTAGTTCATAGTGATGGAGAGTTTGAAATTGAAGAAAGCAGATGCAGGGATAAACGCAAGGGGCAAAGAAAAATGCGAATGACTATTATACCCTCATGTGCAAGGCATGTGCTATACTTAACGGATGGATTTAACAGATGTTAGTGAAATGGACTCCCCGTGAAATAAGTGCATACCTCAGTGACACCAAGTCAAAAAAATTCTTTTGGACTCTGGTTGTAGTTTTGAACATACCACAGGAAGCCCCGGTGTAATTTTGTCTTTGCATTATTATCATGACAAACTTCATTTTTTGTTCCCAAACTTTTTACTAAAAATCAGATTGAGACTTACAGTTTGAATCGATAATGGTTGGTCCCAAATTTTAAACATAATGCACGTTTGGTTTCAGATTTAACTGAGCATTAAAATCATCTACTTAACTTAAAAACGTGATAACCATGTGATAAAAACGTGATAACCATGTGAGGGGATTTTGACGTAATTGCTAACGGTCGTTAAAATTAAAAATCTAACTAAAACTAGGTAGTTTTGACCCTAAATTAATAAACCTACCCAGGTATTTTGCTACCCCACGTCCCTCCCCATCTGCAGTCATCATCTTATTAATTTCGTCCTTCGATTTCTTTTACGTTCATCCATTTGAAAGTGACCGTGAACCAATACAATGCAACAATATGTAAGATTCATTATTAATTTTTCTTTTCCCTAGCTCATCGCAATCTATTTTATCAACATTCTTAGACTGTTCATGATCACTTAACTGTAGCTGTGTTTATTATTCGATTAGTGTATCAAGTAAAAGAACATAAATCAATATGCATCAATGTACTTAGTCACTATCAAACAAAGGTGTTAATCACCTTCACCTATATAAAAGTAAATATAATTTATTACCATATCATTGACTATCAAAAAACCACTATATATTGAAACTAAAAACAAGATAAAATGGATTGAAAACTGATTGATAATGCTAAAAACGAACATATATTTCATAGCATTATCCCTCAAGAAAGACAAGCTTTTAGTTGCAATTGTTCTATTTACAAGTGATATTCGTTTAAATAATAAAAGGTGAAGACAAAAGACAGATTCGACGAATTGAAGACGCAAACGACCAAAAAGCTCAAAAGTACAAAGTACAATCCAAGTGGTTCAAATTATTGATGAGAAACGTCTAGAAATTACAAAAGTACAAGTTACAAAACACAAAGTACAAGATATTAAATTATACGAAAAGGCGTTCGAAAATTCGGAACCAGGACATGAACCAACTTTCAACGCGCGACGCAACGGAGTTAAAATTACAAGTCAACTATGCACATAAATATAATATAATATATAAATAATTCTTAAAATTATATATATATTATATATATATTTATAAACCGTCGGCAAGCTAGGAGCCAAAGTTGGTGAGCTGGAATCCAACACTCCGCGATCGCGGAGCTGTGAAGAAGAATTCCATCGAGATCGCGGAGCACACCAAGACAGAAATGGGGCCTATAAAAGGCAACGCATTCGATCAATTTCATTACACTTTTTTCAATCTATCTCTTACGATATATATATATAATTTATAATTTTAACTTTAATTTAAGATTAATAATAAGGTTATGTTAGCGAATGTTTTAAGGTTATAAGTCGAAACTCTGTCCGTGTAACGCTACGCTATTTTTAATCATTGTAAGTTATGTTCAACCTTTTTAAATTAATGTCTCGTAGCTAAGTTATTATTATGCTTATTTAAGCCGAAGTAATCGTGATGTTGGGCTAAAATGTTAAAGATTGGGTAATTGAGTTTTGTACCATAATTGGGGTTTGGACAAAAGAACGACACTTGTGGAAATTAGACTATGAGCTATTGATGGGCTTTATATTTGTTTAATTAAATGATAGTTTGTTAATTTAATATAAAGATTTACAATTGGACGTACCTATAAATAACCATATACACTCGATCGGACACGATGGGCGGGATATTTATAAGTACTAATAATCGTTCATTTAACCGGACACGGGAATGGATTAATAGTCAATGGGCTTATTAAAACAGGGGTGAATTATATACAAGGACACTTGGTGTAATTATAGTTTAAGTCCCCAATTAGTTGGAATATTTGACTTCGGATATAAGGATAATTTGACTAGGACACTCGCACTTTATATTTATGACTGATGGACTGTTATGGACAAAAATCAGACGGACATATTGAATAATCCAGGACAAAGGACAATTAACCCACGGTAATAAACTAAAATTAACACGTCAAACATCATGATTACGGAAGTTTAAATAAGCATAATTCCTTTATTTCATATTTAATTACACTTTTAATTATCGCACTTTAATTTATTGTCATTTTAATTATCGTACTTTTTTATTATCGCAATTTTATTTATTGTCATTTTAATTATCGCACTTTTATTATTGTCATTTACTTTACGATTTAAATTAAGTCTTTTATATTTTTAATATTTTACATTAGGTTTTAACTGCGACTAAAGTTTTAAAATCGACAAACCGGTCATTAAACGGTAAAAACCCCCTTTTATAATAATAATACTATTTATATTTATATATTTATACAAATATAGTTTTAAAAATATAGTGTTAAACTTGGCTAGCTCCCTGTAGAACGAACCGGACTTACTAAAAACTACACTATTGTACGATTAGGTACACTGCCTATAAGTGTTGTAGCAAGGTTTAGGTATATCCATTCTCTAAATAAATAAATAACTTGTGTAAAATTGTATCGTATTTAATAGTATTTTGTAGTAAAATATTATAACTATTTCGTATACACCTCTACGCACATCAAGTATTTTTGGCGCTGCTACCGGGAAAACTAAAACGCCGAAAGCGTAACGCTATAAAAAAAAAGATTCTTAGTTTACTTTAGTAAAAATACGCTTTTGTAAAAATACATTTTAATTATTAAAAATACAAAAAATATAAAAAAATTCTATATATTTGTTTTTAAGAGTTGTTAAATATATATAAAGTTAAAAAGTATTTTTATTTTAGTTTTTAAAATTAAATTTTTATTTAAGTTATATATATATTTTATAAAAAAAATAGGAAAAAAATAATAATAAAAATCGAACTGGGCCAGATTAATACGAAGCCCAAAACTGTTTTTAATTAAATTTCGAATTGGGCCGAACTGTTTTAGCCCAATACTGAGTCCGGTACTATTGAGCTCCGCGATCTCGGAGGAGACAAGGCAAAAAGCTACGAGATCGCGTAGCCTATTCTGACACGTCTGGTTTGACCTAATTTCGCGTTAATTACGGAGTATTTTTATTTATTATTATTTTTAAACCCTAATTAGGTTAATTATTATAATAATTTAGTTTGAGTTTTTAATTAATTTTGTATTTTGAGTTTTAATTAGTTTTATTAATTTATAAAATTAATACTTTTATAAAATAATAAATATAAAAATATTATTTTTATAAAAATAAGTAATTTTATCACTTTTTATATCTTTTTATATTTCGTAACTTTTTAATCGTTTATTCATAATATTTGTATTTTTATCGTTCGTAACTAGTTTTAAGTTCTAGTATTTTGTCGTAGCTTATTTTTATTTCTAGATTTTTAGGCTTTGCCGTAAAATCCCTTAAGTGTTTTTTCTTTAGACTAAAATTTAGGTGCTTTAGAATTTTGCGACGCCGTTTTAAAATTTTAGTACCTTTTAAGTTTCGACGCGCTACTTTCTTATTTTTATTTTTCGACCTTTTATTTTCCGACGTTTTCCGACGCACTCTTTTTCTTTCTTATTTCTCGCCGCTCTAGTTTTTAGGACTTTGAATTTTTTTTCTATTTCTTCTCTAAAATTTCTTTAAATTTCAACTAAAAATTATTTTAAGTGGTTAAATTGATAGACATCCAAATTTTCTGCTTCGTAATAATAGTTAGATTTGTTAGTGGCTGAGTTGTGAGCTTTCGATTTAAAGGGTTCTGGCTCCCTGCTACATCTTTTGGCTATTCGAAACGTGGGCAAAAGCAGAAAAGTCTATTAATTTGATAACTTATATAAATTTTTTTATCTTTTATAACTAATAGGATATTCAGTGAATGCACCGAGCAAAACATTCACCACCTTTTATACGTTCACCACCTGTAACTCGATCAAGACATCTAGCCAATATTGTCGCCTTTAATTTTTCTTTAGAATCGTCATCTAGTCGACCAAGTACTCCAATTTAAATTTTTGATAATCCATTTTTTGAACCCGACCTCACAATTGAGAATCCGGAGGATATTCAGGGACAATTCAGAGATCCTGAACCACTAATCTTTCCTCCGGAACCACCAATCATTCAAACAGAGATTGTCGAGGAACAACCCATTAAATCAGAATCCTCTAGTGATTCAGATTCAACAAATTCAATCATGGAAAATCTGGAACCCCTAAGTATGGAAGACCGAATGAGAGCTAAACGCACTGGCCAAGGTCATGCAATTACTCAACCAGACATTAATGCGCCAGATTATGAAATCAAAGGAAAAATCCTACACATGGTAACTAATCAATGCCAATTTAGTGGTGCGCCGAAGGAAGATCCAAATGAACATCTTCATACCTTTAATAGGATCTGTACTCTATTCAAAATCAGAGAAGTTGAGGATGAACAGATATATCTCATGTTATTTCCCTGGACTTTAAAGGGAGAAGCCAAAGATTGGTTAGAATCGTTACCTGAAGGGGCGATTGATACATGGGACGTTTTAGTTGAAAAATTTCTTAAACAATTCTTTTCGGCATCTAAAGCCGTAAGACTTCAAGGAGAAATTGTTACGTTCACACAAAAGCCAAATGAAACTCTATATGAAGCGTGGACAAGATTTGGAAAGTTATTGAGAGGATGTTCGCAACATGGTTTAGACACCTGTCAAATAGTACAAATATTCTACCAAGGATGCGACATCACTACAAGAAAAGACATAGATATAGTAGCTGGTGGTTCTATTATGAAGAAAACAGCAACTGACGCTTACAAAATTATTGATAACACTGCTTCCCACTCACATGAGTGGCATCAAGAAAAAGATATCGTTAGATCATCTAAAGCAGCTAGAGCTGATTCTAGCCATGACTTTGATTCCATTTCTGCAAAGATAGATTCTGTAGAGAGAAGAATGGAAAAGATGACTAAGGATATTCACTCAATAAGAATTAGTTGTGAGCAGTGTGGAGGACCACATTTAACAAAATATTGTCTCAGTATTGAACCAACAATGGAACAAAGAGAGAATGTTTCATACATGAACTAAAGGCCTGGAAATAATTATCAAAATAATTATCAACAGCCAAGACCAATTTACAATCAAAATCAGAATTATAATCGAAATGTTCCATACAACAACCAACAAGGTCCTAACAATCAACAAGTATCCAATAATACTTACAATCAGCAAAGACCTATTTTTCAAAATAAACCACCACAAACCGATGATAAAAAGCCAAATTTTGAAGATATGATGTCGAAGCTAGTTGAATCTCAAACGCAGTTTTTCACATCTCAGAAACAAACCAATGAACAAAATGCTCAAGCATTTAGAAATCAACAAGCTTCTATTCAAAATTTGGAACAAGAAGTGAGCAACCTAGCAAGATTAATAGGTGAAAGAAAACCGAGAAGTCTACCTAGTGATACAAATGCTAACCCCCGGAATGAAACAGCTAAAGCCATTACCACAAGAAGTGGTATTACACTTAAACCACATGAAATACCTATAATATCTGATGACTCTATTCCTACTCCACAAGAACCACAACCTGAACAAGATAAGGAAAAAGAACCGGTAGTTGAAAAGGTTAATGAAGATAACACAGTTAAGGCTAAACCTTATGTTAAACTATACCAACCACCACTTCCTTAACCGAGTAAAATGAGAAAAGAGAGACTTGAAGCCGAGCAATCTAAATTCCTGGATATGTTTAAACAAATAAATGTCAATCTTCCTTTCATTGATGTGATTTCAGGAATGCCTAGATAGATCTAATCACAAATAGAAAGAAAATGAAAGAACTCTCGGCTGTTACTATGAATGCTAATTGTTCTGCAGTGCTGTTGAATAAGATACCAGAAAAATTATCAGATCCAGGAAGTTTCACAATTTCATATTTTCTGGGTAGTCTTAGTTCAATAGAAGCATTGGCAGACTTAGGTGCTAGTATAAATTTAATGCCGTATTCATTATACGCTAAACTAGACCTCGGAGAATTGAAACCAACAAGAATAAGTATACAACTAGCCGATCGATCAGTAAAATATCCTAGAGGGATAATGGAAAACATGCTAGTTAAAGTTGGTACTTTAGTATTTCCAGTAGATTTTGTTATTCTGGACATGGAAGAAGATTCTCGAGTTCCTCTCATATTAGGAAGACCATTCTTAAACACGGCTAAAGCAATAATAGACGTGTTCGGTAAGAAACTTACCCTAAGTATAGAGGACGAGAGTGTTACCTTTTATGTTGATAGAGCCATGCAACAACCGCAATCTGCAGATGATACATGTTATTATATTCAAACTATAGATTCACATGCAGAATTGTTAGAATAATTTCCAGAATTACAAGGAACAGGAGAATGTTTTTTAGGAGAAGGAACTGAACCAATTGATGAAACTGAAATGTTAGCTACACTTATGGCTAATGGATATGAACCAAAAAAAGAAGAAATTCAAATGCTAAAAGAAGAAGACTAATATCGATATAAATCATCGATAGAAGAACCACCGACATTAGAGTTAAAGCCACTTCCAAACCATTTGGAATACGTTTATTTACATGGTGAATCTGAATTACCTGTAATAATATCGTCTTCTCTTACGGAAAATGAAAAATCTCAACTCATTTCTGTGCTAAAAGCTCATAAACCAGCTATTGCATGGAAAATTCATGACATTAAAGGAATAAGTCCTTCTTATTGCACACATAAAATCCTTATGGAAGAAGGTCATAAAACGTATGTGCAATGCCAACGAAGACTAAATCCTAATATGCAAGATGTTGTAAAGAAAGAAATTATTAAACTGCTTGATGCAGGTTTAATTTATCCGATCTCTGATAGTCCATGGGTAAGCCCAGTTTAATGTGTACCTAAGAAGGGTGGCATGACTGTCATCACAAATGAAAAAAATGAGCTTATTCCTACTAGGACTGTAACAGGATGGCGTGTTTGTATAGATTATAGAAAATTAAATGACGCCACCAGAAAAGATTACTTTCCCTTACCTTTCATTGATCAAATGTTGGAAAGATTAGCCGGAAATAGTTACTATTGTTTTCTTGATGGTTTTTCCGGATATTTTCAAATTTCAATAGCACCCGAGGACCAAGAGAAAACCACGTTCTCGTGCCCTTATGGTACTTTTGCTTATAAATGCATGCCATTTGGACTTTGCAACGCCCCTGCAACCTTTCAAAGGTGCATGATGGCGGTTTTTCACGACATGATAGAAGAATGCATGGAAGTTTTCATGGATGGCTTTTCAGTCTTCGGTGATACATTTGAATCATGTCTAGTTAATCTTGAACGAATGCTTATTAGATGCGAACAATCAAATCTAGTACTTAATTGGGAGAAATGCCATTTCATGGTTAAAGAAGGCATCGTTCTTGGTCATAAAACTTCAAAGAAAGGAATAGAAGTGGATAGAGCTAAAGTAGATGTAATTGCTAAACTTCCGCATCCCACCAATGTTAGAGGAGTTAGGAGTTTTCTAGGGCATGCCGGTTTTTACCGACGTTTCATAAAAGATTTTTCTAAAATTGCCACTCCTATGAATAAACTCCTAGAAAAGGATGCTCCATTCATCTTTTCGGATGAATGCATCAACTCTTTTAATATTCTTAAATAAAAACTCACTAATGCGCCGATCATGATAACTCCAAATTGAAATCTACCGTTTGAACTTATGTGCGATGCAAGTGATTTTGCAATGGGAGCCGTTTTAGGACAAAGGATTGAAAAACGATTTCAACCTATTTATTACGCTAGTAAGACGTTACAAGGAGCACAAACGAATTACACAACTATTGAAAAAGAACTCCTTGCTATTGTCTTTGCTTTTGACAAATTTCGTTCATATCTCGTTTTAGCTAAAACAGTGGTCTATACCGACCATTCTGCTCTTAAATACCTATTTTCGAAACAAGATGCCAAACCACGATTAATCCTTTGGATCTTACTCCTACAAGAGTTCGATATTGAAATCCGAGACAAAAAGGGAGCAGAAAATCTCGCCGCTGATCATCTTTCTCGTCTTGAAAATCCCGAATTAGAAGTTCTAAATGAATCGGCTATACAAGATAACTTTCCTGATGAATATCTATTGAAGATAGATTATAGTGAAATTTCATGGTTTGCAGACTATGCAAACTACTTAGTATGTGGATTCCTTGAAAAAGGGTTGTCGTACCAAAAACGAAAGAAATTCTTTAGTGATATAAAACACTATTTCTGGGAAGATCTACATTTGTTTAAAAGTTGTCCCGATGGAATAATACGCCGATGTGTATTCGGAGATGAAGCCAGTCAAATCTTAAACCATTGTCACACAGGACCAACAGGAGGGCATTATGGGCCTCAACTCACAGCAAGAAAAGTTTACGATGCTGGATTCTATTGGCCTACAATTTTCAAA
This sequence comes from Rutidosis leptorrhynchoides, assembly GCF_046630445.1. Lineage (NCBI taxonomy): Eukaryota > Viridiplantae > Streptophyta > Magnoliopsida > Asterales > Asteraceae > Rutidosis > Rutidosis leptorrhynchoides. The sequence continues at coordinate 358,798,097 of NC_092343.1, forward strand.
GATGCACACATTCTTTGTAAATCCTGTGATGCTTGTCAAAGGGCCGGAAAAATAAGTCAATGTGATGAAATGCCACAAAATGTCATTCAAGTATGTGAAGTATTTGACATTTGGGGTATTGACTTTATGGGTCCATTTCCAAAATCTCATAATAATCTCTACATTCTCGTTGCCATTGATTATGTATCTAAATGGGCGGAAGCACAAGCTCTCCCAACTAACGATGCACGAGTTGTAGTCAACTTTTTAAAACGTATTTTTGCTAGGTTTGGAACACCGAAAGCTTTAATAAGTGATCGGGGTACTCATTTTTGTAATAATCAACTTGAGAAAGTTCTCAAAAGATATGGAGTAACTCATAAAATCTCAACCGCTTATCATCCACAAACATGTGGACAAGTTGAAAATACCAACCGAGCTTTAAAACGTATTCTAGAGAAATCTGAAGGAATGGTCCATGAAATTAGAGGATGCACTTTGGGCTTTTAGAACAGCCTACAAAACTCCAATTAGAACCACACCTTTCAGACTCGTTTACGGAAAAGCATGTCACCTTCCAGTAGAAATTGAACACAAAGCATTTTGGGCTTTGAAGACATGTAATCTTGATTTACATGAAGCTGGACGTCTACGGTTAAGTCAACTAAACGAATTAGAAGAATTAAGATATGAAGCATATGAAAATTCGTTAATCTATAAAGAAAGAACAAAGAAATGGCATGATAAAAGAATCAGAAGTTCAAAAGAATTTAAGGAAGGAGACAGAGTTCTTCTTTTCAATTTACAATTCAAGCAATTTCCTGGAAAATTGAAATCAAGATGGTCTGGACCATTCATAGTCAAAAGAGTTTTCCCGTACAGAACAGTAGAATTAATAAATTCAAATGGGATTGAATTTAAAGTTAATGGTTACAGAGTTAAACATTACATAGATAATCTAATGGAAGTTGAAGATGAAGTTAATCACAATTTCGACACCACAGCTAACTAAGTATGGGAAGGTTCGAATCTTTTTAGGGTAATATATATTTCTATTAGCGTTAGATATTCTGTTTTCGTGTAGTTCTCGAGAATGGAATCCGAATGGTCTTTTCCTAGCAGACCCTAAAGAACTAGTCTTCTCCCCCCATTCTGAATTTTTATTTTTTTTAGGTTTTACGAGATGAAGAATTCCTTTGATCTGAACCATGGTCTAATGCTACATGCTATGATTACTAAATGTAATAATGACACACTTCCGAGTGAACTGGTATCATTCATAAGAGACAAAATGGACGGAGTAAGAAAAGAACTCAGAAAAGATCATCATAAGATACATTTTGGTAAAGGAAAATCAAAATCCGCAACAAAAAGAAGAGCACGACACCTTGAAAGATGTTATAAATGCGGAAAATGGTCACACGAAGGTAAATGTTCAAATAATCAAACATATTCAAATACCGAATTTGTTACTCTATGCAGAGAAGGACCGTTTATATGTTTAGAAGAAAAGATATTGAAGAATCGAGGATACGCTTACGTAGCTATGGAGAACCAAATCACACGACTCTCATATGAGTCGGCTAAAGCAGGTCTCTGAGAATTCTTTCTCACAGGTAAGTATGTATAGTTTTTATTTTTTACTTTTAACCTTTTGATAATAAACGCCGAATCGTTCGCTATAAAGTATTAAATTAGTATTCAATAAAATTAGGTATGCGTAACCGAAATTATTAATATCATACAAAAATTTACTACATCACTGCGAAATTTACCGTTTATTCTTAAGGTATAAATATCTTTAATCAATCAAACCAAAATATTTCAGAAATTCGTCAAGAGTAAAACTAGGTAATATAGCCGAAATTACTTTACCGAAAAGAGGGGCGTATATTTTTGACAATATTTGATTGATTAAAGTGGGATAAAAGACCAAAAAGATTTTTAATTTTAATTTTACCATGTTTTTAAATTTAATATATACATATTAAATTAATATTGTAAACTTTTTAAAATCAATATATTTAAGTTTGTAAATATTTGAAAAAATTAATATTTTTAATATAAGTTTGTATGTATAAAAATAAAAATATAATATAAGTTTGGTGTAAATTTTTAAAATATTTATAATATGAATTTTTAATTTTATGCATTTTAAATTAAAGTTTGGTGTGAATTTAAAAACAAAATTTACTTTATTTCGTTAAGTTAAAAATTTGATTTTTAAAATTCGTCGTGAGTTGAAAACTAGGTCGTTGAATCGAAATTGCTTTACCCAAGGGCGGGACGAGAAATTTTATTATCATTATTTTTAATCTTATTGATTTAAAGTATGACAAAAACATTTAAAAAACCCAAAAATCTTTGCTTTTAAAACAACGCTTAAAGAAAGACAAATTTTAAAATTTTGTCGAGGGACGAACTAGGTCAAAGTACCGAAACGCCCTCATTCCTAAAAAGAAACAAAATTTTAAAATTAATTACTTATTTGTTTTTATAAGTTAAGATTTTTTATAAAAAAAAAATCTTCGAGATCGCGGAGCTAGGAAGGTATCTACCTTCGAGATCGCGGAGCAACAAAAATACAGAAAGGATAAACTGGTCGAGACAGACCAGTCTCCATCCCCAATTCATTTTTTTATGCGAAAAACCCACGAAAAAACACACACAAATCGCCATTTTACACCGTTTTTCATCAAATTTGTTGCTATATATTGATGTGGAGATTCCTACCTAGATCCCTTTCAAGAAGAATGGTAATTCCTACATCCAAACACTCTTAAATTCAATTTTTTTTGTGTTTTTGAACTAAATTTACCTAATTTGATTTTGTTAATTTCTAGTGTAATTAGAGTTAAATTGACGATATATTATGCATGTATAACCTAGATTGATGCTATTTAACATGATTTGAAGCCAAAAACTTCAAAATTTTTAGAAATCTAGGGCTTGTGTTCTTGAGTAAAATTGGGGCTTTTTGATATAAACGAGTTATGCCCGATTTTTGTTATGAATTGATGCTAAATTAAGTAGTGCAACATGTTTGATGTGTTAAATGATACAAACTTTGATTACAAACATGATTTTTGAGACAATTTGTTGACTTTTTAAGTAAAAATTGAATGAACTTGCTTAATTTGATATGAATGCCAATTTGAACTCGTTTAATTGTTATAATGACTCTTTTTGACATGTTTTAGAAGTTACATACTTATGAACATTGTATACATTCTCAGATTTGTTTATTTGAAAAAGTATAGAATTGATAAAAATATGAAAATGTGTATAAATTTGATTCTAATTAAACATGTCATGTTAGTTATTTTTAATTGTTATTTTACTAATACCAATGCATTTTTGGATGCACAAATTCCTTTTTGTTTAATGTGTTTAGCAGAATGAACGAGGTGAATCTTCATCCGCGCCACAAAACTTGAATACTTATAATGAAAGTGACGAGGATCAAGATCTCAGTGAACAATACAAACAAAATCAACCGCACCCTTTTATTCCATTGTCACGAGCAGTTGAAGCAAATCTACACCATAACTTACGATTTGACAGATTTTGGATAGACTATTTAAAATATCAGAGGAACTTGAGCATTCTTTATCCCAAAGATGTTGAAGTGTCCAGGGTGATAGATTGGGCACCATTAGAGACAGTGGGATTGGCCGAGCCAATAAGATAATTACTTACACAAAGGTATGGTAATTCTACTTTCAATGATTGGATTACTCTATTCACTATACGTAGACCTGTATATAAGGAATGGTGCGTTGAGTTAGTAAGTACTATTGAACTAAATGATGAAGTAACTAGGTTAACGGATAAAAGTTTTATTAGATTTTTATTAGGAGGTGTGATGCGCCGTATGTCTTTATTAGATATGGCTGAAGCTTTGTGTATTTATGTGCCTGAAGAACTATTAACTGATGATTGTAGACAGTTAATAAGTAATGGTAGAAGGGTTAATCATGATTTTGATAAGAATGAGTTGTGGAGTAGAATGACTAGCCATAATCATTTTCGTGGAGGTCATTATTCTTATACTGATATACATAGAGCGGAGCTTAGGGTAATCCATAGATTTATTTCCAACTCTATTACACAAAGGGGTAGAAATAAAGATAAAGTGACTGAAAATGATTTATTTTATCTGATGTGTATTAGAGACCCACAGAGCTTTGTAAATATTCCTTATTGTGTGGGTTATTATTTGTCAGAAATGATAAAGGGAATGCGAAACAATAGTATTATAGGAGGTGGTATTTTTGTGACTTTAATTGCCGAGTACCTCGGTGTGGATATTACTCGGGGAAGGGAGTTAGTACAAGTACCCCTTCCTCGTGATCAGATTGATATGCGGGTATATGCTGGTGCAAAGGTTTTATTGAAAAGAAATAATGTTGCACAACCATATCAAGGGAATCATCCACAGGTAGAAAGAGGTCAACAACAAGGTAATGCGGGAGGGGGAAATCAGATGACAGAAATGGAAAGGTTTATGGCTCAACATGAGTATGAAATGGCTAGACAACGAGCATTTCAAGATTGGCAGTATCATCAAAGCCAAATCATAAGTCATTGTACACATGTAAGTCGAAATTACATTCCTACTCCAATGCCCATATTTCCTCCCTGGACTATAGAGAGCCGACCACCATACCCTACATATGACCCAACTCAAGCATTCTACAACATTTACGGCTATGAATGGAACCCCTACTGGTTTCAGCATCAACCCTAGTTTCCTTACTTTTATTTATTTTATTATTCATAATATTGCTACATTTAATACTTATGTTGGTATTGTAATAGTTTTTATAATTTTCTAACTTTTATTATCAGATTTTATTAATTTTTGAATGTGGGGTGATATACCCAACTTCAAAAATATGTATATATATGCTTGTAGTTTATCTCATGTACAAAACAGGGTAAAACAGCGCATTTTCAAAGACTGGCATTAAGTTCAGCAAAAGTAACTAATTTTGACGACAAGATACAAAATATATGTGAAATAACAACTGCAGGAATGAACAAATGATATGCACCATTTATGATTCAACAAACAAACGCCAATATGTTTGGAAACTTTGGTAAAATTTAATCATTTTTTTACGCTAATCACCCTCAATAATTTAAAATTGTTACTGATTTCTTGCAAATGAGGGCATTGCAAGATCTTAAGTGTGGGAAAGGGTTAAATTCTTTCGGATTTTTAAAATTTATGACTTATACACTTGGTTACCATTAAAAATACTAGTAACGCAGTAGTTGTATTAGAATCTAGTGCTCTCTAATAATAAAGAACAGTCCTAGTCTTATATACTGACTACCCAATTCTAGTAAAAAAAATTTCAAAATTTTCAAATAAATGAATTCAAAATCATGTTTATACATATTTATGAACGATAAAACTAGGTGTTAACAACGAAATTATTGTTACCTCGTAAAGGACATAAATTGAGAAACAACTTAAAATGTTAGAATTCATTTAAAATGGAATAGAGGACAATAAAAAGGCAAAGAAAGGAAAATAAAAGTCAAGTGTGGGAAAAATTTACCAAGATATTTAGAACATATATCACATATTTTTGTACAAATAATTAAAGATACTTTTGTTTTGGACAAAATTAACCGTTTTACCCGGTAAATTGTAATATATTTGAAAGAAAGATGGATCTACACGATGAATCAATTCCATCATTAAAAGGAAGTAAAGTCTTCCGAAAAAGACACGCGCTTCTTGATTTAGGTCAGGAAGTTGTCGTCCAGACCAGTTGTAGAGTCTACGAAAAACCTTGAAAAGTTTTCTCAAAAATCAGCTGGAAATCCACGGACCTCAGCATCAAACAGGGTCGCCATGTGGTCAGACTTATCCTAACCATGAGAGGATCTGTCTCGTAAAATCGGGAGGGCGCCGTGCAAATTAGCTTGATAAGACTAATGAATCAGACCCCCAGAAAGGATAATCTCTTTAAAGATTAAAAATCAGCTTTTAAGACTGATATTACTCAATCCTTGAGATTGACTTTAAAGATTGAGAATTACAAACTCATGGAATTCAATGATATCTAAACTCGAGCTTGAACGAGAAAATATTTTGATCAAAATTAAAGCCGATTTATTTTCTGAAAACCTATTTTCAATGCGTTCATTACCATTGAACGTAAAATTCTAGGAATTCACCTGGAATTCATTGGGTCACCTGAACCAAATCGGGTGTCAACCGTAAGAACGGTGGTTGCATAGCATGGTCGAAGACAGGACCTTGTGCCAGACCGAAAAACTATAGGGTGAGCTTTACTATTGCTCCTACCAAGGATAGTAATTGCATCCGACACGTTATAGACCATAAACAAAAGCATGTCACGGGACATTGCCTTAACAGTTGCTTATTCAACGTTTTCCTTTACAACCGGACGGTAGTTTACCGAAAGGTAATATACGGAACAAGTATACTGGACGTGTTGCTTTCCCAATACAAGGTTAGCAAGTGGGTGACACAAAACTGTAAGTTTTGAGCTAAAATTTTCAAATCTGAAACCCACAAAACCCACAAGAACAATTTTGCAAACACCGGTGAAGGGTTATTCCGGAAAACTTATCTAGGGTAAAAGCTAGATTTAATTTACAAAAGATCAAATGTTTTCATAAAGATCCAATTTACTTAAGGATCTAAATCTGTAAACCATAACGTTACTACCATTGTTTATACCGCCGTATAAAAATCACTGATGTACAAAGTGTGAAGAATAAAGAAGTGATTCTAGTATTTTTATTTTCAAGACTATATTGCTTGAGGACAAGCAACGCTCAAGTGTGGGAATATTTGATAATGCTAAAAACGAACATATATTTCATAGCATTATCCCTCAAGAAAGACAAGCTTTTAGTTGCAATTGTTCTATTTACAAGTGATATTCGTTTAAATAATAAAAGGTGAAGATAAAAGACAGATTCGACGAATTGAAGACGCAAACGACCAAAAAGCTCAAAAGTACAAAGTACAATCCAAGTAGTTCAAATTATTGATGGGAAACGTCTAGAAATTACAAAAGTACAAGTTACAAAACGCAAAGTACAAGATATTAAATTATACGAAAAGGCGTTCGAAAATCCGGAACCAGGACATGAACCAACTTTCAACGCGCGACGCAACGGAGTTAAAATTACAAGTCAACTATGCACATAAATATAATATAATATATAAATAATTCTTAAAATTATATATATATTATATATATATTTATAAACCGTCGGCAAGCTAGGAGCCAAAGTTGGTGAGCTGGAATCCAACACTCCGCGATTGCAGAGCTGTGAAGAAGAATTCCATCGAGATCGCGGAGCACACCAAAACAGAAATGGGGCCTATAAAAAGCAACGCATTCGATCGATTTCATTACACTTTTTTCAATCTATCTCTTACGATATATATATATATATATATATATATATATATATATATATATATATATATATATATGTATATATATATATATATATATATATATATATATATAATTTATAATTTTAATTTTAATTTAAGATTAATAATAATAAGGTTATGTTAGCGAATGTTTTAAGGTTATAAGTCGAAACTCTGTCTGTGTAACGCTACGCTATTTTTAATCATTGTAAGTTATGTTCAACCTTTTTAAATTAATGTCTCGTAGCCAAGTTATTATTATGCTTATTTAAGCCGAAGTAATCGTGATGTTGGGCTAAAATGTTAAAGAATGGGTAATTGAGTTTTGTACCATAATTGGGGTTTGGACAAAAGAACGACACTTGTGGAAATTAGACTATGGACTTTATATTTGTTTAATTAAATGATAGTTTGTTAATTTAATATAAAGATTTACAATTGGACGTACCTATAAATAACCATATACACTCGATCGGACACGACGGGGGGGATATTTATAAGTACTAATAATCGCTCATTTAACCGGACACGGGAATGGATTAATAGTCAATGGGCTTATTAAAACAGGGGTGAATTATATACAAGGACACTTGGTGTAATTATAGTTTAAGTCCCCAATTAGTTGAAATATTTGACTTCGGATATAAGGATAATTTGACGAGGACACTCGCACTTTATATTTATGACTGATGGACTGTAATGGACAAAAATCAAACGGACATATTGAATAATCCAGGACAAAGGACAATTAACCCATGGTAATAAACTAAAATCAACACGTCAAACATCATGATTACGGAAGTTTAAATAAGCATAATTCCTTTATTTCATATTTAATTGCACTTTTAATTATCGCACTTTAATTTATTGTCATTTTAATTATCGTACTTTTTTATTATCGCAATTTTATTTATTGTCATTTTAATTATCGCACTTTTATTATTGTCATTTACTTTACGATTTAAATTAAGTCTTTTATATTTTTAATATTTTACATTAGGTTTTAACTGCGACTAAAGTTTTAAAATGGACAAACCGGTCATTAAACGGTAAAAACCCCCTTTTATAATAATAATACTACTTATATTTATATTTATATATTTATACAAATATAGTTTTAAAAATATAGCGTTAAACTTGGCTAGCTCCCTGTTGAACGAACCGAACTTACTAAAAACTACACTACTGTACGATTAGGTACACTGCCTATAAGTGTTATAGCAAGGTTTAGGTATATCCATTCTCTAAATAAATAAATAACTTGTGTAAAATTGTATCGTATTTAATAGTATTTTGTAGTAAAATATTAAAACTATTTCGTATACACCTCTACGCTTTTGTAAAAATGCATTTTAATTATTAAAACTACAAAAAATATAAAAAGAAAATATAAAAAAAAATTCTATATATTTGTTTTTAAGAGTTGTTAAATATATATAAAGTTAAAAAGTATTTTTATTTTAGTTTTTAAAATTAAATTTTTATTTAAGTTATATATATTTTATAAAAAAAATAGAAAAAAATAATAATAAAAATCGAACTGGGCCAGATTAATACGAAGCCCAAAACTGTTTTTTAATTAAATTTTGAATTGGGCCGAACTGTTTTAGCCCAATACTGAGTCCGGTACTATTGAGCTCCGCGATCTCGGAGGAGACAAGGCAAAAAGCTACGAGATCGCGTAGCCTATTCTGACACGTCTGGTTTGACCTAATTTCGCATTAATTACGGAGTATTTTTATTTATTATTATTTTTAAACCCTAATTAGGTTAATTATTATAATAATTGAGTTTAAGTTTTTAATTAATTTTGTATTTTGAGTTTTAATTAGTTTTATTAATTTATAAAATTAATACTTTTATAAAATAATAAATATAAAAATATTATTTTTATAAAAATAAGTAATTTTATCACTTTTTATATCTTTTTATATTTCGTAACTTTTTAATCGTTTATTCGTAATATTTGTATTTTTATCGTTCGTAACTAGTTTTAAGTTCTAGTATTTTGCCGTAGCTTATTTTTATTTCTAGATTTTTAGGCTTTGCCGTAAAATCCCTTAAGTGCTTTTTCTTTAGACTAAAATTTAGGTGCTTTAGAATTTTGCGACGCCGTTTTAAAATTTTAGTACCTTTTAAGTTTCGACGCGCTACTTTCTTATTTTTATTTTTCGACCTTTTATTTTTCGACGTTTTTCGACGCACTCTTTTTCTTTCTTATTTCTCGCCGCTCTAGTTTTTAGGACTTAGAATTTTTTTTCTATTTCTTCTCTAAAATTTCTTTAAATTTCAACTAAAAATTATTTTAAGTGGTTAAATTGATAGACATCCATATACACTCGATCGGACACGATGGGCGGGATATTTATAAGTACTAATAATCGTTCATTTAACCGGACACGGGAATGGATTAATAGTCAATGGGCTTATTAAAACAGGGGTGAATTATATACAAGGACACTTGGTGTAATTATAGTTTAAGTCCCCAATTAGTTGGAATATTTGACTTCGGATATAAGGATAATTTGACGAGGACACTTGCACTTTATATTTATGACTGATGGACTGTTATGGACAAAAATCAGACGAACATATTGAATAATCCAGGACAAAGGATAATTAACCCATGGTAATAAACTAAAATCAACACATCAAACATCATGATTACGGTTGTTTAAATAAGCATAATTCCTTTATTTCATATTTAATTGCACTTTTAATTATCGCACTTTAATTTATTGTCATTTTAATTATCATACTTTTTTATTATCGCAATTTTATTTATTGTCATTTTAATTATCGCACTTTTATTTATCGCACTTTAATTATTGTCATTTACTTTACGATTTAAATTAAGTCTTGTATATTTTTAATATTTTACATTAGGTTTTAACTGCGACTAAAGTTTTAAAATCGACAAATCAGTCATTAAACGGTAAAAACCCCCTTTTATAATAATAATACTATTTATATTTATATTTATATATTTATACAAATATAGTTTTAAAAATATAGCGTTAAACTTGGCTAGCTCCCTGTGGAACGAACCGAACTTACTAAAATCTACACTACTGTACGATTAGGTACACTGCCTATAAGTGTTGTAGCAAAGTTTAAGTATATCCATTCTATAAATAAATAAATAACTTGTGTAAAATTGTATCGTATTTAATAGTATTTTGTAGTAAAATATTATAACTATTTCGTATACACCTCTACGCACATCACTGATCGTATTATTGATTTGAATGAATTGATAATGCTTGAATTGGTTTTTGATACAATATGAACAGCTCTATTTATAAGGGAACAAAGAAACTATTTTTGGAATGGAGCCTAAGCAACTAGCCGTTTGCATAGCTGTTTGATTGCTGTAACCAATCTCCTAAATAAGGAAATGATGAATAGAAGGTTCTATTCTGATCCTCTTATTATTTCTAACACTCCCCCGCACGTTGAATAGTAGGATTCCCGATATTCAACTTGGCAAGTACTTCGTGAAAAGATCTTCCGTTGACGGACTTTGTTAGGATATCTGCAAGTTGATCTTCGGATCTGACAAATGGAAGAGAGATTATTTCTGCTTCGAATTTCTCTTTGATGAAATGCCAGTCTATTTCAATGTGCTTGGTTTGGTCATGCTGGACTGGATTTTCTGAGTTTGTGATTGCAGCTTCATTATCACACGTGATTTTGATGGGGTCTTTAGGAGGAAAACCAATCTCTGTTAGAAGTTTTTTGATCCATAATGCCTCAGTTACTCCCCTAGTAATTCCCCTAAATTCTGCTTCAGCACTAGAGAGGGCAACTACCTTTTGCTTTTTACTTTTCCATGTGACTAAGTTTCCTCATACTAGGGTAAAATATTCTGAAGTTGATTTTCTATCTCCTTTCTCTCCTCCATAACTCGAGTCTGTAAATATTTGAGTTTCCAAGTGATCATTCTTCTTGAATAAAACTCCATCTCCCGCGGTTCCTCATATTCAATCCACCTACGCTGCCTCATATTCAGTTGTTTCTGATTAAATATGTGTTGGAGACTTTTGTGGTCGGTATATATAATACTTTTGACCCCATATAAGTAGTGCCTCCAAGTCTTTAATGCAAAAACAACCGCGCCTAATTCTAAATCATGCGTCGTATAATTTTGTTCGTGAATCTTCAATTGTCTAGACGCATAAGCAATCACCTTCGTTCGTTGCATTAATACACAACCGAGACCTTGCTTTGATGCGTCACAATAAATCACAAAATCATCATTCCCTTCAGGCAATGACAATATAGGTGCCGTAGTTAGCTTTTTCTTCAATAACTGAAACGCTTTCTCTTGTTCATCATTCCATTCAAATTTCTTCCCTTTATGCGTTAATGCAGTCAAGGGTTTTGCTATTCTGGAAAAGTCTTGGATGAACCTTCTGTAGTAACCAGCTAGTCCTAAAAATTGGCGTATGTGTTTCGGAGTTTTCGGGGTTTCCCACTTTTCAACAGTTTCTATCTTTGCCGGATCCACCTTAATACCTTCTTTGTTCACTATGTGACCGAGGAATTGAACTTCTTCCAACCAAAATGCACACTTTGAAAACTTAGCGTACAATTCTTCCTTCCTCAATACTTCTAACACCTTTCTCAAATGTTCACCGTGTTCTTGGTCATTCCTTGAGTAAATAAGTATGTCATCAATGAAAACAATGACAAACTTGTCAAGGTATGGTCCACACACTCGGTTCATAAGGTCCATGAACACAGCTGGTGCATTAGTTAAACCAAACGGCATGACCATAAACTCATAATGACCGTAACGTGTTCTGAAAGCAGTCTTTGGAATATCATCTTCTTTCACCCGCATTTGATGATACCCGGAACGTAAGTCAATCTTTGAATAAACAGACGAGCCTTGTAGTTGATCAAATAAGTCGTCGATTCTCGGTAGTGGGTAGCGGTTCTTGATGGTAAGTTTGTTCAACTCTCGGTAGTCGATACACAACCTGAATGTACCATCTTTCTTCTTGACAAACAAAACAGGAGCTCCCCACGGTGATGTGCTTGGTCGAATGAAACCACGCTCTAAAAGTTCTTGTAATTGGCTTTGCAGTTCTTTCATCTCGCTGGGTGCGAGTCTGTAAGGAGCACGAGCTATTGGTGCAGCTCCTGGTACAAGATCTATTTGAAATTCAACGGATCGATGTGGGGGTAATCCCGGTAATTCTTTCGGAAATACATCGGGAAATTCTTTTGCAATGGGAACATCATTGATGCTCTTTTCTTCAGTTTGTACTTTCTCGACGTGTGCTAGAACAGTATAGCAACCTTTTCTTATTAGTTTTTGTGCCTTCAAATTACTAATAAGATGTAGCTTCGTGTTGCCCTTTTCTCCGTACACCATTAAGGGTTTTCCTTTTTCTCGTATAATGCGAATTGCATTTTTGTAACAAACGATCTCCGCTTTCACTTCTTTCAACCAGTCCATACCGATTATCACATCAAAACTCCCTAACTCTACTGGTATCAAATCAATCTTAAATGTTTCGCTAACCAGTTTAATTTCTCGATTCCGACATATATTATCTGCTGAAATTAATTTACCATTTGCTAATTCGAGTAAAAATTTACTATCCAAAGGCGTCAATGGACAACTTAATTTAGCACAAAAATCTCTACTCATATAGCTTCTATCCGCACCCGAATCAAATAAAACGTAAGCAGATTTATTGTCAATAAGAAACGTACCCGTAACAAGCTCCGGGTCTTCTTGTGCCTCTACCGCATTAATATTGAAAACTCTTCCACGGCCTTGTCCATTCGTGTTCTCCTGGTTCGGGCAATTTCTAATAATGTGGCCTGGTTTTCCACATTTATAACAAACTACATTGGCATAACTTGCTCCGACACTACTTGCTCCGCCATTACTCGTTCCGACACCATTTGTTCCTTTCGTTCTATTAACCCCTGGTCCGTAGACCTCACACTTCGCCGCGCTATGACCATTTCTTTTACACTTGTTACAAAATTTGGTGCAGAACCCCGAGTGATTCTTTTCACACCTTTGGCATAGTTGCTTCTGATTGTTGTTGTTGTTGCGGTTATTATTGTTGTTGGGATGATTGTTGTAGTTGCTGTTGTTGTTGTTGTTGTTGTTGTTGTTGTTGTTGTTGGGCCGTTTGTTGTAGTTGCGATTGATGTTGCGATTGTTGGGATAATTGTTGCGATTATTGTTGTAATTGCTGTTGTTGTTGTATTGGTGATTCTTATCACCGTTTTCCTCCCACTTTCTTTTGACTTGCTTCACATTGGCCTCTTCAGCAGTCTGTTCTTTAATTCTTTCTTCAATCTGGTTCACTAGTTTGTGAGCCATTCTACATGCCTGTTGTATGGAGGCGGGCTCGTGTGAACTTATATCTTCTTGGATTCTTTCCGGTAATCCTTTCACAAACGCGTCGATCTTCTCTTCCTCATCTTCGAATGCTCCCGGACACAATAGGCACAATTCTGTGAATCGTCTTTCGTACGTGGTAATATCAAATCCTTGGGTTCGTAACCCTCTAAGTTCTGTCTTGAGCTTATTGACCTCGGTTCTGGGACGGTACTTCTCGTTCATCAAGTTCTTGAATGCTGACCACGGTAGTGCGTACGCATCATCTTGTCCCACTTGCTCTAGATAGGTATTCCACCATGTTAACGCAGAACCTGTGAAGGTATGCGTAGCGTACTTCACTTTGTCCTCTTCAGTACACTTACTTATGGCAAACACCGATTCGACCTTCTCGGTCCACCGTTTCAATCCGATCGGTCCTTCGGTTCCATCAAATTCCAAAGGTTTGCAGGCAGTGAATTCTTTGTAGGTGCATCCTACACGATTTCCTGTACTGCTAGATCCAAGGTTATTGTTGGTATGTAGCGCAGCCTGTACTGCGGCTATGTTTGAAGCTAGAAAAGTACGGAATTCCTCTTCATTCATATTCACGGTGTGTCGAGTAGTCGGTGCCATTTCCTTCAAAATAGTTAAATGGAACAAGTTAATCATACAGAATATTAAGAGTAGTTAATAGTATTTCGTAGCATAATATGAACTCATTTATAAAAGCTTTTTCTTCATATTAGCGTTTTATAAGTTTAAATTCGGGTAGTACCTACCCGTTAAGTTCATACTTAGTAGCTAATATACAATTCAACTACTACAATTCTATATGAAAAACTGATTGTAATAATATTTCGCGTTCAAACTTTTATACAATATTTTACAAACTTACAATACCGCTTATTTTACATAAAGCATGAAATATAGCACACAATAACTTTGATACAAGATAGTTGTGAAGACAATTCTAGCTAGTACACAAGTCGTTCGGCAAAGGCAATAAAGACACGTAATTCATACGTCCAGAAACAAGTCATGCATTCTGGTTTTACTAGGACTACTTCCCATCCTTGGTCTTGTGCAACATAACCGTTATGGCCGTTGATAAGACAGCGTGTTGTAACGTCATCAAAGGGACGAGGGTTACGTAATGTCCAACAGTCCCGTAATAATCTAAAAACCTCATTTCTTACCCCAATTACCGACTCCGTCACTTGTGGAAACGTTTTGTTTAATAGTTGTAGCCCGATGTTCTTGTTCTCACTTTGGTGAGAAGCGAACATTACTAATCCGTAAGCATAACATGCTTCTTTATGTTGCATGTTAGCAACTTTTTCTAAATCACGAAGTCCAATATTCGGATATATTGAGTCAAAATAATTTCTTAACCCGTTGCGTAAAATAGCATTTGGGTTCCCCGCAATATATGCGTCAAAGTAAACACATCGTAATTTATGGGTTTCCCAATGTGATATCCCCCATCTTTCAAACGAAAGTCTCTTATAAACCAAGACATTCTTGGAACGTTCTTCGAATGTCTTACAAACTGATCTCGCCTTAAATAGTTGTGCCGAAGAATTCTGGCCGACTCTAGACAAGATTTCATCAATCATGTCTCCGGGTAGGTCTCTTAAAATATTGGGTTGTCTATCCATTTTGTGTTTTTAAACTGTAAAATAGACAAGAGTTAGATTCATAAAAAAAATACTTATTAATACAAGCAATTTTTACATATATCATAAAGCATAAGAACACTATATTCCATATATTACACCACACGAATACAACTATCTTATTCCGACTCGCTCGTTTCTTCTTCTTCGGTTTTGGTTCGTTTTGCCAAGTTTCTAGGGATATATGATGTTCCCCTAATACGAGCCGTCGTTGTCCACATTGGTTTAGAAAAACCTGGTGGTTTAGAGGTTCCCGGGTCATTGTTACAACTTAAGGACTTCGGGGGTTGACGATACATATAAAGTTCATCGGGGTTGGAATTAGATTTCTCTATTTTTATGCCCTTTCCCTTATTATTTTCTTTTGCCTTTTTAAATTCAGTTGGGGTAATTTCTATAACATCATCGGAATTCTCGTCGGAATCCGATTCATCGGAGAATTGGTAATCCTCCCAATATTTTGCTTCCTTGGCGGAAACACCATTGACCATAATTAACTTTGGTCGGTTGGTTGAGGATTTTCTTTTACTTAACCGTTTTATTATTTCCCCCACCGGTTCTATTTCTTCATCCGGTTCCGATTCTTCTTCCGGTTCCGATTCTTCTTCCGGTTCCGACTCTTCTTCCGGTTCCTCTTCGGGAACTTGTGAATCAGTCCACAAATCATTCCAATTTACATTTGACTCTTCATTATTATTAGGTGATTCAATGGGACTTTTTCTAGAGGTAGACATCTATC
The DNA here is from genome assembly GCF_046630445.1 of Rutidosis leptorrhynchoides. NCBI lineage: Eukaryota > Viridiplantae > Streptophyta > Magnoliopsida > Asterales > Asteraceae > Rutidosis > Rutidosis leptorrhynchoides. The sequence goes on from NC_092343.1 coordinate 358,814,278, forward strand.
ACATAATATCAAACACGTTAAGAGATTAATATATCACATAATATTCATATGTTAAAAATATATAGTTTCCAACAAAAATGTTAAGCAATCATTTTTAAAGAAAACACGGTCGAAGTCCAGACTCACTAATGCATCCTAACAAACTCGATAAGACACACTAATGCAAATTTTCTGGTTCTCTAAGACCAACGCTCTGATACCAACTGAAATGTCCCGTTCTTATTGATTAAAAACGTTCCATATTAATTGATTTCGTTGCGAGGTTTTGACCTCTATATGAGACGTTTTTCAAAGACTGCATTCATTTTTAAACAAACCATAACCTTTATTTCATCAATAAAGGTTTAAAAAGCTTTACGTAGATTATCAAATAATGATAATCTAAAATATCCTGTTTACACACGACCATTACATAATGGTTTACAATACAAATATGTTACAACAAAATAAGTTTCTTGAATGCAGTTTTTACACAATATCATACAAGCATGGACTCCAAATCTTGTCCTTATTTAAGTATGCGACAGCGGAAGCTCTTAATAATCACCTGAGAATAAACATGCTTAAAACGTCAACAAAAATGTTGGTGAGTTATAGGTTTAACCTATATATATCAAATCGTAACAATAGACCACAAGATTTCATATTTCAATACACATCCCATACATAGAGATAAAAATCATTCATATGGTGAACACCTGGTAACCGACAATAACAAGATGCATATATAAGAATATCCCCATCATTCCGGGACACCCTTCGGATATGATATAAATTTCGAAGTACTAAAGCATCCGGTACTTTGGATGGGGTTTGTTAGGCCCAATAGATCTATCTTTAGGATTCGCGTCAATTAGGGTGTCTGTTCCCTAATTCTTAGATTACCAGACTTAATAAAAAGGGGCATATTCGATTTCGATAATTCAACCATAGAATGTAGTTTCACGTACTTGTGTCTATTTTGTAAATCATTTATAAAACCTGCATGTATTCTCATCCCAAAAATATTAGATTTTAAAAGTGGGACTATAACTCACTTTCACAGATTTTTACTTCGTCGGGAAGTAAGACTTGGCCACTGGTTGATTCACGAACCTATAACAATATATACATATATATCAAAGTATGTTCAAAATATATTTACAACACTTTTAATATATTTTGATGTTTTAAGTTTATTAAGTCAGCTGTCCTCGTTAGTAACCTACAACTAGTTGTCCACAGTTAGATGTACAGAAATAAATCGATAAATATTATCTTGAATCAATCCACGACCCAGTGTATACGTATCTCAGTATTGATCACAACTCAAACTATATATATTTTGGAATCAACCTCAACCCTGTATAGCTAACTCCAACATTCACATATAGAGTGTCTATGGTTGTTCCGAAATATATATAGATGTGTCGACATGATAGGTCGAAACATTGTATACGTGTCTATGGTATCTCAAGATTACATAATATATAATACAAGTTGATTAAGTTATGGTTGGAATAGATTTGTTACCAATTTTCACGTAGCTAAAATGAGAAAAATTATCCAATCTTGTTTTACCCATAACTTCTTCATTTTAAATCCGTTTTGAGTGAATCAAATTGCTATGGTTTCATATTGAACTCTATTTTATGAATCTAAACAAAAAAAATATAGGTTTCTAGTCGGAAAAATAAGTTACAAGTCGTTTTTGTAAAGGTAGTCATTTCAGTCGAAAGAACGACGTCTAGATGACCATTTTAGAAAACATACTTCCACTTTGAGTTTAACCATAATTTTTGGATATAGTTTCATGTTCATAATAAAAATCATTTTCTCAGAATAACAACTTTTAAATCAAAGTTTATCATAGTTTTTAATTAACTAACCCAAAACAGCCCGCGGTGTTACTACGACGGCGTAAATCCGGTTTTACGGTGTTTTTCGTGTTTCCAGGTTTTAAATCATTAAGTTAGCATATCATATAGATATAGAACATGTGTTTAGTTGATTTTAAAAGTCAAGTTAGAAGGATTAACTTTTGTTTGCGAACAAGTTTAGAATTAACTAAACTATGTTCTAGTGATTACAAGTTTAAACCTTCGAATAAGATAGCTTTATATGTATGAAGCGAATGATGTTATGAACATCATTACTACCTTAAGTTCCTTGGATGAACCTACTGGAAAAGAGAAAAATGGATCTAGCTTCAATGGATCCTTGGATGGCTCAAAGTTCTTGAAGCAAAATCATGACACGAAAACAAGTTCAAGTAAGATCATCACTTGAAATAAGATTGTTATAGTTATAGAAATTGAACCAAAGTTTGAATATGATTATTACCTTGTATTAGAATGATAACCTACTGTAAGAAACAAAGATTTCTTGAGGTTGGATGATCACCTTACAAGATTGGAAGTGAGCTAGCAAACTTGAAAGTATTCTTGATTTTATGAAACTAGAACTTTTGGAATTTATGAAGAACACTTAGAACTTGAAGATAGAACTTGAGAGAGTTCAATTAGATGAAGAAAATTGAAGAATGAAAGTGTTTGTAGGTGTTTTTGGTCGTTGGTGTATGGATTAGATATAAAGGATATGTAATTTTGTTTTCATGTAAATAAGTCATGAATGATTACTCATATTTTTGTAATCTTATGAGATATTTCATGCTAGTTGCCAAATGATGGTTCCCACATGTGTTAGGTGACTCACATGGGCTGCTAAGAGCTGATCATTGGAGTGTATATACCAATAGTACATACATCTAAAAGCTGTGTATTGTACGAGTACGAATACGGGTGCATACGAGTAGAATTGTTGATGAAACTGAACGAGGATGTAATTGTAAGCATTTTTGTTAAGTAGAAGTATTTTGATAAGTGTATTTAAGTCTTTCAAAAGTGTATAAATACATATTAAAACACTACATGTATATACATTTTAACTGAGTCGTTAAGTCATCGTTAGTCGTTACATGTAAGTGTTGTTTTGAAACCTTTAGGTTAACGATCTTGTTAAATGTTGTTAACCCAATGTTTATAATATCAAATGAGATTTTAAATTATTATATTATCATGATATTATCATGTATGAATATCTCTTAATATGATATATATACATTAAATGTCTTTACAACGATAATCGTTACATATATGTCTCGTTTAAAAATCATTAAGTTAGTAGTCTTGTTTTTACATATGTAGTTCATTGTTAATATACTTTATGATATGTTTTCTTATCATAGTATCATGTTAACTATATATATATATCCATATATATGTCATCATATAGTTTTTACAAGTTTTAACGTTCGTGAATCACCGATCAACTTGGGTGGTCAATTGTCTATATGAAACATATTTCAATTAATCAAGTCTTAACAAGTTTGATTGCTTAACATGTTGGAAACATTTAATCATGTAAATATCAATCTCAATTAATATATATAAACATGGAAAAGTTCGGGTCACTACAGTACCTACCCGTTAAATAAATTTCGTCCCGAAATTTTAAGCTGTTGAAGGTGTTGACGAATCTTCTGGAAATAGATGCGGGTATTTCTTCTTCATCTGATCTTCACGCTCCCAGGTGAACTCGGGTCCTCTACGAGCATTCCATCGAACCTTAACAATTGGTATCTTGTTTTGCTTAAGTCTTTTAACCTCACGATCCATTATTTCGACGGGTTCTTCGATGAATTGAAGTTTTTCGTTGATTTGGATTTCATCTAACGGAATAGTGAGATCTTCTTTAGCAAAACATTTCTTTAAATTCGAGACGTGGAAAGTGTTATGTACAGCCGCGAGTTGTTGAGGTAACTCTAGTCGGTAAGCTACTGGTCCGACACGATCAATAATCTTGAATGGTCCAATATACCTTGGATTTAATTTCCCTCGTTTACCAAATCGAACAACGCCTTTCCAAGGTGCAACTTTAAGCATGACCATCTCTCCAATTTCAAATTCTATATCTTTTCTTTTAATGTCAGCGTAGCTCTTTTGTCGACTTTGGGCGGTTTTCAACCGTTGTTGAATTTGGATGATCTTCTCGGTAGTTTCTTGTATAATCTCCGGACCCGTAATCTGTCTATCCCCCACTTCACTCCAACAAATCGGAGACCTGCACTTTCTACCATAAAGTGCTTCAAACGGCGCCATCTCAATGCTTGAATGGTAGCTGTTGTTGTAGGAAAATTCTGCTAACGGTAGATGTCGATCCCAACTGTTTCCGAAATCAATAACACATGCTCGTAGCATGTCTTCAAGCGTTTGTATCGTCCTTTCGCTCTGCCCATCAGTTTGTGGATGATAGGCAGTACTCATGTCTAGACGAGTTCCTAATGCTTGCTGTAATGTCTGCCAGAATCTTGAAATAAATCTGCCATCCCTATCAGAGATAATAGAGATTGGTATTCCATGTCTGGAGACGACTTCCTTCAAATACAGTCGTGCTAACTTCTCCATCTTGTCATCTTCTCTTATTGGTAGGAAGTGTGCTGATTTGGTGAGACGATCAACTATTACCCAAATAGTATCAAAACCACTTGCAGTCCTTGGCAATTTAGTGATGAAATCCATGGTAATGTTTTCCCATTTCCATTCCGGGATTTCGGGTTGTTGAAGTAGACCTGATGGTTTCTGATGCTCAGCTTTGACCTTAGAACACGTCAAACATTCTCCTACGTATTTAGCAACATCGACTTTCATACCCGGCCACCAAAAATGTTTCTTGAGATCCTTGTACATCTTCCCCGTTCCAGGATGTATTGAGTATCTGGTTTTATGAGCTTCTCTAAGTACCATTTCTCTCATATCTCCAAATTTTGGTACCCAAATCCTTTCAGCCCTATACCGGGTTCCGTCTTCCCGAATATTAAGATGCTTCTCCGATCCTTTGGGTATTTCATCCTTTAAATTTCCCTCTTTTAAAACTCCTTGTTGCGCCTCCTTTATTTGAGTAGTAAGGTTATTATGAATCATTATATTCATAGATTTTACTCGAATGGGTTCTCTGTCCTTCCTGCTCAAGGCATCGGCTACCACATTTGCCTTCCCCGGGTGGTAACGAATCTCAAAGTCATAATCATTCAACAATTCAATCCACCTACGCTGCCTCATATTCAGTTGTTTCTGATTAAATATGTGTTGGAGACTTTTGTGGTCGGTATATATAATACTTTTGACCCCATATAAGTAGTGCCTCCAAGTCTTTAATGCAAAAACAACCGCGCCTAATTCTAAATCATGCGTCGTATAATTTTGTTCGTGAATCTTCAATTGTCTAGACGCATAAGCAATCACCTTCGTTCGTTGCATTAATACACAACCGAGACCTTGCTTTGATGCGTCACAATAAATCACAAAATCATCATTCCCTTCAGGCAATGACAATATAGGTGCCGTAGTTAGCTTTTTCTTCAATAACTGAAACGCTTTCTCTTGTTCATCATTCCATTCAAATTTCTTCCCTTTATGCGTTAATGCAGTCAAGGGTTTTGCTATTCTGGAAAAGTCTTGGATGAACCTTCTGTAGTAACCAGCTAGTCCTAAAAATTGGCGTATGTGTTTCGGAGTTTTCGGGGTTTCCCACTTTTCAACAGTTTCTATCTTTGCCGGATCCACCTTAATACCTTCTTTGTTCACTATGTGACCGAGGAATTGAACTTCTTCCAACCAAAATGCACACTTTGAAAACTTAGCGTACAATTCTTCCTTCCTCAATACTTCTAACACCTTTCTCAAATGTTCACCGTGTTCTTGGTCATTCCTTGAGTAAATAAGTATGTCATCAATGAAAACAATGACAAACTTGTCAAGGTATGGTCCACACACTCGGTTCATAAGGTCCATGAACACAGCTGGTGCATTAGTTAAACCAAACGGCATGACCATAAACTCATAATGACCGTAACGTGTTCTGAAAGCAGTCTTTGGAATATCATCTTCTTTCACCCGCATTTGATGATACCCGGAACGTAAGTCAATCTTTGAATAAACAGACGAGCCTTGTAGTTGATCAAATAAGTCGTCGATTCTCGGTAGTGGGTAGCGGTTCTTGATGGTAAGTTTGTTCAACTCTCGGTAGTCGATACACAACCTGAATGTACCATCTTTCTTCTTGACAAACAAAACAGGAGCTCCCCACGGTGATGTGCTTGGTCGAATGAAACCACGCTCTAAAAGTTCTTGTAATTGGCTTTGCAGTTCTTTCATCTCGCTGGGTGCGAGTCTGTAAGGAGCACGAGCTATTGGTGCAGCTCCTGGTACAAGATCTATTTGAAATTCAACGGATCGATGTGGGGGTAATCCCGGTAATTCTTTCGGAAATACATCGGGAAATTCTTTTGCAATGGGAACATCATTGATGCTCTTTTCTTCAGTTTGTACTTTCTCGACGTGTGCTAGAACAGTATAGCAACCTTTTCTTATTAGTTTTTGTGCCTTCAAATTACTAATAAGATGTAGCTTCGTGTTGCCCTTTTCTCCGTACACCATTAAGGGTTTTCCTTTTTCTCGTATAATGCGAATTGCATTTTTGTAACAAACGATCTCCGCTTTCACTTCTTTCAACCAGTCCATACCGATTATCACATCAAAACTCCCTAACTCTACTGGTATCAAATCAATCTTAAATGTTTCGCTAACCAGTTTAATTTCTCGATTCCGACATATATTATCTGCTGAAATTAATTTACCATTTGCTAATTCGAGTAAAAATTTACTATCCAAAGGCGTCAATGGACAACTTAATTTAGCACAAAAATCTCTACTCATATAGCTTCTATCCGCACCCGAATCAAATAAAACGTAAGCAGATTTATTGTCAATAAGAAACGTACCCGTAACAAGCTCCGGGTCTTCTTGTGCCTCTACCGCATTAATATTGAAAACTCTTCCACGGCCTTGTCCATTCGTGTTCTCCTGGTTCGGGCAATTTCTAATAATGTGGCCTGGTTTTCCACATTTATAACAAACTACATTGGCATAACTTGCTCCGACACTACTTGCTCCGCCATTACTCGTTCCGACACCATTTGTTCCTTTCGTTCTATTAACCCCTGGTCCGTAGACCTCACACTTCGCCGCGCTATGACCATTTCTTTTACACTTGTTACAAAATTTGGTGCAGAACCCCGAGTGATTCTTTTCACACCTTTGGCATAGTTGCTTCTGATTGTTGTTGTTGTTGCGGTTATTATTGTTGTTGGGATGATTGTTGTAGTTGCTGTTGTTGTTGTTGTTGTTGTTGTTGTTGTTGTTGTTGGGCCGTTTGTTGTAGTTGCGATTGATGTTGCGATTGTTGGGATAATTGTTGCGATTATTGTTGTAATTGCTGTTGTTGTTGTATTGGTGATTCTTATCACCGTTTTCCTCCCACTTTCTTTTGACTTGCTTCACATTGGCCTCTTCAGCAGTCTGTTCTTTAATTCTTTCTTCAATCTGGTTCACTAGTTTGTGAGCCATTCTACATGCCTGTTGTATGGAGGCGGGCTCGTGTGAACTTATATCTTCTTGGATTCTTTCCGGTAATCCTTTCACAAACGCGTCGATCTTCTCTTCCTCATCTTCGAATGCTCCCGGACACAATAGGCACAATTCTGTGAATCGTCTTTCGTACGTGGTAATATCAAATCCTTGGGTTCGTAACCCTCTAAGTTCTGTCTTGAGCTTATTGACCTCGGTTCTGGGACGGTACTTCTCGTTCATCAAGTTCTTGAATGCTGACCACGGTAGTGCGTACGCATCATCTTGTCCCACTTGCTCTAGATAGGTATTCCACCATGTTAACGCAGAACCTGTGAAGGTATGCGTAGCGTACTTCACTTTGTCCTCTTCAGTACACTTACTTATGGCAAACACCGATTCGACCTTCTCGGTCCACCGTTTCAATCCGATCGGTCCTTCGGTTCCATCAAATTCCAAAGGTTTGCAGGCAGTGAATTCTTTGTAGGTGCATCCTACACGATTTCCTGTACTGCTAGATCCAAGGTTATTGTTGGTATGTAGCGCAGCCTGTACTGCGGCTATGTTTGAAGCTAGAAAAGTACGGAATTCCTCTTCATTCATATTCACGGTGTGTCGAGTAGTCGGTGCCATTTCCTTCAAAATAGTTAAATGGAACAAGTTAATCATACAGAATATTAAGAGTAGTTAATAGTATTTCGTAGCATAATATGAACTCATTTATAAAAGCTTTTTCTTCATATTAGCGTTTTATAAGTTTAAATTCGGGTAGTACCTACCCGTTAAGTTCATACTTAGTAGCTAATATACAATTCAACTACTACAATTCTATATGAAAAACTGATTGTAATAATATTTCGCGTTCAAACTTTTATACAATATTTTACAAACTTACAATACCGCTTATTTTACATAAAGCATGAAATATAGCACACAATAACTTTGATACAAGATAGTTGTGAAGACAATTCTAGCTAGTACACAAGTCGTTCGGCAAAGGCAATAAAGACACGTAATTCATACGTCCAGAAACAAGTCATGCATTCTGGTTTTACTAGGACTACTTCCCATCCTTGGTCTTGTGCAACATAACCGTTATGGCCGTTGATAAGACAGCGTGTTGTAACGTCATCAAAGGGACGAGGGTTACGTAATGTCCAACAGTCCCGTAATAATCTAAAAACCTCATTTCTTACCCCAATTACCGACTCCGTCACTTGTGGAAACGTTTTGTTTAATAGTTGTAGCCCGATGTTCTTGTTCTCACTTTGGTGAGAAGCGAACATTACTAATCCGTAAGCATAACATGCTTCTTTATGTTGCATGTTAGCAACTTTTTCTAAATCACGAAGTCCAATATTCGGATATATTGAGTCAAAATAATTTCTTAACCCGTTGCGTAAAATAGCATTTGGGTTCCCCGCAATATATGCGTCAAAGTAAACACATCGTAATTTATGGGTTTCCCAATGTGATATCCCCCATCTTTCAAACGAAAGTCTCTTATAAACCAAGACATTCTTGGAACGTTCTTCGAATGTCTTACAAACTGATCTCGCCTTAAATAGTTGTGCCGAAGAATTCTGGCCGACTCTAGACAAGATTTCATCAATCATGTCTCCGGGTAGGTCTCTTAAAATATTGGGTTGTCTATCCATTTTGTGTTTTTAAACTGTAAAATAGACAAGAGTTAGATTCATAAAAAAAATACTTATTAATACAAGCAATTTTTACATATATCATAAAGCATAAGAACACTATATTCCATATATTACACCACACGAATACAACTATCTTATTCCGACTCGCTCGTTTCTTCTTCTTCGGTTTTGGTTCGTTTTGCCAAGTTTCTAGGGATATATGATGTTCCCCTAATACGAGCCGTCGTTGTCCACATTGGTTTAGAAAAACCTGGTGGTTTAGAGGTTCCCGGGTCATTGTTACAACTTAAGGACTTCGGGGGTTGACGATACATATAAAGTTCATCGGGGTTGGAATTAGATTTCTCTATTTTTATGCCCTTTCCCTTATTATTTTCTTTTGCCTTTTTAAATTCAGTTGGGGTAATTTCTATAACATCATCGGAATTCTCGTCGGAATCCGATTCATCGGAGAATTGGTAATCCTCCCAATATTTTGCTTCCTTGGCGGAAACACCATTGACCATAATTAACTTTGGTCGGTTGGTTGAGGATTTTCTTTTACTTAACCGTTTTATTATTTCCCCCACCGGTTCTATTTCTTCATCCGGTTCCGATTCTTCTTCCGGTTCCGATTCTTCTTCCGGTTCCGACTCTTCTTCCGGTTCCTCTTCGGGAACTTGTGAATCAGTCCACAAATCATTCCAATTTACATTTGACTCTTCATTATTATTAGGTGATTCAATGGGACTTTTTCTAGAGGTAGACATCTATCACATAATATCAAACACGTTAAGAGATTAATATATCACATAATATTCATATGTTAAAAATATATAGTTTCCAACAAAAATGTTAAGCAATCATTTTTAAAGAAAACACGGTCGAAGTCCAGACTCACTAATGCATCCTAACAAACTCGATAAGACACACTAATGCAAATTTTCTGGTTCTCTAAGACCAACGCTCTGATACCAACTGAAATGTCCCGTTCTTATTGATTAAAAACGTTCCATATTAATTGATTTCGTTGCGAGGTTTTGACCTCTATATGAGACGTTTTTCAAAGACTGCATTCATTTTTAAACAAACCATAACCTTTATTTCATCAATAAAGGTTTAAAAAGCTTTACGTAGATTATCAAATAATGATAATCTAAAATATCCTGTTTACACACGACCATTACATAATGGTTTACAATACAAATATGTTACAACAAAATAAGTTTCTTGAATGCAGTTTTTACACAATATCATACAAGCATGGACTCCAAATCTTGTCCTTATTTAAGTATGCGACAGCGGAAGCTCTTAATAATCACCTGAGAATAAACATGCTTAAAACGTCAACAAAAATGTTGGTGAGTTATAGGTTTAACCTATATATATCAAATCGTAACAATAGACCACAAGATTTCATATTTCAATACACATCCCATACATAGAGATAAAAATCATTCATATGGTGAACACCTGGTAACCGACAATAACAAGATGCATATATAAGAATATCCCCATCATTCCGGGACACCCTTCGGATATGATATAAATTTCGAAGTACTAAAGCATCCGGTACTTTGGATGGGGTTTGTTAGGCCCAATAGATCTATCTTTAGGATTCGCGTCAATTAGGGTGTCTGTTCCCTAATTCTTAGATTACCAGACTTAATAAAAAGGGGCATATTCGATTTCGATAATTCAACCATAGAATGTAGTTTCACGTACTTGTGTCTATTTTGTAAATCATTTATAAAACCTGCATGTATTCTCATCCCAAAAATATTAGATTTTAAAAGTGGGACTATAACTCACTTTCACAGATTTTTACTTCGTCGGGAAGTAAGACTTGGCCACTGGTTGATTCACAAACCTATAACAATATATACATATATATCAAAGTATGTTCAAAATATATTTACAACACTTTTAATATATTTTGATGTTTTAAGTTTATTAAGTCAGCTGTCCTCGTTAGTAACCTACAACTAGTTGTCCACAGTTAGATGTACAGAAATAAATCGATAAATATTATCTTGAATCAATCCACGACCCAGTGTATACGTATCTCAGTATTGATCACAACTCAAACTATATATATTTTGGAATCAACCTCAACCCTGTATAGCTAACTCCAACATTCACATATAGAGTGTCTATGGTTGTTCCGAAATATATATAGATGTGTCGACATGATAGGTCGAAACATTGTATACGTGTCTATGGTATCTCAAGATTACATAATATATAATACAAGTTGATTAAGTTATGGTTGGAATAGATTTGTTACCAATTTTCACGTAGCTAAAATGAGAAAAATTATCCAATCTTGTTTTACCCATAACTTCTTCATTTTAAATCCGTTTTGAGTGAATCAAATTGCTATGGTTTCATATTGAACTCTATTTTATGAATCTAAACAAAAAAAATATAGGTTTCTAGTCGGAAAAATAAGTTACAAGTCGTTTTTGTAAAGGTAGTCATTTCAGTCGAAAGAACGACGTCTAGATGACCATTTTAGAAAACATACTTCCACTTTGAGTTTAACCATAATTTTTGGATATAGTTTCATGTTCATAATAAAAATCATTTTCTCAGAATAACAACTTTTAAATCAAAGTTTATCATAGTTTTTAATTAACTAACCCAAAACAGCCCGCGGTGTTACTACGACGGCGTAAATCCGGTTTTACGGTGTTTTTCGTGTTTCCAGGTTTTAAATCATTAAGTTAGCATATCATATAGATATAGAACATGTGTTTAGTTGATTTTAAAAGTCAAGTTAGAAGGATTAACTTTTGTTTGCGAACAAGTTTAGAATTAACTAAACTATGTTCTAGTGATTACAAGTTTAAACCTTCGAATAAGATAGCTTTATATGTATGAAGCGAATGATGTTATGAACATCATTACTACCTTAAGTTCCTTGGATGAACCTACTGGAAAAGAGAAAAATGGATCTAGCTTCAATGGATCCTTGGATGGCTCAAAGTTCTTGAAGCAAAATCATGACACGAAAACAAGTTCAAGTAAGATCATCACTTGAAATAAGATTGTTATAGTTATAGAAATTGAACCAAAGTTTGAATATGATTATTACCTTGTATTAGAATGATAACCTACTGTAAGAAACAAAGATTTCTTGAGGTTGGATGATCACCTTACAAGATTGGAAGTGAGCTAGCAAACTTGAAAGTATTCTTGATTTTATGAAACTAGAACTTTTGGAATTTATGAAGAACACTTAGAACTTGAAGATAGAACTTGAGAGAGTTCAATTAGATGAAGAAAATTGAAGAATGAAAGTGTTTGTAGGTGTTTTTGGTCGTTGGTGTATGGATTAGATATAAAGGATATGTAATTTTGTTTTCATGTAAATAAGTCATGAATGATTACTCATATTTTTGTAATCTTATGAGATATTTCATGCTAGTTGCCAAATGATGGTTCCCACATGTGTTAGGTGACTCACATGGGCTGCTAAGAGCTGATCATTGGAGTGTATATACCAATAGTACATACATCTAAAAGCTGTGTATTGTACGAGTACGAATACGGGTGCATACGAGTAGAATTGTTGATGAAACTGAACGAGGATGTAATTGTAAGCATTTTTGTTAAGTAGAAGTATTTTGATAAGTGTATTTAAGTCTTTCAAAAGTGTATAAATACATATTAAAACACTACATGTATATACATTTTAACTGAGTCGTTAAGTCATCGTTAGTCGTTACATGTAAGTGTTGTTTTGAAACCTTTAGGTTAACGATCTTGTTAAATGTTGTTAACCCAATGTTTATAATATCAAATGAGATTTTAAATTATTATATTATCATGATATTATCATGTATGAATATCTCTTAATATGATATATATACATTAAATGTCTTTACAACGATAATCGTTACATATATGTCTCGTTTAAAAATCATTAAGTTAGTAGTCTTGTTTTTACATATGTAGTTCATTGTTAATATACTTTATGATATGTTTTCTTATCATAGTATCATGTTAACTATATATATATATCCATATATATGTCATCATATAGTTTTTACAAGTTTTAACGTTCGTGAATCACCGATCAACTTGGGTGGTCAATTGTCTATATGAAACATATTTCAATTAATCAAGTCTTAACAAGTTTGATTGCTTAACATGTTGGAAACATTTAATCATGTAAATATCAATCTCAATTAATATATATAAACATGGAAAAGTTCGGGTCACTACAAGTATGAGCAAGGTAGATGAGTTTTCCCACAATTCTTTGATACCGACTTCGATCAGCTGGTTTGGAATTTTCTTCTATGTGTAGCCTTTGGTTCGGAATCATAGGAGTTTCAGCTGGCTTGCAATCGACCATTCCTGTTTCAGCAAGAATGTCGAGGATGTATTTCTTTTGACAAATAAAAATTCCCTGTTGGGATCGTAAGACTTCAATCCCAAAAAAATATTTGAGTCTCCCTAGGTCCTTCATTTCAAATTCTTTAAATAGATTTGATTTTAAATTTGTAATTTCTTCGTGATCATTTCATGTAATGATCATATCGTCTACATAAATAATAAGACATGTAATTAAATTGTTTTTTTTGTTTTAAGAATAACGTGTGATCAGAGTTACTTTGTTTAAAACATAATTTTTCATCGCAATGGTAAAACGCCCAAACCAAGCCCGAGGGGATTGTTTTAACCCATAAAGAGATTTTTTAAGATGACAAACTTCCATTTCCTTGAAGGTTGACGTGAAGCCAGGAGGACCTTCCATGTAGACTTCTTCTTTGAGTTCTCCGTGAAGGAAGGCGTTTTTCACGTCAAATTGATGAAGTGGCCAATCTTGGTTTGCAGCAACTGAAAAAAGGACCCTAATGGTGTCTATTTTGGCCACCGGTGAAAAAGTTTCAGAATAATCAACGCCATAGGTTTGAGTGTATCCTTTTGCAACCAGTCGAGCTTTGTATCTCTCGATAGTACCAGTCGGCTTTATGCTTAATTGTGAATACCCATCGGCATCCAACAGGTTTTTTTGATTCCGGAAGGATGCATTTTTCCGATGTATTGTTTTCTTGAAGGGCTTTCATTTCTTCCTCCATTGCTTTTCTCCAGTTACTTGACCTTAGGGCCTCTTCTACTGAAGTTGGGATTTCCTCAGAGTATAATGCGGAAGTAAACTGTTTGGCTTCTGTTGATAAATTTCCTTTGGCAATGTTTGCCATAGGATATCTTGATCTGCGAGGCTCCCTTTCAGGAGAGAAAATTTTTGGTGGGACTCCTCGGTTTATTCTTGGAGGAAGATATGGTTGTTGAGTTTCCTCAACTTGTTGTTCGGGTTCTGATGATTATTCAGTTTGTGGTTCGTGTTCTGATGGTTGTTCAGATTGTGGTGGTTCATGTTCTGATGGTTGTTTCGATAGTGCTTCAGGTTCTGATGGTTGTCTTGTGGCACTTTCCTGAATTGACACATCCTCATTTTCATGGTTAGTAATATTAGTTACTGGAATTCTGTGTTTACCTCATTACGGGGAAGATTCTCGTCGGTAGTACTGACAGATAGAGTACTTTATGTTTTGGTGGCATGAATCACTCCTTCTGATGATGGTATATCTAGCCAACTCACAGTGTCATTAGGTTCAGTCTCCCCCTGGCTCGTGTGTTGGGTAGCGTAGTAAAATTCGGTTTCTAAAAAATCACAATTCATGGTGACAAACATGTGTCTCCTCTTCGGACTATAACATCTATACCCTTTTTGATTGACCATGTATCCCACAAAGACGCATTTCTCAGCACAAGCATCAAGTTTTGTTCGTTCGACTTTAGGTATATGAACAAAAACGGATCATCCAAAAATACGAGGTTTAAGTGTGAGATTTGACGGAGGTTTGTAAAATTTGGTCAAGGCCTCAATGGGATTCTTAAGTTCTAAGGCTCCAGTAGGTAGTCGGTTAACTAAATAAGTTGTCGTGGCAAGCGCTTCCGGCCAAAAAGACTTTGGGACATTTGATTCAATCATTAGAGCACGGGTTATTTCTAATAAAGTTCGATCTTACCTATGGTAAAGGAATGATCCTGATCTTACCTATGGTTTCTTTGAATTGGTTCCGATATGATTAATCGAATTAAAATCACAATAGTTGCATTGAATTGTTTCTGGTGAATGAAAATCACAGATTTAGGATTAGGGATCATGATCAAATTCAAATTGGGTAAAGAAAATGATTAAGAAAAAAGAGGGATGTGGTAATGACAATTGCAATGGGAATATTATGGAGTGATATGGTTATTATCATTCCATTGATAGTGATTAGTTTTTTTTCGAACGGCGAATTTTATTAAACAAAAGCTAGCAAGGTGCTAGAAATTACAAATGATTATAGTACCAAGAACTAGTGAAATGACCCGTAGAATCACGGGTTTGTTTAAACGAAATAATTTAATGACATGTTTTACGTATTAACTGATGGTAAATGCTAAAGTAATTTATTTTAATGAACCGTTCGACTAAGAAACTCGTCGTTGTTTTTACAAATATATATAGAGACATGTATTTTTGCATACATATGTACGTAATTAATCTCGTAAAGAGAATCCATAATTGAATATTAATAATATAATATTTATAATTATAATTGCTATAATAAAAATAAATAATAATAATAATAAAGTTTGTTCAAAGTTGAATATTTATATTTTTAATAATAACTATTAGTAATAATAAATGCCTTTTAATTTTTTTTTTTAGAAATTAAAAATATAATTATTATATAAAGGTTGTATAATATGCTTTAAAATTTGTAAATATGTTGGTGTTCTGTTAAAGATTAGTATTTGCTTTTATAAAAGATTTCGTATTATTTTTTAATTAAATTTAATATTAAATAATGACATCATCAAAGATGTTTTAAAAATTTTCTTTATTATTTTGAATTATTTTTATATTTGAAAATTATTTATTTATGACACCATTATCATTTTAGAGATTTAATATTAACTATAGCTAGATGGATTACAAATAGAAGCTACTTTAGATCTAGACCTTAACCATAATAAAGCCGTTAGTCTAATATTTACTAATCATTGATAATGATTAGTAAACCTTAAAATATATATATTTTATCACATTATAATTAAATCGTAACATTGAACTGAAAATATTTGATAACAATTAATTTATATTTAAAGTGGATAACTTGATAAAAGTTCAAATACATTTACGTAATGTATCAAAATATGTAAAAACTATATAAAAACTAATTCTAGTCATAATCAGTAAATTATAAAAATCAATCTATTTACCGTATTGTGTATTTCGTTATCGTTGCTTATTTCCTCTTAATACTCTCTTAATTGCTACATGTGAATTAAAGAGTTAACAAACAACTTAAATATAACGTGAATCATTCAACAAAAAAGAAAGAGACGAAACGAGTATAAGACAGGACAAACAAACAATATCATACTGGGGAAAAGAAACCAGTAAAGACAACCCCAACCAAGAGGGAAGCAAAACTCACAAGAAGAAGCAAATAAACTGAAAAAACTAAACTACAAGAATAAAAACCGAATCCAAGCAGAAGAACAAAACTGTTCCAATCAAGGCTAATTAACCCAACTAGAAACATAACCATAAAATATAAACATTCAACTATTTGATGGACAGAACATCACACACGTCTTCCATGCTCACCATGAACTTAGTAAACCTTTCCGGTTCGCAACGTCTAACGATCTTATTCTTGCACTTACATTTAGGATTAGGATTGCTTAACTTATAAGTTACAAAAACCTGGACTAATGAGCTTTGATTGAAGGACAAAGATTTTAATTAACAAATGTATTGAAGTATAAAGCTTCTTTCAAGTGAGGCACATCTTTATGTTCCAAAGACATATATGCTTCAATGCCATTACCTCCCAATCCTTCAATCAAATAAGCTAAATTTTTCGTGTGCATACTACCACAGTTTACCCAAACAGGCTTTCCAAATCCAAAGTCCACTTCATAAAAAAGAAACTTACACCAGCTACTAATCACGATCACGTTTTTTGTGGGTGGAATTGTCGCTAAATATTCGTAAGAAATAAGAACCATTTTTTGTCCTTCTTCATTATCATGACGTAACTTTGCGTAGTAATCTTTACCATTATTAACAGAATTGTTTAAAAGATCCGAAAGTTCTTCAATAGTTTCAATATTACCACTCTTGCATTCGGTTGCTAATATACCCCAAAAATTCCCACACGAATCGTTTGGTATTAAAGATGATGTTTTCCCCCTTAAGTTTATCGCTTGAATAAAAACAGAATCTCTTGGATGATCAACGTTTATTCTTCGATCGATAGTATTATACGCATTCCATATGATTGCTGACACCACTTGTGCCTTTGACAACTTCAGATTACCATTTCTTGAATTTAGCATAATCTTTTCTTTCAAGTTTAATATCTCATTTTCGCTAAACGAAATTTTCTTTGTGAAATACATACTTAGCTCATTATCATCACTTTTTGACCTCGTAAAACCTTGAAGAAACGGATCTAGCCCACGACTAGGAAACAATAAAGATGAGTTGAAACCCGACCCAATAATATGTTCAACTTCATATTCTTCTTCTCGGCTTATATAAGCCCATTCGTTTAGAAACGTGCTTATAGTAGACGCATCAGCAATCCTATGTGAAATGCTTACACCAAGTGCTATACCTCCACACTCAAACGCGGTTACTTGAATCGCAAGCAACGGGTCATTGACTTGGTCAACTTCACCAGGTTGTAATGGTACGAGTTCGTTGACTAATCTTAAATTCGCTTCACAACCAACAATGTCTTCAAGTTTCATGTTGACTTTTGCTTGAATAAAGTCAACGCCTTGATCGTTGCAGTCAACGGCGTGAGTTGCTGCAACGTACCTACCAGCAAGAGGAGGAAATAGTTTTAAAGTTTTTTCAAGTGATTTTTCGAGCTTAGAAACAAACTTCGAGATGTGATTATGATTTACAGAGTAAAACAGGACAACGCTTATATTCAAGGATGGAGCTAGCTCATCAATGAAGCCGATTTTGTAGTGACAAAGGGTTAACGGATTTGGAGTTGACGGTTTTATATGTTTTTTGGATTGTTTTGTTACTATATGCACTGCCATATTACAGATCTTTCAAGCTAACTTGAAAAGTTTCAGTCTTAAATAGATAATCATTTTATCTGACTGTAATTGATTTGTAGTACATTAAACAAAGATGAATATATGGGTATCTTATATTATCATGAAGTGGAATAATTCATTATAGAACAAGACAGATCCTAATTTATCGGGGATATAAAATTAGAATACTTGATAATTTTTGTTAATGCATAACACGGTAGTATATTTTAATTTTAAGACTAAATTATTCAACGACATATCAATGACGTTATAATTCGGCCGAAGAGTTAAACATATTTTTTATTAGTTGTGTATCCTTGTCTAATCTTTTTTTTTTTTTTTTTTTGACAGCTATTGGGATCACTCGAGAGGGACTAAACCACCCGTTGCGATCATCTCCCGTTTCAACTATGCCGATGCAGCGATAATAACCATAGTGTTTAAATCAAATAGACATGTCATATAAAACATAATCGTCAATATACACTCCATATAGCTATTTGAGTTTTTGTCCTTTATATGGTTGGGTTAGTCATGATACTGGGTCAATGACTTTTTGGTCAGGTTAAGGCAGAGGTGTCTTCGAACATAAGCAAGATAGGCAACCGCTTAGGGCTCAAACTTTTGAATATGTAAATATTTTTCTAACTATATTTAATTAAATCAAATAAAAAGTTGTCAACTAAAGTTAAAATGCCTTGTTTTTAATAGTTAAATACTGTGTAAGTAAATAATAGATAAATTGGAGTATTATTTTTTATGCGTGTTAAAAAAATTAACGTATATGTGAGCTCATTTTAATTTTCGTCTAAGGCCTTTAAATTAATGAGACGGCCCTGAGTTAAGAGAATATGCAATTAAAAAAAATTGGACATAAATGAAGTCCCTGTAAGTGCATGACTTACCGTTATGAACCTTGGTTAGAGTAATACATAAGAGGTGCAAGAGGTCAAACAGAGTTTGAGCAATTTAGGAGTATGCAGTAACTATTGATGCATGTAATCCTTAGTTCTTAATCGTTTGTTTTTAAATACATTCGGTCATGTACTAACATTCACATTGTGACTATTGATATGTTATATGTGTGTGTGCGCTTTAAATAATTTATTCAATAGTTAAACTGCATGCATAGTCGGCCAAGTGTGGTGACACACTCGACTGACTGAGTCACACAGTCGACCGACTGTCTAACGCAGTCGACCGACTGTCTAACGCAGTCGACCGACTGTTTCTGGGATACAGTATATATAAGGGACTTGACCTCCTTTTGGGGGTTACTCATTCCCATAACCCTAATTCGTATCCTTTGCGTCCCAGTCGTTCCCAACACCGAAAACCACCGAATACTTACGTTTAGGAGTCGTTCTAATATAGATTCAACCCTAGGTTGGACTAATTAGACCCCAACACGACCCATTATTCGGTTAATCATTGTTCTAGTGATTTCCGCCACTGGATCGAGTTGCAAGCGTCATAAAATCCGTCAAAACAACGTCAACAGTAACAATAGAGTAATAGCCATTAGGCAACTTTCAATCAGTTTTCGTTATTTTTTCCTAAAAAAAATAGTAATAAATATAAAAACTTTCAATCAGTTTGAAATGTTCCCCTTTGTGCAATTTTTATCTTTGATTTCCCCCATTTGAGATCAAACCCTGCCCAAATCAACCCATTCATAGATAAATGAGTTGAAATTGCACTCGTAGAATACACATGCTTGTTCACATGACTTTTGTAACACCCGAATATTTTATACGCGAGAAATGGATATATACATATATATATGTATATACATGGGCATGGAGATATTAAAGTATGTATAGATATACCTTTATGGTTTGGGTTGCGTGAAAATGCACGTATATATATTAGAACGAGAAGTACGCGGAGTACTTAGTGTACATTGCATGTATGTATAAGTGTATATATGGGTAAAAGGTGATGGATACGCATGCATGCAAGGGTTGTTGGTTTAGGTTCACTTTGGGGTTTCCTAGAAGGGTTTACTTGCGTTAACAAGTCGGGATTAGAGCGTACGAGTGGAACAATGAGACAAGGGTTCGTTTAGACAAAAATGGTAGCAAAACAGCTTATTGTCGCGCCGCGACAGAGGCCGTCGCGCCGCGAGAAATCAAGCAAAGATGGGACAGAAGAGGGTTCAAACAGAAGTACCAGTTGCAGTACATTGTCGCGCCGCGACAATTAGGGCCGCGCCGCGACCAGTCTGGGTTCAGACCCGATTTCCAGCTTTTAAAAGGGTGTGTTCAGGGGTAAATCCGTCTTTTCACGTGTGGATCAGATTATAGACTCAAACCTCATCCACTCATCTCATTTAATCATTTTCTTTTTCATTTTTCCTTCCACTTTTCTCTCAAAACATAAAACCCCATTTGATTCAAAGTGTGATTTGGAAGGGAAGAAGTGGGATTCAATCTTTGGCGTAGTTGGAAAGTGTGTTCTCCTCGTTCTTGGCTACGTGGTGATACTAGTGGTAAGCTCTAACTCCGAAATTCGTTTTTGTGTTCATCATTCAATTTTAGGGCTTTTGATTGTATGATTCTTAGATGAAACCCATTTAGTTGTTAATTGGAGATTAACACCAATACTCGGGTTTATTGTGATTATTGGCGGGTTTTGGGTTTGGTGTGCAAGTTTGAGTTTAAAGGACTTGTTAATGGTGTTTAATCACTAGTGTTAGTGATTATTGAGGTTTTGGTGTTAATTAGGGTTCTTGAAGTTGACTAATTTTGACTAGAGTCAAAATTAGGGTTTTTTTGATGATTTTGACCCGATTGTGGATTAAGCGAGGTTTATGAACTTAAAATGGATTAAGTTGAAGTGTTAAACCGATTCCAATGTGTTTTGGGGTTAAAACTTGTAAAGGACGAGATTTTGGTCTTAATGGGTCAAAACTAGGGTTTTGGTGTCAAAATGGGCAAGACACGTGTTTAACACTAGTGTTCGAGTTTAATTGGTATATTAGGACCATTATCACTTGTGTTAGTGATTATTGGTTAAGTTTGGGTGCGGTTTGTACTTGGAAGTGCATTTGGGTCGAGTTTGCACTAAATGTCGAATTGGGTTGGTTTGTAAATCCAATCTAATTGTGTTGTGATATTTATGATAATGGAATAGGTACTTTCCATTGACGTGTTGCGGATTACTTGGAAGCTTTTCTCAAGACTTCAAGGTGAGTGTTAATATCCTATGTGCATATGTATGTGTAGGATGGGTGCGGGTCGGGTGAAGTGATTCTCGATTATAGAGCTCACTTCACATATAGGTGGATTTGATGGACTTGTGTATAGGTCCAATTGGCACGGTTGTGCGTATTGGTTGGCCACCTTTGGCGAGGTACACGTTTGTGTGCATGTTATCACACGTGGTTGTGATTTGGATGTTATAACCCAATGGCGAAGGGTTGAGATGGTTGAGATGTGTATGGCCCCGATGTGGTGGATTTTATAATCCCGTGACCGT
The DNA here is from genome assembly GCF_046630445.1 of Rutidosis leptorrhynchoides. Classification (NCBI taxonomy): domain Eukaryota; kingdom Viridiplantae; phylum Streptophyta; class Magnoliopsida; order Asterales; family Asteraceae; genus Rutidosis; species Rutidosis leptorrhynchoides. Next base: position 358,835,978 of record NC_092343.1, read on the forward strand.
GGGTCTTGGTGTTGAGAAATGAATCTCGGGTAGTGCGGATTCATGATGACTTGGGTTGTTCGGTCATCTTACTGCGGAGGTAGTGAACTCGGGTAGTGCGGATTCATGATGACTCGGGTTGTTCGGTTATCTTATGGTTGAGAAGTGAATTTCGGGTTGTGCGAATTCACTAAGGCTCGGGTTGTTCGGCCAATGTTAGTATGATTAAGGTTAAGGGGTTAACCTTGTGTATTATTATTATTGTATTATATTAATGTATTGTTGTGTTGTAGCTAGCCCTCCGGGTGTAGCTATTTGGCGTTGTTCGCATCGTTGATGGTGAACTTGTATATTATTGTTGTTGTATCTTAGCTCGTGCTTAGTGTTGTATGGTACGCCTAGACTAGCTTACTTTATTGCTTGGACGTTCGGTATGCGGTATTTGTTATTGTTTGGCGTGTCCATTTTATACATATATATGTATGTAGTATGTTAGCACTCACTAAGCGTTAGCTTACCCTCTCGTTGTTGACATTTTTACAGATTGCATGCTTGGCGGTTCGGGTGAGCTTGGGATTAGAGATCTTTGCTAGGTTGCTTAAAAGATCTTGCTTTTGTACTTGATTAGGGTTTGGGTAGCGTTGTCCCAAATCACCATGCTCGGTTTATGACTTCGTTAATGTATCGTTGCATTAAAGGGTTTAAAATATTAATGTTGTTTTGAGTTATTAAACTTATTATTGTGTTAAGGACGTTTTGGAAATAATAATGGGACCTAATGTATGAATTATAACGTATTAAAAGGAAAAAAATTTTATGGGTCGGATTCTAATGCGGGTTGGGTTGTTACAAGTGGTATCAGAGCATGGTCTAAGGGATTTAGGTGACTTGAGATAGGTGCCTAGACTTAGACTTTTGTGTGTGCTTAATTTGTTGCGGGACTTGTAGGATTACGGGTCGGAATGGGTTTAGTTAGTGCCTTGTTTATAGGTTGACTAACGTTTATATTAGTAATGCGGATATTATTAATATGCTCTTGTGTTGTGATAGTAATTCTCGCGTGTGTTTGTACCGCGTAGAATTTTGGTTGTGTTTGTTTATATCATCGAGCGAGGCGGTCGTTGTACTAACAAGTCGATGCGGCGTGTGTGCGTAATAAGAACTTGCAGACCTTATTACGGGTGCAAATCGTGTCTAACGAGTGATGTACGACGAGTGCTTAGCAAGATGGGTCGGGGTTGTGCGTGTTTACTTATACGTTCGTGATCTAATCGTTTTGCATTCTTTAGAATGACGACGCGAAACGAGACCGAGATGAACGACACGGAATTTAACGCTAGAGTTACGGCCGCCGTTGCGGAGCAAATGAGAGCGTTTCGAGAAGAAATGGATGGGAAGTATTCCGAATTCCAAAATAGGGGTGAAATGGAGCGTTGTCTTAAGAGCTTCATGAGGACTAGACCCCCGATGTATGATGGGAAACCGGATCCTTTGGTGAGTACGACTTGGGTTTCGGATGTCGAAGGGTGTTTTCGTACTATGGAATGCCCTCCCGAGAAAAAGACGAGACTCGCTACTAGTTTGTTGCGGGGTAGGGCGAAGGATTGGTTAGATGGCAAGATTGATCTTGTCGGTGGTGAGACGTTTATGGCCTTATCGTGGGATGAGTTTAAGGAGGACTTCTTTGAGGAGTTCCGGACTTCGGCCGATTTGTGGGAATTGCGCAATGAATTGCGAAATTTGCGACAAGGATCTATGGATTTGAGTACTCTTAAGGCGACCTTTATGGCAAAAGCTCGTTTTTGTCCGGAGTATTTGGGGAATGATCGATTGTTAATGGGGGATTTCTATCGGACCTTGAATGATGACTTGAAGAGTAAGATTAGCCGGGGCTACGCGAAATCGTTTGCTGAATTGTTCGCCGTGGCTAGAGGTTTCGAGTCTTATACGCGATCAAAGGTGGGTGAACCTTCAAGTGAAAGGAGGGTTGTTTCTTATGGTGCTCCGAGTAAGAGGACTAAGGGTCCGAGTGCGAGTACGAGTGATGTGGTAAAAGGCGCGACGGATTCTCGTGCGCCTAGGTGTTTCAATTGTGGTGTTAGGGGCCACAAGTTGTGGGAATGCACAATGCCGAGAAGTGATGACGGAATGTGCTACTATTGTCATAAAGAGGGACATCGCAAGCCGGATTGTCCCGAGTTGGCGGCGGCGAATGCCGCAAGGAGACGTTGAGGTACGTTTCGTTTTAATAAATATGTCTTTTGAATATTTATTTATGTGGCGTTTAGGTTCGGATTGTTAGATGCATTGTGTTGTGCATGTTATTGTTAAGGGTGACGTTCCTAATGGAAGTACCCTGTGCCGATGTTTGATTTTTGGGACGAAGGGCGTAAGGCTTGGTGCAACCAAGCATTCCTTAGTATTTGGGAAGTGTTTCTACCAAGCCACGGAAATGGTTTTGGTGTTCGATTGTTAAGCGCGCGTTCTCTAGTGTATTGAAGATGATGAACCATGGGGTTCGTCGGGTGATTTAAAACCCGAGAGATCGAGTGTTTAAAATCTCGATGTGTGTTGGTAATGGAGTCTTTATGACGCGACATTAGGTGCCTCTTTTATACCTACTAGCGTGGTGTCGACTCCGATTGTGTTGTGGTTACATTGTACTTAGGGCACCGGGAGAAACCCGTAGGTACATGAGTGACTAGGTGAAACTTGACAAACTAAAGCAATTGGATAATTGCGAGGGTATGGTTTGTGTAATCGTGGTACACTTTTCGTTCGAAGTATTTAAGGATTGATTGAAATCCTTCGTATGCTCAAGGTCTGAGCAAGTTGTGGTGATGGGTCGTGTGTACCCAATTGTTGGTGAAGTCTACCTTTGGTAGCATTGTACGAGTGTACAAGTTGTGATATAGGAACGTGGTTCCAAGTGGGGGAGTCGCACTCCCGCACGAGGAAGTTTTAGTGTGATATTTCGGATGATACTTTTGGTAGATCCGGAAATCTTGTCGAGACCTAGTTTTGGTCGATTTGTGGTAGAGTACGATTTCGGATAAATTGTACTTATGGTTTGGATTGGAATTACCACCGAGGTGGTAATGTGATAAATCTCGTTAAGAGATAATGGTCGTGTTTGGTGAGCAAGGTGAAATCCCTCGGTTAAGGGATGTGTGTGAGTTGGATTCTCTTACAGAGAAGTATGGTTTTGTGCCTATGTTTGATATAGGTGGCTTCTTGCTCGAGTATGGTGAATGGTTAGTGTTATCCGTTAGGATTCACTATGGCGTAGCAGAGCGCGATGTTACGCTACTCGTCGTTCGAGGCCAAAAAGGGCGTTGATTGATGAAGCATGACTTTCGGAGTCCGCTGACTTCATCATGGTATTGTGATTAATGAAGCATGACCTTCGGGGTCCGCTGACTTCATTATGGTACGGTTGAGTGATGGAGCATGATCTTTAGGGTCCGCTGACTTCATCACGGGAGTACATGATCGGTGAAGCATGATCTTCGGGTCCGCTGACTTCATCCGGTATTGAGATTGGTGGAGCATGACCTTCGGGGTCCGCTGACTTCATCAAGAGTGTTGTGTTGTGGGACGTGAATATCGGGTTGTTCGTATTCACAATATTTCGGGTTGTACAATTGTCCCTGTTGGTTGGGCTCATAGTTTGAGGTAGTGAATGTCGGGTAGTTCGGATTCACTAAGGCTCGGGTTGTACGGCCATCCTCGGTTATACTATGTGGCGGTGGTAGTGAATATCGGTTTGCGCGTATTCACGAGGACTCGGGTTGTGCGGTCATTTCGTTATGAGATATATGGATTGGGTTGGTGGATTTCGGGTTGTGCGAATTCACTAAGGTTCGGGTTGTTTCGACCATCCTCCATATGTGTTTTGGCTCGGGTTGTTTCGGCCATGTTGAGTTGTGAACTATTGGTTGTTTATATACCAATGGTGGGGTCGTGAGGACCATGTCGTGTTGTGAACTATCGGTTGTTGTATACGCCGATGGTGGGGTCGCGAGGACCATGTTGTGTGATTAGTGATGCGATAGCCGTGTTTCGCTCACATGTTGGTTACGGGTGTGACGATGGTTGATTTCGTACACCTTGGGATTTGCGTTTCCATAGTCGTTTGGACGCTACCGGTTTTAGCCGTGTGATCATGATGTTACGGTAGTTGCGTATTGGTCGTATTGCGCACTACAAGGGATGTTTCACGATTGGTGATATCCGTAAGGATTCGTTTGGTTCAGTCTTCATTGTTTCGGGTTGTAGACCCTAGGTTGAGGCTTGGTTGCCTTTAGTGTTGTACTCGGTAATAGTACACTAAGGAATTAATATCTCGGTATGAGATTGGTTGAGTTTCCCGATGTTGGGGAAATGAGCATGGTTTTAGTGCTCGGATTGTGAACTTGAGAAATCGCGAGTGACGATTTAGTTGTAAAAGGCAATTCGTTGGAAAGAATTGCTTAGGAAAGTCGGATTGGGACTTAAGTCGAGGACCGTGAGGTGAGGTCCATTTGGTTAAGCGATGAGGATCACGAGGACGTGATCGAGCTTAAGTGGGGGAGAGTTGTAACACCCGAATATTTTATACGCGAGAAATGGATATATACATATATATATGTATATACATGGGCATGGAGATATTAAAGTATGTATAGATATACCTTTATGGTTTGGGTTGCGTGAAAATGCACGTATATATATTAGAACGAGAAGTACGCGGAGTACTTAGTGTACATTGCATGTATGTATAAGTGTATATATGGGTAAAAGGTGATGGATACGCATGCATGCAAGGGTTGTTGGTTTAGGTTCACTTTGGGGTTTCCTAGAAGGGTTTACTTGCGTTAACAAGTCGGGATTAGAGCGTACGAGTGGAACAATGAGACAAGGGTTCGTTTAGACAAAAATGGTAGCAAAACAGCTTATTGTCGCGCCGCGACAGAGGCCGTCGCGCCGCGAGAAATCAAGCAAAGATGGGACAGAAGAGGGTTCAAACAGAAGTACCAGTTGCAGTACATTGTCGCGCCGCGACAATTAGGGCCGCGCCGCGACCAGTCTGGGTTCAGACCCGATTTCCAGCTTTTAAAAGGGTGTGTTCAGGGGTAAATCCGTCTTTTCACGTGTGGATCAGATTATAGACTCAAACCTCATCCACTCATCTCATTTAATCATTTTCTTTTTCATTTTTCCTTCCACTTTTCTCTCAAAACATAAAACCCCATTTGATTCAAAGTGTGATTTGGAAGGGAAGAAGTGGGATTCAATCTTTGGCGTAGTTGGAAAGTGTGTTCTCCTCGTTCTTGGCTACGTGGTGATACTAGTGGTAAGCTCTAACTCCGAAATTCATTTTTGTGTTCATCATTCAATTTTAGGGCTTTTGATTGTATGATTCTTAGATGAAACCCATTTAGTTGTTAATTGGAGATTAACACCAATACTCGGGTTTATTGTGATTATTGGCGGGTTTTGGGTTTGGTGTGCAAGTTTGAGTTTAAAGGACTTGTTAATGGTGTTTAATCACTAGTGTTAGTGATTATTGAGGTTTTGGTGTTAATTAGGGTTCTTGAAGTTGACTAATTTTGACTAGAGTCAAAATTAGGGTTTTTTGATGATTTTGACCCGATTGTGGATTAAGCGAGGTTTATGAACTTAAAATGGATTAAGTTGAAGTGTTAAACCGATTCCAATGTGTTTTGGTGTTAAAACTTGTAAAGGACGAGATTTTGGTCTTAATGGGTCAAAACTAGGGTTTTGGTGTCAAAATGGGCAAGACACGTGTTTAACACTAGTGTTCGAGTTTAATTGGTATATTAGGACCATTATCACTTGTGTTAGTGATTATTGGTTAAGTTTGGGTGCGGTTTGTACTTGGAAGTGCATTTGGGTCGAGTTTGCACTAAGTGTCGAATTGGGTTGGTTTGTAAATCCAATCTAATTGTGTTGTGATATTTATGATAATGGAATAGGTACTTTCCATTGACGTGTTGCGGATTACTTGGAAGCTTTTCTCAAGACTTCAAGGTGAGTGTTAATATCCTATGTGCATATGTATGTGTAGGATGGGTGCGGGTCGGGTGAAGTGATTCTCGATTATAGAGCTCACTTCACATATAGGTGGATTTGATGGACTTGTGTATAGGTCCAATTGGCACGGTTGTGCGTATTGGTTGGCCACCTTTGGCGAGGTACACGTTTGTGTGCATGTTATCACACGTGGTTGTGATTTGGATGTTATAACCCAATGGCGAAGGGTTGAGATGGTTGAGATGTGTATGGCCCCGATGTGGTGGATTTTATAATCCCGTGACCGTGGGTCTTGGTGTTGAGAAATGAATCTCGGGTAGTGCGGATTCATGATGACTTGGGTTGTTCGGTCATCTTACTGCGGAGGTAGTGAATCTCGGGTAGTGCGGATTCATGATGACTCGGGTTGTTCGGTCATCTTATGGTTGAGAAGTGAATTTCGGGTTGTGCGAATTCACTAAGGCTCGGGTTGTTCGGCCAATGTTAGTATGATTAAGGTTAAGGGGTTAACCTTGTGTATTATTATTATTGTATTATATTAATGTATTGTTGTGTTGTAGCTAGCCCTCCGGGTGTAGCTATTTGGCGTTGTTCGCATCGTTGATGGTGAACTTGTATATTATTGTTGTTGTATCTTAGCTCGTGCTTAGTGTTGTATGGTACGCCTAGACTAGCTTACTTTATTGCTTGGACGTTCGGTATGCGGTATTTGTTATTGTTTGGCGTGTCCATTTTATACATATATATGTATGTAGTATGTTAGCACTCACTAAGCGTTAGCTTACCCTCTCGTTGTTGACATTTTTACAGATTGCATGCTTGGCGGTTCGGGTGAGCTTGGGATTAGAGATCTTTGCTAGGTTGCTTAAAAGATCTTGCTTTTGTACTTGATTAGGGTTTGGGTAGCGTTGTCCCAAATCACCATGCTCGGTTTATGACTTCGTTAATGTATCGTTGCATTAAAGGGTTTAAAATATTAATGTTGTTTTGAGTTATTAAACTTATTATTGTGTTAAGGACGTTTTGGAAATAATAATGGGACCTAATGTATGAATTATAACGTATTAAAAGGAAAAAATTTTTATGGGTCGGATTCTAATGCGGGTTAGGTTGTTACAACTTTGTACATAACCAAAAGGCAACCCCAAAAGAGTTGACGAAACCAAACTTAGCTAAGCAAACTAATAGCACATACAGTATTAAATATGGAATCATAACTATTGCCTTTGTCACCATTTTCTAGCAACCATCATCTTTGCTCGGCTCAAAGTGTGATTTTGTACATGTTATATATATATATATATATATATATATATATATATATATATATATATATATATATATATATATATATATATATATATATATATATATATATATATATATATATATATATAGTTGTAGGATCAAGAGGGAAGTAACCAATCGGGGGAAGCAATTTTTTTTTTTTCGTTTTTTGAAAAAACTTTGTTCACGAACATTATAGATTGGATGAAAATAAGAACATTTAGAAAAGACACTTCGTGATGAATGTTATTATTTTGGCGGGAAAACGCTCGAAGAAGTAATATATAACAATTATCGTGTTTTTCGAGCGTATGTTGAGGTTTTAGACATTAGGGTTAAGATATTAGGGTTTAGATATTAGGGTTTATAGGGTTTAGATATTAGGGTTTAGAAATTTAGGGTTTAGGGTTTAGATTTAGGATTTAGATTGAGTTTTTAACACGAACGGCTTAGAGTTTAGGGTTTAGGGTTTGGTGTTTTGGGTTTATTCTCAAAACACCAAACCCTAAACCCTAAACCCTAAACTCTAAATCGGGCTAAATTTTACTTCACAAAACATGAAAAAAAAACGTTAACATTCTTCACGAACAATATTATCTTGAATATTATTTTTGTCGATCGTTTTCCCGCCAAAATAATAACATTCATCACGAAGTGTCTTTTCTAAATGTTCTTATTTTCATCCAATCTATAATGTTCGTGAACAAAGTTTTTTCAAAAAACGAATTTTTTTTTTTGCTTCCCCCCGCTTCCCCCCGATTGGTTACTTCCCCATTGATCATGTCCATATATATATATATATATATATATATATATATATATATATATATATATATATATATATATATATATATATATATATAGTGGTAGGATCAAGAGGGAAGTAACCAATCGGGGGGAAGCGGGGGAAGCAAAAACTTTTTTTTTTTTTCGTTTTTTGAAAAAACTTTGTTCGCGAACATTATAGATGGGATGAAAATATGAACATTTAGTAGAGACACTTTGTGATAAATGTTTTTATTTTGGCGGAAAAACGCTCGAAGAAGTAATATATAACAATTATCGTGTTTTTCGAGCGTATGTTGAGGTTTTAGCTATTGGGGTTTAGATATTAGTGTTTATAGGGTTTAGATATTAGGGTTTAGAAATTTAGGGTTTAGGGTTTAGATTTAGGATTTAGATTGAGTTTTTAACACGAACGGTTTAGAGTTTAGGGTTTAGGGTTTAGGTTTTGGTGTTTTGTGTTTATGGAATAAACCCAAAACACCAAACCCTAACCCCTAAACCCTAAACCCTAAACTCTAAATCGGGCTAAATTTTACTTCACAAAACATGAAAAAAAATGTTCATATTCTTCACGAACAATATTATCTTGAATGTTATTTTTGTCGATCGTTTTCCCGCCTAAATAATAACATTTATCACGAACTGTCTCTTCTAAATGTTCATATTTTCGTGTGATCTTGATGCCGGAAAAAAAAATTCCAAAAAAAACGAAAAATAAAAAATTTGCTTCCCCCGATTGGTTACTTCCCCATTCATCCTGCCCTATATATATATATATATATATATATATATATATATATATATATATATATATATATATATATATATATATACTTACCAAGGTCTTTTATCAAAAATGAAAGGAGCTATAAAATAAACAAGGAGCAACCAACAAACACAACGACCTCAGTGTGCCTTGCAACTAATAAACTAACAACACAACCTGAAACAACTATCTAAAAGCGAGACCTCAGTGTGCCTTGCAACTAATAAACTAACAACACAACCTGAAACAACTATCTAAAAGCGAGCCAAACCGAACTGGACAATTACCAAACACAGCCGAGCCGAGCCGAGCCGAGCCGAAGCGAACCAGGATAACAACACAGCCTCAAAGTGTGGTTTCGTACATGTACAAGACAGAATGTGACCCATTTTAATGTAAACGAGAACCTGAAGTGGCAACTTGGACCCATTTAGTCATGAATAGGTCAACGTAGTTTAAAGAAACCACTTTAGGGAAAGTTCTATATATCAAACACCCTTCTAAAGGTGATTTTAAGGACCATGATTAAGTTTACAAAAACTTCCTAGATTGTTAACCAGCAACATTTTTGAAATTTTTTATACACTAATTATATATATTCACATTCATATATCAGAGTACAACTCAAACATGCAAGAAAACAAACAGCAGAACAAAATCAGCAACTGAAGTAAAGCTATAAGTTTAGGGAAAATTTCGATAAACAAATGTATCGTCAATCAATCAATCCGTAGAACACCAATAGCATCTCACAAAACGACAATGATCGATGTATACAAAAATCAAAATCTATAATGATAAAAACACAAGAACAAGCGAGTATACGAAAAGGTAAGCTGATGCACGAGACGCATATGAATACGTCCCGACAATCTGAATGTTAAAACTGCAAGTCTCGGTTGATATATTAAGTGTCGTCACCTGAGCCAAACCCTGAAAACCACAAGCCATTTCGTCTTGATTTTGCACTTGAAAATACGCATTAAACGCGTACGAAGCATTTGCATTCGCATCCAGCCCGTTACACGAAGAACCGTACCCGAGGGGTGTACAGTCAGCAAACGTGCACGCGAAGTTAATGTTCTCACCGAGTTTACTCAAGTCTTTTGCATCCGGGTTAAACTGGCACCATTTCTTCTCTTGGTAACGCACGTTTTGAGCTGCAACCAATGGCCCGTTTTGACCCCGGCCCGATAAATCCATACTAAACTTCGGTTGCCCGTCGTACCTAAAAATACCCCAATGTCTTTCGAAATTACCAGGGGCAATGCTTTTAGCGTCTTCATCAATTAGCCCGAAAAGGTAAACTTCAATCGGGCCAGGCCTAAGCGGTGTGCCTTTGTTAGAGTTGAGCCGAGGCATAAGCCCGCTATAAAACCGAAACGCCATGTTATTGTTCGCGTTTTTATCCCCGTCAGTGGGCCACCCAACTTCACCGACTATAATCGGCATGTCACCGTACCCTGCAGCCCGCAAAGACGACACTAAAGTGTCGTAATTAGCATCGAACACGTTCGTGTACTTAATCCCATTATCGACAACAGGCTGACTAACACCGTCAAAAAAGGCGAAATCAATCGGGAAATCATCGTTTCCATAAAGACTTAAGAAAGGGTATATGTTAACCGTAAAAGGTGCGTTGTTTTTCGCCAAAAATTGGACCATTTGAACCATTTGATCGTTGATGTCAGCCCGAAACCTACCAGCTGACGGGACTGGGTTATCGGTTGGTGAACCGTAAACATCAGCATTCGAGGGTACGGTGGCCTTGATGGTGTCACCGACCCCGGCTTCATTAAGGGCATTTTGGATATTTTGAAGTGCGGGAAACGTCGTTTTTTGAAACGAACCATTGTACGCTTTTAGGAACGGCTCATTACCTACGGCAATGTATCTGTCACAAACACAAAAGAAAACAAATAAATATTAATAAATTAGGACTAAAATTAAACCCTAATTTCTAAACCCGAAAATCACATCATTTGATTGTGACCATATACTTAAACTTTTACCAAAACCAAGAAAAAAAAAGAAAAAGATACAAATACATAAACTTTTGAATGTTAACAGAATTAACCCTATAATTAAGGAAAAGGTACAACGCTGAGATCCATATATTTTGGATGTTGCTTAAAGCAACAATGAAATTAAACAACTACATAAGAGATGCTCTGATGTACAACACCTGATGCACATCGTACAGCTAACAATTAATAACATACATCTGTTAAAAGTTTATAACTACATGGTCATTGATGTAAAAGTGCCTCCAGGGTATTTGGGATTGTATTTTTTTAGTGCTTAATTTTATAAACTTACTTTTTAGTACAAGATCAAAACTTAAAAACTGTTTCTTCACATGTTGCATTTTTGTTTCTTTTAAGGGGCACACACTTTAAGCAGTTTTGAAGCCATAAAAAACTACTTTAGTACATGTGCAGAGCTCAAATAACATCAATAAAACAAAATTATCATATGCAAATCTCAAATGACATCAGATAAAAATAAAATAAATTGTCATATGCTAATCTCCAGCACCTTTCATTTACCTATTTTATAAACTTACACAAATAATCATATTTTTACCATTAATTTTTACCTCAAATCTCCCCACTTAAGGTAACCTTGTGATATTTCAACAATTGATGAGGGGCAAATATCTACACAAAGTACATATTTTTATGCATATATTACATCCCACCGTAGTTTCATTACTCCAGAATTATTTTCTTTTAAAAGTTTCAATCTTTTAAACCTCTATCAAAAGTACAACTTCTTAAAGCAGTCACAAAAACCCAATATTCCTACACCAAGTCCCAAAACAACCATTATCTAGAAAAAATGTACAACAATTAATGCATAAATTATAGCTTACTTTATACCCACAATACTATTAAAATTATATACTCCGTAGTACATTATCTTGCAACTTCCAAAAGCACATTAATCACAATCTTCTAACCGAGTGGCCGAACTTAAACTTAGATAGAAATAGGGCGAAACACATAATCACAATCTTCTAATCGAGGAAGAGTGACGGAACTTAAACTTAGATAGAGATAGGGTGAGTGTAAAAATTTAATAAAATTTTCAAAGTCACCACTCAAAAAAACCTTACTTTTTGATAAAAAATAAAATAAAATTTTGTGTAAGTTTTTTTTCCTCATTAAATTCAGGTAGGGCAAATTCTAACCTCTATCAAAAAAGCATATAATCACAAAAACACAATATTCCTACACCCAATATATCCATTACAAGTGAAAAAAGGTACAACACATAAAGCATAAAGTACAACTTACTTGATATTAACACCGCCATTGAAATTATATCTTGTAACATTCTTTTGAACAAATTTTTTAGCACGACTATAATCATTCATAGCCAAAAGTTGATCATTTGGAATTGCAATCATAACTTCAATCCCAGAACCTGCAAGTGCACTCATTGTTGATGATTCAGCATCAAAAAGCTTAACTTTATTAATCCCATTATCTTTCATCATCTGTACCACTGTTTTGGGATCCATCTTATGGGTTGCCATCGTCCCCCAGTTTACTCCAACCCCTTCTACTTTTAAAGATATGCAAAACAGGCCCATCAAGAATACCGATATTACACTTTTTACCCCTGACATTTTTTCACCTTCTGGGTATCGATTGAATCTGAATCGGATCTTGTGGGTAGTGTTATTTTGGTAAAATAATTCTGGGTTTTTGTGAGTTTTTTAGATGATGACGAAAAGAGAGAGCTTTATATATATACGTATATATATAGAGTGTGTGTGTGTGTGTGTGCGATAAAAGGTGTAAATAATAGCGGTTGAGAAGACGGGGTTAAAAAGCGGCGATTTTTTCTGGGGGTTTTACGTGAAGAAGAGAAAGTGAGATCGTGGAGATATGTGTGAAAAAGTCGGTGTGTGTGTGTGTGTGTGTGGGGGGGGGGGGGGGGGGGGGGGGGGGGGGGGGGGTTACTGTGTGTATTGAAGAACAAGGGATTCTTAAACAAAAAGGGGAGAGGAAAGTGTGTTTAAAAAGGGGGTGAGAAATTGAAATTGGTTAAAAAGACCGTTGGTGGATTTTTGTTTGATTATGAAAAAAAAAAAAAAAAAAAAGTTGGAAAAATATGGCAATATCTTGCTGAGTGTTTCAAATTAATTAATTAATGGGGTTGTTTTAAGTTTGAAATTTAAGGCTTTAAGCAACCTTTAATATACGTTTTCATTAAGAACTTTGGGCATGTAAAATATACTTATACATTAACAAAAAGTAAACCTCTTTATGAAAAAAACTACCTCATATACTGAAATGTCCCGTTCATATTGATTATAAACGTTCCATATTAATTGATTTCGTCGCGAGGTTTTGACCTCTATATGAGACGTTTTTCAAAGACTGCATTCATTTTTAAAACAACCATAACCTTTATTTTATCGATAAAGGTTTAAAAAGCATTACGTAGATTATCAAATAATGATAATCTAAAATATACCGTTTACACACGACCATTACATAATGGTTTATAATAAGAACATATTACATCAAAAATAAGTTTCTTGAATGTAGTTTTTACATAATATCATACAAGCATGGACTCCAAATCTTGTCCTTATTTTAGTATGCAACAGCGGAAGCTCTTAATAATCACCTGAGAATAAACATGCTTAAAACGTCAACAAAAAATGTTGGTGAGTTATAGGTTTATCCTATATATTATCAAATCATAATAATAGACCATAAGATTTCATATTTCAATATACATCCCATACATAGAGATAAAATTCATTCATATGGTGAACACCTGGTAACCGACATTAACAAGATGCATATAAGAATATCCCCTATCATTCCGGGAAATCCTTCGGACATGATATAAATGAATTCGAAGTACTAAAGCATCCGGTACTTTGGATGGGGTTCGTTGAGCCCAATAGATCTATCTTTAGGATTCGCGTCAATTAGTAGATCAGTTTACTAATTCTTAGGTTACCAAGCAAAATGGGCATATTCGGCTTCGATCAATCACCCATATAATGTAGTTTCAATTACTTGTGTCTATTTCGTAAAACATTTATAAAACTGCATGTATTCTCATCCCAAAATATTAGATTTTAAAAGTGGGACTATAACTCACTTTCACAGATTTTTACTTCGTCGGGAAGTAAGACTTGGCCACTGGTCGATTCACGAACCTATAACAAATATGTACATATATATCAAAGTATGTTCAAAATATATTTACAACACTTTTAATACATTTTGATGTTTTAAGTTTATTAAGTCAGCTGTCCTCGTTAGTAACCTACAACTAGTTGTCCACAGTTAGATGTACAGAAATAAATCGATATATATTATCTTGAATCAATCCACGACCCAGTGTATACACGTCTCAGGCTAGATCACAACTCAAAGTATATATATTTTTGGAATCAACCTCAACCCTGTATAGCTAACTTCAACATTACTGCATATAGAGTGTCTATGGTTGTTCCAAATAATATATATACATGGGTCGATATGATATGTCAAAACATTATTTGAATATAGTTTCATGTTCATAAGAAAAATCGTTTTCCCGGAAGAACAACTTTTAAATCAAAGTTTATCATAGTTTTTAATTATCAAACCCAAAATAGCCCGCGGTGTTACTACGACGGCGTATATCCGGTTTTACGGTGTTTTTCGTGTTTTTCGGTTTTAAATCATTAAGTTAGCATATCATATAGATATAGAACATGTGTTTAGTTGATTTTAAAAGTCAAGTTAGAAGGATTAACTTTTGTTAGCGAACAAGTTTAGAATTAACTAAACTATGTTCTAGTGATTACATGTTCAAATCTTCGAATATGATAGTTTTATATGTATGAATCGAATGATGTTATGAACATCATTACTACCTCAAGTTTAGTAGGTAAACCTACTGGAAGTGACAAGAAATGATCTAGCTTCAAAGGATCTTGGATAGCTTGAAAGTTCTTGAAGTAGAATCATGACACAAAAACAAGTTCAAGTAAGATTTTCACTCGAAATAAGATTGTTATAGTTATAGAAATTGAATCAAAGTTTGAATATGAGTATTACCTTGTATTAGAAAGATATCTTACTGTAAATAAGAAAGATTTCTTGAAGTTGGATGATCACTTTACAAGATTGGAAGTAAGCTAGCAAACTTGAAATTATTCTTGATTTTATGAAACTAGAACTTATAGAATTTATGAAGAACACTTAGAACTTGAAGATAGAACTTGAGAGAGATCACTTAGATGAAGAAAATTGAAGAATGAAAGTGTTTGTAGGTGTTTTTGGTCGTTGATATATGGATTAGATATAAAGAATGTGTAATTTTGTTTTCATGTAAATAAGTCATGAATGATTACTCATATTTTTGTAATTTTATGAGATATTTCATGCTAGTTGCCAAATGATGGTTCCCACATGTGTTAGGTGACTCACATGGGCTGCTAAAAGCTGATCATTGGAGTGTATATACCAATAGTACATACATCTAAAAGCTGTGTATTGTACGAGTACGAATACGGGTGCATACGAGTAGAATTGTTGATGAAACTGAACGAGGATGTAATTGTAAGCATTTTTGTTAAGTAGAAGTATTTTGATAAGTGTCTTGAAGTCTTTCAAAAGTGTATGAATACATATTAAAAAAATTGTGCGGGTATTTTGATAGTACCTACCCGTTAAATAAATTTCGTCCCGAAATTTTAATAGTACCTACCCGTTAAATAAATTTCGTCCCGAAATTTTAAGCAGTTAGAGGTGTTGACGTATCTTCTGGAAATAAGTGCGGGTATTTCTTCTTCATCTGATCTTCTCGTTCCCAGGTGAACTCGGGTCCTCTACGAGCATTCCATCGAACCTTAACAATTGGTATCTTGTTTTGTTTAAGTCTTTTAACCTCAAGATCCATTATTTCGACGGGTTCTTCGATGAATTGAAGTTTTTCGTTGATTTGGATTTCGTCTAACAGAATAGTGAGATCTTCTTTAGCAAAATATTTCTTCAAATTCGAGATGTGAAAAGTGTTATGTACAGCCGCGAGTTGTTGAGGTAACTCAAGTCGGTAAGCTACTGGTCCGACACGATCAATAATCTTGAATGGTCCAATATACCTTGGATTTAATTTCCCTCGTTTACCATCTCTCCAATTTCCAATTTCAAATTCTATATCTTTTCTTTTAATGTCGGCGTAGCTCTTTTGTCGACTTTGGGCGGTTTTCAACCGTTGTTGAATTTGGATGATCTTCTCGGTAGTTTCTTGTATTATCTCCGGACCCGTAATCTATCTATCCCCCACTTCACTCCAATAAATTGGAGACCTGCACTTTCTACCATAAAGTGCTTCAAACGGCACCATCTCAATGCTTGAATGGTAGCTATTGTTGTAGGAAAATTCTGCTAACGGTAGATGTCGATCCCAACTGTTTTTGAAATCAATAACACATGCTCGTAGCATCTCTTCAAGCGTTTGTATCGTCCTGATGCTCTGCCCATCAGTTTGTGGATGATAGGCAGTACTCATGTCTAGACGAGTTCCTAATGCTTGTTGTAATGTCTACCAGAATCTTGAAATAAATCTGCCATCCCTATCAGAGATAATAGAGATTGGTATTCCATGTCTGGAGACGACTTCCTTCAAATACAGTCGTGCTAACTTCTCCATCTTGTCATCTTCTCTTATTGGTAGGAAGTGTGCTGATTTGGTGAGACGATCAACTATTACCCAAATAGTATCAAAACCATTTGCAGTCCTTGGCAATTTAGTGATGAAATCCATGGTAATGTTTTTCCATTTCCATTCCGGGATTTCGGGTTGTTGAAGTAGACCCGATGGTTTCTGATACTCCGCTTTGACCTTAGAACACGTCAAACATTCCCCTACGTATTTAGCAACATCGACTTTCATACCTGGCCACCAAAAATGTTTCTTGAGATCCTTGTACATCTTCCCCGTTCCAGGGTGTATTGAGTATCTAGTTTTATGAGCTTCTCTAAGTACCATTTCTCTCATATCTCTAAATTTTGGTACCCAAATTCTTTCAGCCCTATACCGGGTTCCGTCTTCCCGAATATTAAGATGCTTCTCCGATCCTTTGGGTATTTCATCCTTTAAGTTTCCCTCTTTTAAAACTCCTTGTTGCGCCTCCTTTATTTGAGTAGTAAGGTTAGTGTGAATCATTATATTCATAGCTTTTACTCGAATGGGTTCTCTGTCCTTTCTGCTCAAGGCATCGACTACCACATATGCCTTCCCTGGGTGGTAACGAATCTCAAAGTCGTAATCATTCAACAATTCAATCCACATGCGTTGCCTCATGTTCAGTTGTTTCTGATTAAATATGTGTTGAAGACTTTTGTGGTCGGTATATATAATACTTTTGACCTCATATAAGTAGTGCCTCCAAGTCTTTAATGTAAAAATAACCGCGCCTAATTCCAAATCATGCGTCGTATAATTCTGCTCGTGAATCTTCAATTGTCTAGACGCATAAGCAATTACTTTCGTTCGTTGCATTAAAACACAACCGAGACCTTGCTTTGAGGCGTCACAATATATATCAAAATCATCATTCCCTTCAGGTAATGACAATATAGGTGCCGTAGTTAACTTTTTCTTTAACAATTGAAACGCTTTTTCTTGTTCATCTTTCCATTCAAATTTCTTCCCTTTATGCGTTAATGCAGTCAAGGGTTTTGCTATTCTGGAAAAGTCTTGGATGAACCTTCTGTAGTAACCAGCTAGTCCTAAAAACTGGCGTATGTGTTTCGGAGTTTTCGGGGTTTCTCACTTTTCAACGGTTTCTATCTTTGCTGGATCCACCTGAATACCTTCTTTGTTCACTATGCGACCGAGGAATTGAACTTCTTCCAACCAAAATGCACACTTAGAAAACTTAGCGTACAGTTTTTCTTTTCTCAGCAATTCTAGCACTTTTCTCAAATGTTCTTTGTGCTCTTGATCATTCTTCGAGTAAATAAGTATGTCATCGATGAAAACAATGACAAACTTGTCAAGATATGGCCCACAAACGCGGTTCATGAGGTCCATGAACACAGCTGGTGCGTTAGTCAATCCAAACGGCATAACCATAAACTCGTAATGACCGTAACCCGTCCTAAAAGCAGTCTTTGGAATATCATCCTCCTTCACCCGCATTTGATGATATCCAGAACGTAAATCGATCTTTGAATAAACAGACGAGCCTTGTAGTTGATCAAATAAGTAGTCGATTCTCGGTAGTGGGTAGCGGTTCTTGATGGTAAGTTTGTTCAACTCTCGGTAGTCGATACATAACCTAAATGTACCATCCTTCTTCTTGACAAACAAAATAGGAGCTCCCCACGGTGATGTGCTTGGTCGAATGAAACCACGCTCTAAAAGTTCTTGTAATTGGCTCTGAAGTTCCTTCATTTCGCTAGGTGCGAGTCTGTATGGAGCACGAGCTATTGGTGCAGCTCCCAGTACAAGGTCTATTTGAAATTCAACGGATCGGTGTGGAAGTAGTCCCGGTAATTCTTTCGGAAATACATCAGGAAATTCTTTTGCGACGGGAATATCATTGATGTTCTTTTCTTCAGAATTAACTTTCTCGATGTGTGCTACCACAGCATAGCAACCTTTTCTTATTAGTTTGTGTGCCTTCAGGTTACTAATAAGATTTAACTTTGCGTTGCTCTTTTATCCGTACACCATTAAGGGTTTTCCTTTTTCTCGTATAATGCGAATTGCATTTTTGTAATAAAAGATCTCTGCTTTCACTTGTTTCAACCAGTCCATACCGATTATCATATCAAAACTCCCTAACTCTACTAGTATCAAGTCAATCTTAAATGTTTCGCTAACCAGTTTAATTTCTCGATTCCGACATATATTATCTGCTAATTCGAGTAAAAATTTACTATCCAAAGGCGTCAATGGGCAACTTAATTTAGCACAAAATTCTCTACTCATATAGCTTCTATCCGCACCCGAATCAAATAAAACATAAGCAGATTTATCGTCAATAAGAAACGTACCCGTAATAAGCTCCGGGTCTTCCTGTGCTTCTGCCGCATTAATATTGAAAACTCTTCTACGGCCCTGCCCATTAGTATTCCCCTGATTCGGGCAATTTCTAATAATGTGGCCCGGTTTTCCACATTTATAACAAACAGCGTTGGTATTACTTGCTCCGACACTATTCGTTTCGGCATTACTTGTTCCGGCATTATTTGCTCCCTTAGTTCTGTTAAACTTTGGTCCGTAGACCTCACACTTTGTCGCGCTATGATCATTTCTTTTACACCTATTGCAAAATGTCATGCAAAACCCCTGGTGATTTTCTTCACACCTATGACATGGCTGTTTTTGATTTTTGTTGCCGTTGTTGTTATTGAGGTTGTTGTTGGGATTGTTATTGTTGTTGAAACGGTTGTTGTAGTTGTTGTTGTTGTTGGGATATTTGTTGTAGTTATTGTTAGGATTGCAGTTATTGTTGTGATTGTTGTTGCGGTTGTTGGGATAGTTGTTGCGATTGTGGTTGTAATTGTTATTGTTGTTGTACTGGTGACTCTTGTCACCGTTTTCCTCCCACTTCCTCTTGAGTTGTTTCGTGTTGGCTTCTTCGGCCGCCTGCTCTTTAATTCTTCCCTCAATATGATTTATGAGTTTATGAGCCATTCGACTTGCCTTCTGTATAGAAGCGAGCTCGTGTGAACTCACATCTTCTTGAATCCTAACTGGTAACCCTTTTACAAACGCGTCGATCTTCTCTTCTTCATCTTCAAATGCTCCCGGACACAATAGGCACAACTCTGTGAATCGTCGTTCATATGTGGTAACGTCGAACCCTTGTGTTCGTAACTCTCTAAGTTCTGCCTCGAGTTTATTAACTTCATTTCTAGGACGGTACTGCTCATTCATCAATTGCTTGAATGCCGACCATGGTAGTGCGTAAGCAGCATTTTGTCCTACCTGTTCAAGATAGGTGTTCCACCACGTTAACGCAGTACCTGTGAAGGTATGCGTAGCGTACTTAACTTTGTCCTCTTCAGTACACTTACTTATGGCAAACACCGATTCGACTTTCTCAGTCCACCGTTTCAATCCAATTGGTCCTTCGGTTCCATCAAATTCTAAAGGTTTGCAGGCAGTAAATTCTTTGTAGGTGCATCCTACACGATTTCTTGCGCCGTTAGCTGCATTGCTAGATTCAGCGTTATTGTTGGTATGTAGCGCAGCCTGTACTGCGGCTATATTTGCAGCAAGAAAGGTACGAAATTCCTCTTCGTTCATATTCATGGTGTGTCGAGTAGTCGGTGCCATTTCCTTCAAAATAGACAACTGAATCGAGTTAATCATACAGAATATTAAGAGTAGTCAATAGTATTTCGTAGCATAATATGAACTCATTTATAAAAGCTTTTTCTTCATATTAGCGTTTTATAAGTTTAAATTCGGGTACTACCTACCCGTTAAGTTCATACTTATTAGCTAATATACAATTCAACTACTACAATTCCATATGAAAAAATGATTATAATAATATATCACATACAAATATTCTTCAAACTTACAACTTCGCTATATTACATATAACATGAAATATAATACACTATGATACATGACAGTTTTGAAGATAAATCTAGTTAATACGCAAGTTGTTCAGCAAAGGAAATAAAGACACGTAATTCATAAGTCCAGAAACAAGTCATGCATTCTGGTTTTACTAAGACGACTTCCCATCCTTGGTCTTGTGGAAAATAACCTTTATGACCATTGGCTAGGCAGCATGTTGTAACGTCGTCAAAAGGACGAGGGTTTCGTAATGTCCAACAGCCCCGTAATAATCTAAAAACCTTATTTTCCACCCCAACTACTGAATCCGTCACTTGTGGGAAGGTTTTATTTAAAATTTGCAATCCGATATTCTTTTTCTCACTTTGGTAAGAAGCGAACAACACTAACCCGTAAGCATAACATGCTTCTTTATGTTGCATGTTAGAAGCTCTTTCTAATTCACGAAATCCTATGTTGGGATATGTTGAGTCAAAATAGGTTCTTAACCCGTAGCGTAAAATTGCATTTGGATTCCCCGCATTTAACACTTTAAAGAAAACACGACGTAACTTACGGTCTCCCCAATGTGATATACCCCACCTATCAAAGGAAAGCCTTTTATAAACTAAGGCATTTCTGGAAAGTTTTTCAAATGTTTGACAAGTTAATTTCGCCATAACTAAATGTGCTGATGAATTCTGACCGACTCTAGACAAGATTTCCTCAATCATATCCTCTGGTAGGTCTTCTAAAATATTCGGTCGTCTACCCTTAACGTCCATTTTGTTTTTATACTGTAAAATAGACAAGAATTAGATTTGTAAAAGATAATTAACAAACAATACAAGCAATTTTTACATAGAATAAAAAAAAAAAATACAAGCACACTACAATACATATAATACACAACATGATTACAACCCTCTAATCTGAATCACTGGTTTCTTCTTCTTCGGACTTGGTTCGTTTTCCTAATTTTCTAGGAATATATGGTGTTCCTCTAATACAAGCCGTCGTTTTATATAATGGTTTAGAAAAACCTGGTGGTTTAGAGGTTCCCAGGTCATTGTTACATTTTAGGAAATACGGATGTTGTCGATACATATAAAGTTCATCGGGGTTGAAATCGGGTTTCTCTATTTTTATACCTTTTCCCTTATTATTTTCTTTCGCTTTATTAAATTGGGTCGAGGTAATTTCTATAACATCATCGGAATCCTCATCGGGATCTGATTCATCATAAAATTGGTAATCTTTCCAATATTTTGCTTCCTCGGCGGAAACACCATTGACCATTATTAACTTTGGTCCGTTGGTTGAGGATTTTCTTTTATTTAATCGATTTATTATAGGTATCAATATTTCTTCCTCCAGAACCTCTTCTTCTTCTGGTTTCTCCTCTTCCGATTCCTCCTCTTCTGGTTCCTCTTCTTCCGGTTCCTCCTCTTCCGGTTCCTCCTCTTCCGGTTCCTCTTCGAGAATTTGTGAATCTTCCCAAAATATATTCGACTCTTCATTATTATTAAGTGAATCAATGGGATTTGTACTAGAGGTAGACATCTATCACACAATATCAAACACGTTAAGAGATTAATATATCACATAATATTTATATGTTAATAATATATAGTTTTCAACAAAAAATGTTAAGGTTTTTGAAGAAAAATACGGTCGAAGTCCAGACTCACTAATGCATCCTAACAAACTCGGTAAGACACACTAATGCAATTTTCTGGTTCTCTAAGACAAACGCTCGGATACCAACTGAAATGTCCCGTTCATATTGATTATAAACATTCCATATTAATTGATTTTGTCGCGAGGTTTTGACCTCTATATGAGACGTTTTTCAAAGACTGCATTCATTTTTAAAACAACCATAACCTTTATTTTATCTATAAAGGTTTAAAAAACAGTACGTAGATTATCAAATAATGATAATCTAAAATATACCGTTTACACACGACTATTACATAATGGTTTATAATAAGAACATATTACATCAAAAATAAGTTTCTTGAATGCAGTTTTTACATAATATCATACAAGCATGGACTCCAAATCTTGTCCTTATTTTAGTATGCAACAGCGGAAGCTTTTAATAATCACCTGAGAATAAACATGCTTAAAACGTCAACAAAAAATGTTGGTGAGTTATAGGTTTATCCTATATATTATCAAATCATAATAATAGACCACAAGATTTCATATTTCAATATACATCCCATACATAGAGATAAAATTCATTCATATGGTGAACACCTGGTAACCGACATTAACAAGATGCATATAAGAATATCCCCTATCATTCCGGGAAATCCTTCGGACATGATATAAATGAATTCGAAGTACTAAAGCATCCGGTACTTTGGATGGGGTTCGTTAAGCCCAATAGATCTATCTTTAGGATTCGCGTCAATTAGTAGATCGGTTTACTAATTCTTAGGTTACCAAGCAAAAGGGGCATATTCGGCTTCGATCATTCACCCATATAATGTAATTTCAATTACTTGTGTCTATTTCGTAAAACATTTATAAAAGTGCATGTATTCTCATCCCAAAATATTAGATTTTAAAAGTGGGACTATAACTCACTTTCACAGATTTTTACTTCGGCGGGAAGTAAGACTTGGCCACTGGTCGATTCACGAACCTATAACAAATATGTACATATATATCAAAGTATGTTCAAAATATATTTACAACACTTTTAATACATTTTGATGTTTTAAGTTTATTAAGTCAGCTGTCCTCGTTAGTAACCTACAACTAGTTGTCCACAGTTAGATGTACAGAAATAAATCGATATATATTATCTTGAATCAATCCACGACCCAGTGTATACACGTCTCAGGCTAGATCACAACTCAAAGTATATATATTTTTGGAATCAACCTCAACCCTGTATAGCTAACTCCAACATTACTGCATATAGAGTGTCTATGGTTGTTCCAAATAATATATATACATGGGTCGATATGATATGTCAAAACATTTGCATACGTGTCTATGGTATCCCAAGATTACATAATATATTAGAATACATGTATAATACAATATAAATTAGCTAGGATATGATTTGTATAGAATTGTTAATATTTCCCGTAGCTACAAAAATCAAAAAATATCCAATCTTGTTTTACCCATAACTTCTTCATTTTAAATCTGTTTTGAGTGAATCAAATTGCTATGGTTTCATATTGAACTCTATTTTATGAATCTAAACAGAAAAAGTATAGGTTTATAGTCGAAAATTTAAGTTACAAGTCATTTTTGTAAGAGGTAGTCATTTCAGTAGAAAGAACGACGTCTTGATGACCATTTTGAAAAACATACTTCCACTTTGAGTATAACCATGATTTTTGGATATAGTTTCATGTTCATAAGAAAAATCATTTTCCCAGAAGAACAACTTTTAAATCAAAGTTTATCATAGTTTTTAATTATCAAACCCAAAGCAGCCCGCGGTGTTACTACGACGGCGTATATCCGGTTTTACGGTGTTTTTCGTGTTTTCCGATTTTAAATCATTAAGTTAGAATATCATATAGATATAGAACATGTGTTTAGTTGATTTTAAAAGTCAAGTTAGAAGGATTAACTTTTGTTTGCGAACAAGTTTAGAATTAACTAAACTATGTTCTAGTGATTACATGTTCAAATCTTCGAATAAGATAGTTTTATATGTATGAATCGAATGATGTTATGAACATCATTACTATCTCAAGTTTAGTAGGTAAACCTATTAGAAGTGACAAGAAATAATCTAGCTTCAAAGGATCTTGGATAGCTTGAAAGTTCTTGAAGTAGAATCATGACACAAAAACAAGTTCAAGTAAGATTTCCACTCGAAATAAGATTGTTATAGTTATAGAAATTGAATCAAAGTTTGAATATGAGTATTACCTTGTATTAGAAAGATATCGTACTGTAAATAAGAAAGATTTCTTGAAGTTGGATGATCTTCTTGAAGTTTGATGATCACTTTACAAGATTGGAAGTAAGCTAGCAAACTTAGAAGTATTCTTGATTTTATGAAACTGGAACTTATAGAATTTATGAAGAACACTTAGAACTTGAAGATAGAACTTGAGAGAGATCACTTAGATGAAGAAAATTGAAGAATGAAAGTGTTTGTAGGTGTTTTTGGTCGTTGGTATATGGATTAGATATAAAGGATGTGTAATTTTGTTTTCATGTAAATAAGTCATGAATGATTACTCATATTTTTGTAATTTTATGAGATATTTCATGCTAGTTGCCAAATTATGGTTCTCACATGTGTTAGGTGACTCACGTGGGCTGCTAAGAGCTGATCATTGGAGTGTATATACCAATAGTACATACATCTAAAAGCTGTGTATTGTACGAGTACGAATACGGGTGCATACGAGTAGAATTGTTGATGAAACTGAACGAGGATGTAATTGTAAGCATTTTTGTTAAGTAGAAGTATTTTGATAAGTGTCTTGTAGTCTTTCAAAAGTGTATGAATACATATTAAAACACTACATGTATATACATTTTAACTGAGTCGTTAAGTCATCGTTAGTCGTTACATGTAAATGTTGATTCGAAACCTCTAAGTTAACGATCTTGTTAAATGTTGTTAACCCAATGTTTATTATATCTAATGAGATGTTAAATTATTATATTATCATGATATTATGATATATTAATATATCTTTATATGATATATATACATTTAAATGTCATTACAACGATAATCGTTACATATATGTCTCGTTTCGAAATCCTTAAGTTAGTAGTCTTGTTTTTACATATGTAGTTCATTATTAATATACATAATGACATGTTTAATTATAATTTATCATGATTAAATATAGTGTAACAATATCTTAATATGATTCATATGTAATTAGTAAGACGTTGTTATAACGATAATCGTTATATATATCGTTTCGAGTTTCTTAATTCAATAAACACAATTTTATGTATATAACTCTTTGTTAAAATACCTAATGAGATACTTACTTATCATAATATCATGTTAACTATATATATAATCATATATATGTCATCATATAGTTTTTACAAGTTTTAACGTTCGTGAATCACCGGTCAACTTGGGTGGTCAATTGTCTACATGAAACCTATTTCAATTAATCAAGTCTTAACAAGTTTGATTGCTTAACATGATGGAAACACTTAATCATGTAAATATCAATTTCATTTAATATATATAAACATGGAAAAATTCAGGTCACTACATATACTACAATTTTTTTGCATTGATTTAAATTTTAATGATAATCCTTAAAGTCTCTGAAAATTGCTATTAGAAAAATACAATTATTTTACAAACTTTTTAAAAATAGTCATAAGACTATTTGTAATGCATATGACATGGCGTTGGATCTGATTTGGCCAAAAACTCATGCCCCATATCTCCCCTAACGCGTCGTCGGATTGAGGCAACACATGAAGCAACGGGCAGTTTGCCCACGTGGACGATTTCGATTGGTTTCATCATGTTAGTCCTTGGAGTTTTAAATTCAAAAAATAAATAAATAAATATATCAATATTATTTCTCCTATATATACCTTATATATTCACTCATTTTTACACCTACAATTCATCATCTTAATTTTCTTTTCAAATTACATAAATATTTAATTTTCGCAATGGCTAAAACATACAAAATGCTCGAGTTCCTTCTTGAATCCGATTTTGATGACGAAAAAATTGTTCAGTTACCAGAAGAAGAAGCGGATAGAGAGTCTAG
Organism: Rutidosis leptorrhynchoides; assembly: GCF_046630445.1. Taxonomy (NCBI): domain Eukaryota; kingdom Viridiplantae; phylum Streptophyta; class Magnoliopsida; order Asterales; family Asteraceae; genus Rutidosis; species Rutidosis leptorrhynchoides. The sequence goes on from NC_092343.1 coordinate 358,862,129, forward strand.
TAGCTCACGAATCCCTCAAACCCGTATGTATGTTCAAAGGGATCGTGAAGAAGCGGCAGAAAGATTATACATGGATTATTTTTCGGAAACACTAAAGTATCTCGAAAAAAATTTAAACTACTTTATCGAATGAGTCGTCAGTTATTTCTTAGAATCATCGAAAGTATATCCAACTTTTATAGTAGCTCTATTCTAGAATATTTTTTGTATATGAGAGAACGCCTGGATGCACTTCGTCGTCAAAGTTTGACAATACTACAAAAGTGCACATCCGCCATATGTCAAATGACGTATGGAACTTATAACGACCCGTCCTAATCCATCTGGACGAATACATTACATTTGGTTACATTGCGAGGTACATGACCTCTATATGATACTCTTTACAAACATTTCATTCATTTTTAAAAGACAAACTTTCATTACATCGAAAGTTGACGGCATGCATACCATTTCATAATATATCCAACTATAATTAACTTAATAATAATCTTGATGAACTCAACGACTCGAATGCAACGTCTTTTGAAATATGTCATAAATGACTCCAAGTAATATCTTTAAAATGAGTAAATGCACAGCGGAAGATTTCTTTCAAACCTGAGAATAAACATGCTTTAAAGTGTCAACCAAAAGATTGGTGAGTTCATTAGTTTATCATAAACATTCATTTCCATCATTTTAATAGACCGCAAGATTCTCATTTTTCATAAATATCATTACACTCGCAAGTGTATAAAATCCATTCGTATGATGAACACCTGGTAACCGACATTAACATAATGCATATAGAATATCCCCCGCATACTCGCAAGTATGCCATAATATTGGAAATCGCAATCACCATTTAAATCGAAGTACTAAAGCATTCCAAATTCCAGAATGGGGTTTGTTAGGCCCATAGATCTATCTTTAGGATTCGCGTCAATTAGGGGTCATTTCCCTAATTCTTAGGTTACCAGACTTGAAGGGGCGATATTCGGTATAGTAATCCAACCATACAATGTAGTTTCAAGTACTTGTATCTATTTCATCAAACATTTATAAAACAGAGCATGTATTCTCAGTCCCAAAAATGTATATTGCAAAAGCATTTAAAAAGGGAGCAAATGAAATTCACAATACGATATTTTGTAGTAAAAATATGCATACGACGATACTGAACAATGCAAGGTTGGCCTCGGATTCACGAACCTATATCATTTGTATATATATTAACACATATAATCGTAATCGAACAGATTTATATATTATATCTTAAATTATGTATTATATATATTTAATTTGTGTATATATTTAAAATGATTAATATTTATATAGTTATATCAATATATATATTAAAAATACCTAATTTGTTAAAAATGTTAATATGATTAATACATACTCATATTTTTTTATATTAATAATAGTAATGGTATTATCGATAATAATACTTATGTTAATCATAATAATAATGATAATAATATTTATAAAAATGATAGTAATCCTAATATTAATGATAATAATAATCATGTTATTAATTTTTGGGATAATAACGATTAAATCATAATAATAACAACAACAACAACAACAACAACAACAACAATAATAATAATAATAATAATAATAATAATAATAATAATAATAATAATAATAATAATAATAATAATAATAATAATAATAATAATAATAATATTAATAATAATAATAATAATAATAATAATAATAATAATAATGATAATAATAATAATAATAATAATAATAATAATAATAATAATAATAATAATAATAATAAAAATAGAGTACAACCTTTGAAGAACAAGCTTCCTAAAAAAAATGCCATAGACCGGGCTCGAACCCAAGACCTCTCACTAACCGGGAAACACGTTTAATCCACTCCTTCGTCACTCCATATCTGATTTAATAACTACACTATTTTCTTTTAACCCTTATTTTTCTGTTTTTATCTTATTCTTCTACTCATCATCTTTAACGTTCTTTTCATAATTCAATTTAATCGAAAATCAGAGATTGAATCACAGTCCGTTCAAATGTCATGACACGGCCCAAGTCCTTTAGCCCAACTACAACTCGGGCCCAAATAGTAGCAAGAAACGTGTAGCCCATTTATAGTAACTTAAATAGTCCAATATCAATTCGTGGCTTTGGTTGTTGCATTCATAATGGCCGACAAAAAGAAGGAAGAATAAGCGTAGTTGTAATCGAATCAAACAGAAATATAAGTAACAAGTTACTGTTCATTGTCTCTATCATTCCTTCCTTCCTTCATTTATTTATTTGTTTTATTTTTTTATTTTTATTTTTTACAGGAGAAGAAAATACTGCAGTTGTAGTAGGCGATTTGCGATGATCTAAAACTGGAACACGAAAACAAAAAAATAGGTGTGACAGTGGAAGTGTTCGGTGATGGTGGTGGTGATGTGAAGGTGGTGGTTTCACGAAGGTGAAGTGGGTTTGAGAGGTGGTTTATGATGGCGGGTTCACGGTGGTTTTGGTTGTTCTCTAACGAAGCAGTAGCAACAAAAGATGAGGAAATGGTGAGTGTTCTTTGTTCTTTGGCCAAAAAGGAAACGAAAATAATGATTTTAGGAGTTGGTGATATGGTTGCCGGTGGTTTGATCCAGGCGACGATGGTGGTTTTGTAAAGGTGAAGAGAGTAGTTCTAATGGTGGTAACGGTTGTAGTGTGGTTTGTGGTTTGAGTGGTTCCACCCGAATTAGGAAAATCATTCGAATCATAAGTGGGTTTCGTGGTAGTTTTTAGTTATGGTGAGAGTGTTCATGGCGGTTAGTGGTGATCGAGTATGGTGGAGTGGTGGTCTCGATGGTGAGGCCTTCGATTCAGAGAGACGATGAGAAGGATGGTTGGGTGGTGAATGGGAAGAAGAAAGAAGAAGAAGGAAGAGAGAGGAGGGACGGTGGTCATGGTGGTTGCTACGGTGGTTGGAGGCTGAGGTTGATGGATGATGGTTGGCGATGGTAAAGTGTGGTGATCAACGGATGGTGACAGAATCAAGTGATAAATATGGAGATTGATATTTTGTTGGACATATATCTATAATAATAGAATCATAATATAATAATAATTTAAAATAAAATATCATAAGGATCACATAAACGTGCTAGACGAACAGTGCAAATAGTGCAGCAGCCTTTGAATTATTAGTCTACTATTTCATTCACGGACTGGACTTCATGTTCCATTGTTAATCAGTGGCGGATAAAAGTCCTTGGAAAAATCCCAATTTTTTTAAATTAACTATATTTATTTATTTTGGTCATTATGGTATAAAATTCGATCCTTAACTATTAAATAAAAATTACATTAATTATTCTCTCCCAACCCCAAGTAAAATATAAAAAGTTTTAAAATTTAACAAATAGTTCCTAAATACATTTTTAATAAGTCTATAATTTGTAAAACTCATTTTCGAATCACAGTTTATTTTAAATAATATAAGTTTGATTTTAACTTGCTTAATATCAATCAAAATATCAAACGAGTATTACAATCATATTTTAAATAATAATTATTATAATATCCTATTTTTATTTTATTAATTTTTAATAACAACAACATATAATACTTCAAATTATATTTCGAATTATTATTTATATATATACATACACACATATCTATTTACAATTAATTATTCGTGAATCGTCGAGAGCAGTCGAAGGTCAATTGAATATATGAACATCGTTCCAAAATTTTCTAGACTCAACATTACATACTTTGCTTATCGTATCGAAATCATATAAAGATTAAGTTTAAATTTGGTCGGAAATTTCCGGGTCGTCACAGAACTACTCCTGATTTATTTGACGAATACATACAAAATTGGTGAGAAAACGTCCGCTAACTGTCAAGATAAATTTTGCAAATGCGTATTTTCATTTATTTGCAAGATTGTACTTGAGAAAACCAACTACTGAAGATATTGCTGAGTTTTATAATTTTCATGCACAAAAACATGGTTTACCGAGTATGCTTGGTAGTAACGATTATATGCATTGTGAGTGGAAGAATTGTCATGTTACGTGGCAAGAACAATATACTAGTGGTGATGAAAAAAAGGCCCGTAAATTATTCTTGAAGCAGTCGCCTCTCAAGATTTGTGGATATGACATGCATTTTTGGTATGGCTAGTGAAAACAACGACATTAACGTTTTAAATTATTCACCGTTGTTCAACACTATAAAAGATGGCACTGCTCCACCTTCACCATTTGATGTAAACGGGTGTCACTGCGAGTGATGGTATTACTAAAGTGATGGTATGTACCCATATTGGGCTATGTTGGTCAAAGCACCCATATGCCAACTGACGAACCATGTAGGAAATTTAGAACGGTTCCATGAAAGTACAAGGAAAGATATCGGACATGCATTCAGAGTACTACATAGTAGATTTGCAATGTTGAAAACTACGGCGAGATCTTTGGACTTTGAAAAAATTAGAATACACATGTATGCTTGTATTGTATTACACAACATGATATAACGGTTTTGTGATTGAACTTACAGAAGAAAAAATGATTGCTAACCCTCTTAATCGACCACGCCGGTTAAAAAGGAATTTGAGGGATCGAGATGCATGGTTCAAGCAAATAAGAGATATGAACGTTCACAATCAGTTGGAGGCAGATTTAACCGAGCACATTTGGCAGTTATCACCCTACTATTGTTCCGCTAATGAATAATTTATGTGTTATTTATTTTCTTATTTTGTTTAGGAATTAAAATGATGTACTTTTATTTTTTAAGAATTTAAATTATGTAATTTAATTATTTTGGAATTTAAAATGATGTACTTTTATATTTTCTTTTATTCATTGTTATTCCACAAAATATAGTTGTTTATTGCATTAATTAATAAGACGATTACATTATTCTAAAAAAATAATTTAATTCTTAAAAAAAGAAAAGTACATTAATTAAACAATGATAACATTAACGGCTATCTTCAATTCGAGAATCTCCAGTCACTCACCCATCCGTCACTCAAGTACGGAGAACCGGGTACATATTCATCATAATTATCAACAACATAAGCTCTATCATCCCTAAATTCGATAGACACCTTAATTGTTTCATAACGTATCATTGTTCACCCTACCAGAGAATATGATATTGCTAGATTTAGACATGTTTATCATCGCAATATTGGGTATGTTTTGCTCAATTTTTTGCTTTATTGAAGACTTATTTGCTCATATCTGCGAAAGAATGAGACGGAGTGCTCATTGTCGAAAATCTTAGATTTTGAGATTTTATTTGAAAATTTGAAGTTTATGTCACTGGTAGCTATGCAGCGCGCCGCGCAAATCATTGACGCTCTGCCCTATATAACGCAGATCGTGAACATCACTTAAAACACGAAGAATTGTCAGAGTGCTTTATACGGAGTGCCGCGCAGCTCAATGGCGCGCCGCGCAGTAACGAGTGAAGCTGAGACAGAAGTTGATATTCAAAAGGTACATTATGTGTAGTTGTATAGCGCGCCGCCCGCGCAGTTTTTGATGGGGAAAAAGGTTTTTGCAGTATTTTTATTATATATAACCCTATTATTCCACAACTTGAGTAGCCGTTTTTGGGAGCATAATAGACAAATTTTAGGTGTTTTTGGAGACTTGCATCATCATTAAAACATCTTCATCATTCTGGGAACAAGCTTCCATACGTTCTTCATCAGAGATTGCTTATCTTATTAGGTTGAACTTTTTGTCAAATACAATGATTTCTTCTTCATATTTGTTCGTGATTTCTTTTATTACCATGATTGTTGGCTATGCTTTTAATGGTTGTCTAGATTAATAACTGATGTTTTGGATGTTATGTTTTGTGATTTATTAAACTTATGCATGTTATTTCAATAGTTTGAATAAAACATTCAAAATTGTTGATGTTGAACCTTAAGAATTCGATTGATTGACACTTGTCTTTAATAAAGAGAACTCTTATTTATTTAAGACCCTAGTTTACAATTGATTGTCTTAATTAATTGTGTGCTAAACTGGACCAATGGGGTAAATTTAATTCAGAAGGTTAGACAATATAGATTTGAATTGTGAAGAGCGAACGCAAACGCAAGTGTAATTCAAGTCTTTGATTTACTTAATTAATTGGTTATAAATGAAAAGGTCTTAGGTGATAGGGAACCCTACACCTGGTAATTTTAGTTTGAGTATTTGCTAAAGAGAACTCTCGGCGAGTCAACCGAGTAATATGCATGCATGAGTTAGTTAATCGGGTCTTAATTATAAAAACATCCATTACCGGGGATAAAAAGTCTAGACGAGCATTCTTGTTTTATTAATATCAAATCGATCTTATTTGCTTTAAGTTATTCACTTTCATAAACCTTAAAAACTAAAAATATTGTCTTTCAGTTTAAGTTTATCTTGATTGGTTAATCGTTAAATAAACAAAAACAACTATCTGTCATTTCCTTTATTTCATTTTATTTGTTTAGTTAATTACATCATTTTACAAACTTGACATGTATAAATACTGTCCTTGGAACGATACTTGGAATTACCTAAATCTATACTGCTACACGATCGGGTACACTGCCCGTAAATGTGTAATAGTCTTAAACCAGTATTTTTCCTAACATAATATATATATATATATATATATATATATATATATATATATATATATATATATATATATATATATATATATATATATATATAACCGGTATTTTTCCTAACATAATATATATATATATATATATATATATACACATAATTTAACAGATCAAGTTTTCGGCGCCATTGCCGGAGACAATTGTGTGCTAATTTGAGATTATCTGCTTTTTGTGATTATTTAAGTCTTTGTGTTTTTAGGTAAATTTTGTTTCTGGTTTTGTTTCTTTGTTGAGTTGGTGCATTTAATTTGTTTATTATTTGTGTTTTGCAGATGTTAGGTTGTCTGTGCCACACACTAGATCTTCTAATTATCCATTTCTTTTACCATATCTAGAATCAGAGAGAATACTTGATGTGTGCAGGGTAGTATACAAAATAGTTATATTTTACTATGAAATACTATTAAATACGATACAATTTTACACAAGTTATTTATTTTTTTATAGAGTGGATATACCTAAACCTTGCTACAATACTATAGGCAGTGTACCTAATCGTAAAGTAGTGTAGTTTTTAGTAAGTCCGGTTCGTTCCGCAGAGAGCTAGCTGAGTTTAACGCTATATTTATTTTAAACTATATTTGTATTAATATATATATATAAGTAATATTATTATTATTATAAAAGGGGGGGTTTTTACCGTTTAGTGACCGGTTTGTCGATTTTATGTCTTAAGTCACAATTAAAACCTAATGTAAAATATTAAATATAAATACAACTTAATTTAAAGCGTAAAGTAAATGACGATAAATAAAATTACGATAATTAAAAGTGCGATAAATAAAATGACGATAAATAAAATTGCGATAATTAAAAGTACGATGTGATATAAAATAAAAGAATTATGCTTATTTAAACTTCTGTAATCATGATGTTCGATGTGTTGATTTTAGTTTATTACCATGGGTTAATTGTCCTTTGTTCTGGATTATTCGATATGTCCATCTGGTTTTGTCCATAATAGTCCATCAGTCATAATTATAAAGTGCGAGAGTCTTCGTCAAATTAATCTTATTACCCGAAGTCAAATATTCCAACTAATTGGGGATTCGAACTGTAACAAGGTCTTAATACTTTATTTAATGAATACACCAGGTTATCGACTGCGTGTAATCCAAAGTTTTAATACTTTGTTAACAATTACACCAATTACCCTTGAATGTAATCTACCCCTGTTTTAATGAGTCCAGTGACTATTAATCCATCCCCGTGTCCGGTCAAATGAACAATAATTCGTATTTATAAATATCCCACCCACCGTACCCGATTAAGCGTATGTGGTTATATATCGATACGTCAAATTGTAACCTTTATATTAAATTAACGAGGTATCATTTAGTTAATATAAAGGCCATTAATAGTCCATAGTCTAATTTCTACAAGTGTCGATCTTTTGTCCAAACCCCAATTATGGTCCAAAGCCCAATAACCCCGTCTTTAATTTTTAGTCCAACATCTTGATTACTTCGATTTAAATAAGCATAATAATAACTTAGCTACGAGACATTAATTTAAAAAGGTTGAACATAACTTACAATGAGTATTAATCGCGTAGTGTTACACGGACAGAATTTCGACTTACAAACTTAAAACATTCGCCACTATAACCTTATTATTATTATTAACTTAAAATTAAAATTAAAATTAAAATTATAAATATATATATTGAGAGAGTGAGATTGAAGTATGATATGGTGTAATTAATTCGCTGAAACTCGTCCAATTTATAGACCTGGCCAAACTATTCTTCCCATGCGATCGCATGGAATTATAGTATCCAGGCCATGCGATCACATGGCCAGCTGGATCAGACTACATTTGCTTCCAAAACGTGGGCTGCGCGTATTTATTTAATATATAATATAATATATAATTTTATATAATTAATTATATATTATATTATATTTTTGTGCATTGTTGACTTGTAATTTTAGCTCCGTTGCGTCGCGCATTGATAGTTGGTTCATGTTCCGTTTTCGAATTTTCGACGTCCTTGCATACTATTTAATATCTTGTACTTTGCGTTCCGCGGCTCGTACTCTTGTAATTTTGAGACGTTTCTCATCAATAAATTGAACCACTTGGATTGTACTTTGTACTTTTTAGCTTTTTGGTCGTTTGCATCTTCAAATCATCGAATCTATTTTTTGTCTTCAACTTTTATTATTTAAACGAATATCACTTGTAAATAGAACAATAGCAACTAAAAGCTTGTCTTTCTTGAAGGATAATGCTATGAAATATATGTTCGTTTTTAGCATTATCAAATATTCCCACACTTGAGCGTTGCTTGTCCTCAAGCAATATAGAACTTGAATATAGCTTTACTAGAATCACTTCTTTATTCTTCACACTTTATACATCTGTGATTTTAATATGGCGGTATGAACAATGATAGTAACGATGTGGTTTACAGTCCCACATGACTATAAAAATTTAGATCCTTTAGGAAATTGGATCTTTATGAAAACATTTGATCTTTTGAAAATACATGCTAGATTTTAACCTAGACAAGATTTCCAGAATAACCCTTCACCGGTGTTTGCAAATTGTTTTTGTGGGTTTCGTGGGTTTCAGATTTGAAAATTTTAGCTCAAAACTTATGGTTTTGTGTCACCCACTTGCTAACCTTGTATTGGGAAAGCAACACGTCCAGTATACTTGCTCCGTATATTACCTTTCGGTAAACTACCGTCCGGTTGTAAAGGAAAATGTTGAACAAGTAACTGTTAAGGCAATGTCTAATGACATGCTTTTGATTATGGACTATATCGTGTCAGATGCAATTACTATCCTTTGTAGGAGCAATAACAAAGATCACCCTATAGTTTTTCAGTCTGGCACAAGGTCCTGTCTTCGACCATGCTATGCAACCACCGTTCTTACTGTTGACACCCGATTTGGTTCAGGTGACCTAATGAATTCCGGTGAATTCTCAGGATTTTACGTTCAATGGTAATGAACGCATTGAAAATGGGTTTTCAGAAAACAAACGGTTTGTAATTTGATCAAAATATTTTCTCGTTCAAGCTCGAGTTTAGATATCATTGAATTCCATGAGTTTGAATTCTCAATTTTTAAGGTCAATCTCAAGGATTGAGTAATATCAGGCTTAAAAGCTGATTTTTGATCTTTAAGGAGATTATCCTTTCTGGGGATCTGATTCATTAGTCTTATAAGCTAATTTGCACAGTGCCCCCCATTGTACGAGACAGATTCTCTCATGGTTAGGATAAGTCTGACCACTTGGCGACCCTGTTTGATGCTGAGGTCCGTGGATTTCCAGCTGATTTTCGAGAAAACTTTTCAAGGTTTTTCGTAGACTCTACAACTGGTCTGGACGACAACTTCCTGACCTAAATCAAGAAGCACGTGTCTTTTTCTCGGAAGACTGTACTTCCTTATAAATTCTATTTATATTACAATAAACTGGGTAAAACTTATTAATATTGTCCAAAACAAAAGTATTTTCAATTATTTGTACAAAAATATGTGATATATGTTCTAAATAACTTGATAAATTTTTCCCACACTCGGCTTTTATTTTTCTTTCTTTGCCTTTTTATTCTCCTCTATTCCATTTTAAATGAATTCAAGCGTTTTGGGTTGTTTCTCAATTTATGTCCTTTCCGAGGTAACAATAATTTTGGTGTTAACACCTAGTTTTATCGTTCATAAATATGTATAAACATGATTTTGAGTTCATTTAGTTAAAATTTTTTAAAAATTTTACTAGAAGTGGGTAGTCAGTATATAAGACTAGGGCTATTCTTTATTATCAGAGAGCACTAGATTCTAATACAACTACTGTGTTACTAGTAAAGTTTAACGGTGGCTATTAAACCAAGTGTATAAGTAAAAAAAAAAAAATTAAAACCGAAAGAATTTAATCCCTTCCCACACTTAAGATCTTGCAATGCCCTCATTTGCAAGAAATCAGTAGAAATTTAAATTATTGAGGGTGATTAGCGTAGAAAAATGATTAAATTTTACCAAAGTTTCCAAACATATTGTTGTTTGTGTTGAATGATAAATGGTGCACATCATTTGTTTATTCCTGCAGTTGTTATTTCACATATATTTTGCATCTTGTCATCAAAATTAGTTGCTTTTGCTGAACTTAATGCCAGTCTTTGAAAATGTGCTGTTTTACCCTGTTGTGTACATGAAATAAAATACATACAATACAAATATAAACATGCATGGTATTTTGAAATGGGACTTAATATCCCACTTTCAAATTACAAAAATGAAATATTAGTACAAAATAATAAAAATATTAAACATTACATTAAAGTATCAAAATGTTAAATGTTTAGCATAAATAGATAAAAATAATAAAAGATAAGACATCACCAATGGAACACTATTGATTTGGATAGGGGTTCTAGTTCATATCATCACTCGGGTTCCATGGTTGGTGATAGGTGTTCTGGTAGGCTTGATTGGGGTCGTACAGGTCAAAGGGTGGTCGCATGTCGGGCTGATGTGGTGGATAGTAAGCAGGTCGAGTCGGGATGTAGTTATTTGGTACCTGATATGATAGCTGGCTCATGATTTGGTGCTGATGAACTTGCCAGCTATCGTGTTGTCGTTACCTGGATCGCTCATACTCATTCGCGGCTTGCCACTGCTCATACCGACGATGCATATCCTCATTAATCATTTCCACCTCATCTATACGCTGGAAAACATCAGTAAAACTATCCCTAATGACATCCCTGATGTCATCTGCTTCCTCCATCTCCTCATCCGAACCCCTCTCTACATGTGGAAGGGTGCCATGATATGGTATTGGCATATTGTGCCTCCGTTTTAGTACCTTTGCACCCTGATAAACCTGCAAGCCTATGCTCTCGTCTTGTTCCTCAACTATCATCATTGGACCCCCGTGTTCCCTATCTACACCTAAGTACTCTCAATGAGAGTAACAAAAATACCTCCTCCTATTATTCCCCCATCCTATATACCTTTCACAACTTTGGACAAATAATACCCAACACAGTAGGGAATATTAACAAAGCCTCTAGTGTCTCGAATGCACTTAAGGTAAAATAAATTGTTTAGAGTCATTTTCTCCTTGTTTTTACCTCTTTGTGTAATCGAGTTAGCTAAAAATCTATGTATTATACGAAGCTCTGCTTTGTTAATATCTAAATAAGAGTGTCTTCCTGCCCGTGTAAACAAATTAAAATTTGATATACGCCTCCATACAGCGTTAACATCAAAATTTCTATTTACTCTCTCACCGTGATAAATTAAAGCTGTACAATCAGGTGACAATAATTCAGTGGGGGTGTAAATCTGTAAAACTCTGGCCATGTCTATCATAGATATCCTGTACATCCTACCTCCAAGTAAAAATCTAAGAAAAGTCTTATCGTCTAACCTATCTACATCCTTATTTAAGGCTATAGTACTCATTAGCTCAACACACCACTCCTTATATACAGGCCTACGAGTGGTAAATAAACGTTTCCAGTCGGGAAAAGAAGAGCTGCCGTACCTTTGGATTAGATGCTGTCTAACTGAGTTAGCTAGGCTGTCCCTTACCAAAGGCTCCCAATCTATTACCCATGGTACCTCTACATTTTTGGTCCAAAGCTTAAATTTGTTACTTTGGTACGTCGGGTAATCTCTCCAACTTCTATCAAACCTTAGATTGGGGTGTAACTCCTCTTCATGAATTCTCGAGTGTTCTATTACATGGTGAACGGGAAATACTATGTAGGCGGTAAAAAATTGTGGCTCCGGCTCATAGTATGGCACGTGTTGATTATAATGTTATTGTTGGTATTCCTGTTGTTGCTCCGGTTCGTGATATTGCAACTCTGGCTGTGGTTCCGAATTAGGTTTCCTAGACGATGATGATGCACCATCAGTATCTGTATTTCTCTGCAAAATACATTAAACACAAAATTTGTGCATCCAAATATGCATTAGTGTTAGCAAAATAACAAATTAAAATAATTACAATAACATGTTTAATCTATATTAAACTTATACTCATTTTCATATTTTTATCAATTCTAAAATTTTTCAAATAAGCATATATGAAAATGTATACAAAGTTCATAAGCATTCAACTCAAATAACATGTTAAAATAACCATTACTAGCAATTAAACAAGTTTCAAATGACATTTATATCAAATTAATCAAGTTCACGAATTTTAGACTTAAAAAGTCCACTTTGATGCTCAAAAATCATGTTTAGGATTAAAGTTTGGATCATTTAGCTACCTAAACATGTTACACTACTTAATTTAGCAATAATCCATAACAAAAATCGGCCATAACCTGTTTATATCAAAAAGTCCCAAATTGCTCAAGAACACAAACCCTAAATTTCTAAAATTTTTGAAGTTTAAGGCTTCAAATCATGACAAATAGCATCAATCTAGGCTAAACAAGCATAATATATTAACAATTTAATTCTAATTACACTAGAAATTATCAAAATTAAATTAGGTAAAATTTAGCTCAAGAACACTAAAATTCGAATTTAAAGAGTTTTAGGGGTGAAATCGTTACCTTCTTTGAAAAACTTCTGAACAACCGCATGATTAGAACGGATTATAGCAATAAATTTGATGAATTTTGGTTGAAAATTGGTGATTTTGGGTGAATTTATGTGTATATGTTCGTGTATGTGTGTGTGTTATTTGTGAGAAGGCAGAGAGCTCGCTGCCTTTTGTTTCTGACCAGATATTCAGCTCCATGCGATCGCATGGGGTCCAGGTATTTTTTTATTATTTTTTTAATGTCTTTGGCATACTTTAAATCAATAAGATTAAAATAAATGATAATAAAATTTCTCGTCCCGCCCTCGGGTAAAGCAATTTCGGTTCAACGACGTAGTCTTCAACTCACGACGAATTTTGAAAATCAATTTTTTTAACTTAATGAAATGAAGTACATTTTTTTGTTTTTAAATTCACACCAAACTTAAAATTTAAAATGCATAAAATTAAAATTCATATAAATATCATTAATATTTTTATACATTAATTTTACAAATTATATTGAAAATATTAATTTTTAAAATATTTAAAAACTTAAATATATTGGTTTTAAAAATATACAATAATAATTTAATATTAATTTAAAAACAAGGTAAAAATTAAAATTAAAAATCTTTTTGGTCTTTTATCCCACTTTAATCAATCAAATATTATCAAAAATATACGCCCCTCTTTTGGGTAAAGTAATTTCGGCTATTTTACCTAGTTTTACTCCTGAAGAATTTTTGAAATATTTTGGATTGATTGATTAAAGATATTTATACCTTATGAATAAACGGTAAATTTCGCAGTGATGAATTAAATTTTTGTATGATATCAATAATTTCGGTTTCGCATACCTAATTTTATTGAATATCAATTTAATACTTTATAGTTAATGATTCAGCGTTTATTATCAAAAGGTTAAAAGCAATAAATAAAAACAAATAAAAACTGTACATACTTACCTGTGAGATAGAATTCTCAGAGACCTGCTTTAGCCGACTCATAGGAGAGTCGTGTGATTTGGTTTTCCATAGCTACATAAGCGTAACCTCGATTCTTCAATAACTTTTCTTCTAAACATATGAATGATCCTTCTCTGCATAGAGTAACAAATTCGGTATTTGAATATGTTTGATTGTTCGAACATTTACCTTTGTGTGACCATTTTCCGCATTTATGACATCTTTAAAGGTGTCTTGCTCTTCTTTTTGTTGCGGATTTTGATTTTCCTTTACCGAAATGTGTCTTATGATGATTCTTCCTGAGTTCTTTCCTTACTTCGTCCATTTTTCCTCTTATGAATGATACCAGTTCACTCGGGAAAGTGTTATTATTACGTTTAGTAATCATAGCGTGTAGTAGTAGACCATGGTTCAGATCAAAGGAATTCTTCATCTCGTAAAACCTAAAAGAAATAAAAATTCAGAATGGAGGGAGAAGACTAGTTCTTTAGGGTCTGTTAGGGAAAGACCATTCGGATTCCATTCTCGAGAACTACACGAAAACAGAACATCTAACTCTAACAGAAATACATATTACCCTTAAAAGATTTGAATCTTCTCACACTTAGTTAGATGTGATGTCGAAATTGTGATTAACTTCATCTTCAACTTCCACTTGACCATGTATGTAATGTTTAACTCTGTGACCATTAAGTTTAAATTCAATCCCATTTGAATTTATCAACTCTATTGTTCCATATGGGAAAACTCTTTTGACTATGAATGGTCCAGACCATCTTGATTTCAATTTTCCAGGAAATAGCTTGAATCGTGAATTGAAAAGAAGAACTCTGTCTCCTTCTTTAAATTCTTTTGAACTTCTGATTCTTTTATCATGCCATTTCTACTTTCTTTCTTTATAGATTAACGAATTTTCATATGCTTCATGTCTTAATTCTTCTAATTCGTTTAGTTGACTTAACCGTAGACGTCCGGCTTCATGTAAATCAAGATTACATGTCTTCAAAGCCCAAAATGCTTTGTGCTCAATTTCTACTAAAAGGTGACATGCTTTTCCGTAAACGAGTCTAAAAGGTGTGGTTCCAATTGGAGTTTTGTAGGCTGTTCTAAAAGCCCAGAGTGCATCCTCCAATTTAATGGACCATTCCTTCGGATTTGATCCTACGGTTTTCTCTAGAATACATTTTAAAGCTCGGTTGGTATTTTCAACTTGTCCACTTATTTGTGGATGATAAGCAGTGGAGATTTTATGAGTTACTCCATATCTTTTGAGAACTTTCTCAAGTTGATTATTACAAAAATGAGTACCCCGATCACTTATTAAAGCTTTCGGTGTTCCGAACCTAGCAAAAAGACATTTTAAGAAGTTGACTACAACTCGTGCATCGTTAGTTGGGAGAGCTTGTGCTTCCGCCCATTTAGATACATAATCAATGGCAACGAGAATGTAGAGATTATTATGAGATTTTGGAAATGGACCCATAAAGTCAATACCCCAAACGTCAAATACTTCACATACTTGAATGACATTTTGTGGCATTTCATCACGTTGACTTATTTTTCCGACCCTTTGACAGGCATCACATGATTTACAAAGAAGGTGTGCGTCTTTGAAAATTATAGGCCAATAAAATCCAGCATCGTTGACTTTCCTTGCTGTAAGTTGAGGCCCATAATGCTCTCCTGTTGGTCCTGTGTGATAATGGTTTAAGATTTGACTAGCTTCATCTCCGAATACACATCGGCGTATTATTCTATCGGGACAACTTTTAAATAAATGTGGGTTCTCCCAAAAATAGTGTTTTATATCACTAAAGAATTTCTTTCGTTTTTGGTACGACATCCCTTTTTCAAGGAATCCACATACTAAGTAGTTTGCATAGTCTGCAAACCATGGAATTTCATTATAATCGATCTTCAAACGATATTCATCAGGAAAGTTATCTTGTATGGCCGATTCATTTAGAACTTCTAATTCAGGATTTTCAAGACGAGAAAGATGATCAGCGGCGAGATTTTCTGCTCCCTTTTTATCTCGGATTTCAATATCAAACTCTTGTAAGAGTAAGATCCAACAGATTAATCGTGATTTGGCATCTTTTTTTTGAAAACAAGTATCTAAGAGCAGAATGATCGGTATAGACCACCGTTTTAGCTAGAACTAGATATGAACAAAATTTGTCAAAAGCAAAGACAATAGCAAGGAGTTATTTTTCAGTAGTTGTGTAGTTCGTTTGTGCTCCTTGTAACATCTTACTAGCGTAATAAATATTTTAAAATAATTTTCAATCCTTTGTCCTAAAACGGCTCCCATTGCAAAATCACTTGCATCGTACATGAGTTCAAATGGTAGATTCCAATTTGGAGTTATCATGATCGGTGCATTAGTGAGTTTTTCTTTAAGAATATTAAAAGATTTGATGCATTCATTTCAAAAGATGAATGGAGCATCTTTTTCAAGGAGTTTATTCATAGGAGTGGCAATTTTAGAAAAGTCTTTTATGAAATGTCGGTAAAAATCGGCATGCCTTAGAAAACTCCTAACTCCTCTAACATTGGTGGGATGTGGAAGTTTAGCAATTACATCTACTTTAGCTCTATCCACTTCAATTCCTTCCTTTGAAATTTTATGACCAAGAACGATGCCTTCTTTAACCATGAAATGACATTTCTCCCAATTAAGAAATAGATTTGATTGCTCGCATCTAATAAGCATTCGTTCAAGATTAACTAGACATGTTTCAAAAGTATCACCGAAGACTGAAAAGTCATCCATGAAAACTTCCATGCATTCTTCAATCATGTCGTGAAAAATTGCCATCATGCACCTTTGAAAGGTTGCAGGGGCGTTTCAAAGTCAAAATGGCAAGCGTTTGTAAGTAAAAGTACCATAAGGGCATGTGAATGTGGTTTTATCTTGGTCTTCGGGTGCTATTGGAATTTGAAAGTATCCGGAGAAACCATCAAGAAAACAATAATAACTATTCCCGGCTAATCTTTCCAACATTTGATCAATGAAAGGTAAGGGAAAGTGATCTTTTCTGGTGGCGTCATTTAATTTTCTATAATCAATACAAACACGCCATCCTGTTACAGTCCCAGTAGGAATAAGTTCATTTTTTTTCATTTGTGATGACAGTCATGCCACCCTTCTTAGGTATGCATTGAACTGGGCTTACCCATGGACTATCAGAGATTGGATAAATTAAACCTACATCTAGCAGTTTAATAATTTCTTTCTTAACAACATCTTGCATATTTGGATTTAGTCTTCGTTGGCGTTGCACATAGGTTTTATGGCCTTCTTCCATAAGGATTTTATGTGTGCAATACGAAGGACTTATGCCTTTAATGTCATGAATTTTCCATGCAATAGCTGGTTTATGAGCTTTTAGCATAGAAATGAGTTGAGATTTTTCATTTTCAGTAAGAGAAGATGATATTATTACAGGTAATTCAGATTCACCATGTAAATAAGCGTATTTCAAATGGTTTGGAGGTGGCTTTAACTCTAATATCGATGGTTCTTCTATCGATGATTTGTATCGATATCTATCTTCTTCTTTTAGCATTTGAAGTTCTTCTGTTGTTGGTTCGTATTCATTAGCCATAAGTGTAGCTAACATTTTAGCTTCATCAATTGGTTCAGTTCCTTCTCCTAAAGAACATTCTCCTGTTCCTTGTAATTCTGGAAATTCTTGTAATTCTGCATGTGAATCTATAGTTTGAATATAATAACATGTATCATCTGCAGATTACGGTTGTTGCATGGCTCTATCAATAGAAAAGGTAACACTCTCGTCCTCTATACTTAGGGTCAGTTTCTTACAGAACACGTCTATTATTGCTTTAGCCGTGTTTAAGAATGGTCTTCCTAATATAAGAGGAACTCGAGAATCTTCTTCCATGTCCAGAATAACAAAATCTACTGGAAATACTAAAGTACCAACTTTAACTAGCATGTTCTACATTATCCCTCTAGGATATTTTACTGATCGATCTGCTAGTTGTATGCTTATTCTTGTTGGTTTCAATTCTCCGAGGTCTAGTTTAGCGTATAATGAATACGACATTAAATTTATACTATCACCTAAGTCTGCCAATGCTTCTATTGAACTAAGACTACCCAGAAAATATGGAATTGTGAAACTTCCTGGATCAGAGAGTTTTTCTGGTAGTTTATTCAACAGCACTGCAGAACAATTAGCATTCATTATGACAGCCGAAAGTTCTTCCATTTTCTTTCTATTTGTGATTAGATCTTTCAGGAATTTAGCATATCTTGGCATTCCTGAAATCACATCAATGAAAGGAAGATTGACATTTATTTGTTTAAACATATCCAAGAATTTGGATTGCTCGGCTTCAAGTCTTTCTTTTCTCATTTTACTTGGGTAAGGAAGTGGTGGTTGGTATGGTTTAACATAAGGTTTAGCCTTAACTGTGTTATCTTCATTAACCTTTTCAACTACCGGTTCTGATTCCTTTTCTTGTTCAGGTTGTGGTGCCTATGTAGTAGGAAGAGAGTCATCAGAAATTACAGGCATTTCAGGTGCTTTAAGTGTAATACCACTTCTCGTGGTAATGGCTTTAGCTGTTTCATCCCGGGAGTTAGCATTTGTATCGCTAGGTAGACTTCCCGGTTTTCTTTCACCTATCAACCTTGCTAGGTTGCTTACTTCTTGTTCTAGATTTTGGATTGAAACTTGTTGATTTCTAAATACTTGAGCATTTTGTTCATTAGTTTGTTTCTGAGATGTGAAAAACTGTGTTTGAGATTCAACTAGCTTCGACATCATGTCTTCTAAATTTGTCTTTTTATCATCGGTTTGTGGTGGTTTAATTGGAAAAATAGGTCTTTGCTGGTTGTAAGTATTATTAGATACTTGTTGATTGCTAGGACCTTGTTGGTTGTTGTATGGAACATTTCGGTTATAATTCTGATTTTGATTGTAGTTTGGTCTTGGCGGTTGATAATTATTCTGATAATTATTTCCAGGCCTTTGGTTCATGTATGAAACATTCTCTCTTTGTTCCATTGTTTGTTCAATACTGAGACAATCTTTTGTCAAATGTAGTCCTCCACACTGCTCACAACTAATTCGTATTGTGTGAATATCTTTAGTCATCTTTTCCATTCATCTCTCGAAAGCATCTAACTTTGCGGAAATGGAATCAAAGTCATGGCTAGAATCGGCTCTAGCTGCTTTAGATGATCTAACGATGTCTTTTTCTTGATGCCACTCATGTGAGTGGGAGGCTGTGTTATCAATAATTTTGTAAGCTTCAGTTGCGATTTTCTTCATAATGGAACCACCAGCTGCTATGTCGATGTCTTTTCGTGTAGTAAAGTCGCATCATTGGTAGAATATTTGTACTATTTGATAAATGTCTAAACCATGTTGAGGACATCCTCTCAACAACTTTCCAAATCTTGTCCACGCCTCATATAGAGTTTCATTGGCTTTTGAGTGAATGTAACAATTTCTCCTTGAAGTCTCACAGCTTTAGATGCCGGAAAGAATTGTTTAAGAAAATTTTCAACTAAGACATCCCATGTATCAATCGCCCCTTCAGGTAACGATTCTAACTAATCTTTGGCTTCTCCCTTTAAAGTCCAGGGAAATAACATGAGATAGATCTGTTCATCCTCAACTTCTCTGATTTTAAATAGTGTACAGATCCTATTAAAGGTACGAAGATGTTCGTTTGGATCTTCCTTTGGCGCACCACTAAATTGGCATTGATTAGTTACCATGTGTAGAATTCGTCCTTTGATTTTATAATCTGGTGCATTAATGTCTGGTTGAGTAATTGCATGACCTTGGCCAGTGCGTTTAACTCTCATTCGGTCTTCCATACTTAGAGGTTCTGGATTTTCCATGATTGAATTTGTTGAATCTGAATCACTAGAGGATTCTGACTTAATGGTTTCTTTCTCGACAATCTCTGGATGAGTGATTTGTGGTTCAGGAGGAATGATTAGTGGTTCAGGATCTCTGAATTATCCCTGAATATCCTCCGGATTCTCAATTGTGAGGTCGGGTTCAAAAAATGGATTATCGAAAATTTGAATTAGAGTACTTGGTCGACTAGATGATGATTCTAAAGAAAAATCAACGGCGACAATATTGGCTAGATGTCTTGATTGAGTTACAGGCGGTGAACGTATGAAAGGTGGTGAACGTTTTGCTCGGTGCATTCACTGAATATCCTATTAGTTATAAAGATAAAAATTATATAAGCTATCAAATTAATAGACTTTTCTGATTTTGCCCACGTTTCGAATAGCCAATAGATGCAGCAGGTAGCCAGGACCCTTTAAATCGGAAGCCCACAACTTGCCACTAACAAATCCAACTATTACTATGAACCAGAAAATTTTGGATGTCTATCAATTTAACAGCTTAAAATAATTTTTCATCGAAATTTAAAGAAAATAAAATCTATGTCCTGATAACTAGAGCGTCGAAATGAAAAAGAAAAGCGCGTCGAAAAATAAGAGGTCGAAAAACAAGCGTCGAAAAATAAAAGTCAAAAAATAATAACAATAAAATGCAGCGTCGAAACTTAAAAGCCTAAAAACTAAGAATTAAAACTTACGTCTAAAGGTATTAAAGCTTAAAAAGAATTCTATATCCAAAACGGCAATAACTTAAAAGGCACTAAAATTTATATAATATTAAAGCGATAAGCGACGTCGTAAAATTTTAAAGCACCTAAATCTTAGTCTAAAGAAAAAGTACTTAAGGGATTTTACGGAAAATCTTAAAAATCTAGAAATAAAAATAAACTACGGAAAAAACTAAGTTTAAAACTAGTTACGAACGATAAATATACAATTACGTACTAAATTGTAAAAAGATACAAAAAGATAAAATTACTTATTTTTATAAAAATATTATTTTTATATTATTATTTTATAATAGTATTAATTTTATATTTAATAAAACTAATTAAAACTTAATATTACAAATTATATATTAAAACTAGAAATAAATATATATTAATTAACTAAAAACCCTAATTAGGTTTAATTAATATAAAACCCTAACTGCGTAATTATTGCGTACTATGTTTCGTCAGTCATAGCTTTCATTCGACCGCATGAATTTAAGGCGTCTAGCTCATGCGATCGCATGGGCCTGGATTCCAGATCAGTTCTTGGGCTGCTACAGTATTGTGGCCCGATTACTTTCTATTATATATATATATATATATATATATATATATGTATATATATATATATATGTATATATATATATATATATATATATATATATATATATATATATATATATATATATATATATATATATATATATATATATATCTTACTTATTAGTTTTAATTTTTAACAAAAGAAAAATTAAATTATAAACTTTTTAATTTTAACTAAACTTAAAAATATAGATATGTATTTTTCTTTTTCTTGTTTTTATATTTTTGTATTTTAAATATTTAAAACTTGTAAAAATATATTTTTACAATAATAGTTTAAAACTTAATAAAAATCTTTTTTATAGCGTTTCGCTTTCGGCGTTGTTGAGTTCCCCGGCAGTGGTGCCAAAAATACTTGATGTGTGTAGGGTAGTATACAAAATAGTTATATTTTACTACGAAATACTATTAAATACGATACAATTTACACAAGTTATTTATTTATTTATTTATAGAGTGGATATACCTAAACCTTGCTAAACACTATAGGCAGTGTACCTAATCGTAAAGTAGTGTAGTTTTTAGTAAGTCCGGTTCATTCCGCAGGGAGCTAGCTGAGTTTAACGCTATATTTACTTTAAACTATATTTGTATTAATATATATATAAGTAATATTATTATTATTATTATTATTATTATTATTATTATTATTATTATTATTATTATTATTATTATTATTATTATTATTATTATTATTATTATAAAGGGGGGTTTTTACCGTTTAGTGACCGGTTTGTCGATTTTTTGTCTTAAGTCACAATTAAAACCTAATGTAAAATATTAAATATAAATACAACTTAATTTAAAGAGTAAAGTAAATGACGATAAATAAAATTGCGATAATTAAAAGTGCGATAAATAAAATGACGATAAATAAAATTGCGATGAGAAAGCAGACCGGCATCTGTTATTCCTGGTCTTACCCTGTGAAGCAAAGGTTGACCTAGGGAAATTTCCCAAGATGAGAAATATGGATGCCCTTCTGGTCTTGAGTAATTCGAAATAAAAGTACGATGAGATATAAAATAAAAGAATTATGCTTATTTAAACTTCAGTAATCATGATGTTCGACGTGTTGAATTTAGTTTATTACCATGGGTTAATTGTCCTTTGTTCTGGATTATTCGATATGTCCATCTGGTTTTGTCCATAATAGTCCATCAGTCATAATTATAAAGTGCGAGAGACTTCGTCAAATTAATCTTATTACCCGAAGTCAAATATTCCAACTAATTGGGGATTCGAACTGTAACAAGGTCTTAATACTTTGTTTAATGAATACACCAGGTTATCGACTGCGTGTAATCCTAGGTTTTAATACTTTGTTAACAATTACACCAATTACCCTTGAATGTACTCCACCCCTATTTTAATGAGTCCAGTGACTATTAATCTATCCCCATATCCGGTCAAATAAACAATAATTCGTATTTATAAATATCCCGCCCACCGTACCCGATTAAGCGTATGTGGTTATATATAGATACGTCAAATTGTAACCTTGATATTAAATTAACGAGGTATCGTTTAGTTAATATAAAGCCCATTAATAGTCCATAGTCTAATTTCCACAAGTGTCGATCTTTTGTCCAAACCCTAATTATGGTTCAAAGCCCAATAACCCCATCTTTAATTTTTAGTCCAACATCATGATTACTTCGATTTAAATAAGCTTAATAATAACTTAGCTACGATACATTAATTTAAAAAGGTTGAACATAACTTACAATGAGTATTAATCGCGCAGTGTTACACGGACAGAATTTCGACTTACAAACTTAAAACATTCGCCACTATAACCTTATTATTATTATTAACTTAAAATTAAAATTAAAATTAAAATTATAAATATATATATTGAGAGAGTGAGATTGAAGTATGATATGGTGTAATTAATTCGCTGAAAACTCGTCCAATTTATAGACCTGGCCAAACTGTTCTTCCCATGCGATCGCATGGAATTATAGCATCCAGGAAATGCGATCGCATGGCCAGCTGGATCAGACTACATTTGCTTCCAAAACGTGGGCTGCGTGTATTTATTTAATATATAATATAATATATATAATTTTATATAATTAATTATATATTATATTATATTTTTGTGCATTGTTGACTTGTAATTTTAGCTCCGTTGTGTCGCGCGTTGATAGTTGGTTCATGTTCCGTTTTCGAATTTTCGAACGTCCTTACGTACTACTTAATATCTTGTACTTTGCGTTCCGCGGCTCGTACTCTTGTAATTTTGAGACGTTTCTCATCAATAAATTGAACCACTTGGATTGTACTTTGTACTTTTTAGCTTTTTGGTCGTTTCCGTCTTTAAATCGTCGAATCTGTCTTTTGTCTTCACCTTTTATTATTTAAAAGAATATCACTTGTAAATAGAACAATAGCAACTAAAAGCTTGTCTTTCTTGAATGATAATGCTATGAAATATATGTTCGTTTTTAGCATTGTCAATACTTTAGAGCCAAAACTATGAACATTCAGAAACAGTGGAGTCTTCATCTAGTGGCACTGTGATTCCATTGGGTAGTATTGAAACTGGTGTACCACCAACTTTTCAAATGGCAGAAAGATAACAATCCATGGATGATAAGATGAAGGCCACTCGGATAGGCCAAGGTAACGCCATCACTCAACCGGTGGTGATAGCAGAGTATGAGATTAAATGGTCAATACCGAAAAGCACTCTAGCTTATGAATCAGATCTCTGAGTTCTGAAAAAGCTGATGAAGCAGCAAAAACTGAAGACTGTTTAAACAGTCAAAAGTTTGATAATAAAGAGCGATATACCGAAAAAGCTCAAAAGTTTTGATACTGAAAAACGAATTGAGCAAACCATGAAGGAGGCTATGGACAAATCACAAAGACTAAACTTGCCTTCAAAGAATCTAAATGATTCAGTACCTACTGAAGTCATTAACGAATACCTTACTCCTGACTCTAAACTCTTGCGGACAAATTTTGTTCATCATCCATCGATATTAGGAATTCTAAGATATCATCGTATCTTTCATTATAAATATTCAAGATATTTCTGAAGATATTTTCATAACTATTCTTATCTAAAATCATTTATCTCTCCGCGATATCAGTGTTACATCAGAAGGGAAACTGCTTTAGTTTCTAAATTCTGAAAATTTGAATTCAAGTTATGAATATTTTTGAAGTAGTGTTGGGAACTGAAGCATGAGTTAGTATAATATAATGACACTTGATCAATGTGATTATATTACAGTAAGTCATGCTGAGTTTCTAATGAAATGTGATGATTCACAGACTATAACGTCATCGTGTGCCATGTTACACGACTCTTACATTTTATCTAATCTATAAACATATCAAGAACATATTTTCTTGATAGTTTTATCTTTTCTCTTGAATTCTGGTAATTTAACCAATCAAGATCGTGCTATTACAATTTCTCTCTTAGAACATTAGTTATATTCATTCGAAACTTCATACCTACGAATTCTGGACCATTATTCGCTTGACTTGAAGTTGGGAAGAGAAAACAAAAGGATGGAACTCCAAAATATAAAGGAAATGAAGGAAATGGATTTATAGTGAAATATCCGACAGAGCAATCGAAACAGATTATCGTATTTAACCAAAGAAGATCATATTTCCTTAGTTACCGAAGAATCAAATCTTATCACAAAGATTTTCTCTAAATCCCTTGAACTCCGGAAATCAACCTTATCTACGTCAAAAACTATGACGAAACTTTATTTTCTTACTTCACTCCTATGTGATAGCTTCACTGGTACTCTTCACAAAATCGAATTTTTTTATCTAGATTACTCGATAATGATAAAACTCTAATTTTCAGCTTGTATGAGTCACGAAAACATACTTATTGTCAACCATGACCATCCCAATCAAATTTCAGGACGAAATTTCTTTAACGGGTAGGTACTGTGATGACCCGAAAATTTCCTACCAAATTTAAACTTAATCTTTGTATGATTTCGACATGATAAGCAAAGTCTGGTAAACTGAATTTCAAAATTGTTAAACAATTTTATGAAATCATTTGACCTTCGACCAGTTCCGACGATTCACGAACAATTAATTGTAACTTAATAGGTGTATATATATATATATATATATATATATATATATATATATATATATATATATATATATATATATATATATATAAATAATAATTGGAAACATAATTTTTAAATATTGTATGTTGTTGTTACTAAAATTTATTTATGTAAAGTAAAATAAAAATAGGATATTATAATAATTATTATTTAAAATATATCTCTATATATAAATAAAGTATATTAAAAATATATATTATATGATTGTATTACTCGTTTGATGTTTTGATTGATATTAAGCAAGTTAAATTCAAACTTATGTAATTTTAAAATAAATGGTGATCCGAAAATGAGTTCTATAAATTTTAGGCTTACTAAAAATGTATTTAGGATCTAGTTATTAAATTTTAACACTTTATATATTTTACCCAGAATTGAGAGGAACGGTTGATGTAATTTTTATTTAATAAATTAATGATCGAATTTTATACCATAATGACCAAAATAAATAAATATAGTTAATTTAAAAATATGGGATTTTTCTAAACACTTTTATTCGCCACTGAGTAACAACGGAGTACGAAATAATAGTTCATGAAAACTGTCGATACAATTAGACAAAACTCAGACTGCTACACTATTGAGCACTATTGATAATTGATATGAATTGATTTCTACAGGGATTGCTTTCTTTTCAATTGAAAACTGTACGGGGTAATATATATACATATTATATATGCATATTGAGATAATCACACATCTCTCTTTCTCTTCACATCTCTCTTCCTCTCTCTTTTAGTCTCAATCGACAAACACCCATTTCAAATGAATCACCACCATAATCACCACCTAGGTACTATCGGTTATAATTTCTATTTCCTGTTTACATTTCGAACGAGATCTACACATAACCCACCACCTATGATTACAACTTCTTTTCGTGATCACCATCTTCACCACTACAACACCATCTACAACCACCTTGCAAACAACCTTGGGTCACTCGACACCATCACCATATAAAACCCACTTGTCTTCTTCAAACTCAAAAACGCATGCTTATTTTCAACCCAACTAATACTACTCTTGACGAGCAAGATCAACAATGTACTTCAATCAAGGTTATTGCTATTACTTTCTGTTTGTAAAAGAACACCACCTTTGTTTGATTACTTCTATTTTGCATCTGTTTTCTGTCCGAGAGAAACCCAACCCGAACCCACTTCCTATTTTCCAAAACAACACTCCACACCCTACAAACCTCTTCATCGATCACCCCGTACACACAAACACGCATGCTTACTAGTTTTCGATCAACAACAATATTACTTCACCTGAATCAAACAACCGAAGATAAAGAAACCATCTTGAAACCCATATAGACTCCACGATCACTTAACCATAACTGTGAGCTGACTACTATGTTTCCTCCTGTTATTTCTTTTCGGTTCTTTTCCTTATTCATCAAGCACTACCATATTATATACCTCACTTGCCAAATTATTAGCTAGTGGAGAGAATATTAATTTACCATGCTTACCAATTTTCTAGACAAACAAATATAGGTGGGACTTTATTAAACCTTGTGGCAGACAAAAAGGATCAAAGAGCCACGATATTTTTTTTTAGATTAAGGAACAATTAGGTGGTGATCTATTCGGTGGAGTAACCAAGTCCCAAAAACCTTTATGAATATAATTATTGACTGATTATCGATTGGAGTATTAGACCACCACATTCTTAATTTGATTTGGGCCGTTATAACTTATTATCCAAATGTACCGAAGCCCAATTCCATTTAAGTTAAAGAGAGTGTGATAGTTTAACAAAAATTGATGATAAGTCTGAGGTGTTCGTGATATTGTGATGATTAAGATTCACGAATTACACAATAAAGGGATGATTATGGTAACAAATTCATGATGTTATGATAATGGTTATGGATGTGGGTATAATGAAGATGATTACGTATGGTATATGATTTGATGATGATGTATTAAGATTACGATTATGATAATAAGAATATGGTTAAGGATGTTATCGGGTTAGCGGGACGCCGCGGGTTCAAACCCGGACTTGAGCATTTTTCTAGGACAACTTCTTTGAGGTAGTTTGCTTATTACTCATTTTATTTTTATTATTATTATTATTATTATTATTATTATTATTATTATTATTATTATTATTATTATTATTATTATTATTATTATTATTATTATTATTATTATTATTATTATTATTATTATTATTATTATTATTATCATTTTTTATGTAAGTAGTATTATTATTGAAACTAAATTTTTTTTATAAAAATTATCATTTTTATTATTAGAACTATCATTATTATTAATTAGAATTATCATTATTTTTATCATTATTATTTTTATTATCATTTTTATTATTTCTAACACTAATATTATTATTTTTATCATTATTATTATTAGTATTATTAATATTAATATATCAAATTAAGATTTTATAAATAAAAATATATTATTTACATAAAACATAACTATATTGATATATTTGTATTAAATATTAATTATCTATTTAATGTATATAAAAAAATATATATAGTTAATTTATTTATTAATGAAATGTACAAGTTACTAAAATAACAATTAATAATAATACCTAAATTTGTTCGATTACCATTATATGTGTTAATATACATATAAATGATATAGGTTCGTGAATCCGAGGCCAACCCTGCATTGTTCAGTGCGTCGTATGAATATTTTTACTACAAAATATTATATTGTGAGTTTCATTTGCTCCCTTTTTAAATGCTTTTGCAATATATATTTTTGGGACTGAGAATACATGCGCTTTTATAAATGTTTGACGAAATAGACACAAGTAATTGAAACTACATTCTATGGTTGAATTGTTATACCGGATATCGCCCTTGTTGAACTTGGTAGCCTAAGAATTGGTGTTTATTATAATTGCCACCAATTGACGCGAATCCTAAAGATAGATCTATGGGCTTTGACACGCCCCAGTCAGAGAATTTGAACTGCTTTAGTACTTCGATGTTTATATGTTTGGGGATATTCTAGATGCATTTTGTTAATGTCGGTTACCAGGTGTTCAATCCATATGAATGAATTTTAAACACTTATGAATGTATGATTATTGAATAAATGAAATCTTGTGGTCTATTAAAATTATGGAAATGATGGATTACGATAAACTAATGAACTCACCAACCTTTTGGTTGACACTTGAAAGCATGTTGATTCTCAGTTTTGAAAGAAATCTTCCGCTGTGCATTTGCTCATTTTAGAGATATTACTTGGAGTCATTCATGGTATATTTCAAAAGACGTTGCATTCAAGTCGTTAAGTTCAATAGATTATTATTAATTAAATAACGGATTAGGTCATTTATAGGTTGGATATTATGAAATGGTATGCATGCCTGTCAACTTTCGATGTAATGAAATGTTGTCTTTTAAAAACGAATGCAATGTTTGTAAAATGTATCATATAGAGGTCAAATACCTCACGATTTAATCACATGTTATTGTATTCGTCCTTATGGATTGGGACGGGTCATCTCATGTGGTATCAGAGCGGTGGTTTTAGCGAACCAGGTCTGCATTAGTGTGTTTAACTGATAGTTGTTAGGATGCATTAGTGAGTTTGGACTTCGACCTTAGCTGCATGTCAAAAGTTTTGCTTATCATTTTCTGTCGAAAATTACCTGCTTATCACTCTTAGTCTAGACACATCTTACTGCATTGATTGCATGAATATTGTATAGACAAAATTTATATCTTAGCGTATCTGCTAATATCTTAGCATATCTGTTATTGTAAACTTTGCCTGGCATATCCCGTAAATCCCTCCGTAATCTACGAAATCATTTGTTCTATATATATATATATATATATATATATATATATATATATATATATATATATATATATATATATATATATAGATAGATATTCTATGTAATTAGAATACCATCCGATAGCCAGAAATCATTTCATATCGAAAAATCCTTTATTCAATCGTATGAAATGGA